>NC_083388.1:13392666-13709833 GCF_031755915.1 Ziziphus jujuba
TCAAAAAGTCAAATTTTGACCCTTCCCAATCAACCACAGTCAAACCCGATCAACCTCGATCAACGTGAAAAAATTTTTTGAATGTTCTTCGGGACGGGGTGTTACATCATCCTTTGACTATTTCAACCTTTCCTTGGATGGATTTGTCTATGGATTTTGTTCTTGGTTTACTTAGGTCTAGAATAGGTAACGATTCAATTTTTGTTGTTGATGATGGATTTTCTTAGATGGCACATTTTATTGCATGTAATAAAACTGTTGATGCATCTAATGTTGCTAATTTATGCTTTAAGAAAATTGTGAGGTTGCATGGTATGCCTAGAACTATTGTATCAGATAGGGATGCTAAGTTCTTAGGTTACTTTTGGAAAACTTTGTGGGCTAAGTTAGGAACTAAACTTTTATTTTCAACTACTTGTCATCCACAAATTGATGGACAAATTGAAGTAGTAAATAGGACTTTGTCTGCATTGTTAAGGGCTTTAATTAGTAGAAATTTAAGAACAGGGGAAGAGTGTTTGCCACATGTTGAATTTGCTTATAATAGATCTTTGCATTTAGCTAATAAATATACTCCATTTGAAAGTGCTTATGGTTTTAATAATTTGACTCCATTAGATTTAATACCTTTACCTTTAAGTGAAGGTGTTAATCTAGATGGAAAGCAACAACCTAGTTTTGTGAAGCAGATTCATGAAAAGACAAAGGCAAATATTGAAAGGACGGCCGAGCAATATGCAAGGAATGCTAACCAAGGCCGAATAAAGGTTGTTTTTGAACCTGGAGATTGGGTTTGGTTCCATTAAAGAAAAGAGAGGTTTCCCGAACAAAGAAAGTCCAAGCTTATGCCGCGTGGGGATGGACCTTTTCAAGTTTTGGAGCGGATTAATGAGAATGCTTATAAACATAACTTACCAGGTGAGTATAATGTTAGTGCTACATTTAATGTTGCTGATTTATCTCATTTTGCTGCAGGTGGTGATTTTGATTTGAGGTCATCCTTTTCAAGAGAAGGGGAATGATGAGAATTAGCCCAAACCCATACAACCAACTACCCGTTGGGGTGCTGATCCAATACAGATGAAGTTCGAGCCAATCACTAAAGCACACGCCATGAGATTTAAAGAAAACCTGGCTACATTCATACAAGGAGTTATCAATTCTCAATATTTGCTTAGTTCTCCTCATAATATTTGCCTTTGTCTTTTCATGAATCTGCTTCACCAAATCAACTTTTTATTTTCCATCTAGATAAGCACGTTCACTTAAAGGTAAATGTGTTAAAATCTAATGGAGTCAAAGGATTAAAACCATAAACAATTTCAAATGGTGCATATTGAGTAGCTAAATGCAAAGATCTAGTATAAGAAAATTCAACATGTGGCAAACATTCTTCCCATGATATAAAATTTCTACAAATTAAAGCCCTTAACAATGCAAACAAAGTCCGATTTACTACTTCAATTTGTCTATCAGTTTGTGGATGACAAGTAGTTGAAAATAAAAGTTTAGTTCCTAGCTTAGCCCACAATGTTTCCTAAAAACAACTTAAGAACTTAGCATCCCTATCCGATACAATAGTTATAGGCATACCATGCAACCTCACAATTTCCTTAAAGAATAAGTTAGCAACATTAGATGCATCATCAATTTTATTACATGCAATAAATGTGCCATCTTAGAAAATCTATTCACAACAACAAAAATTGAATCCTTCCCTGTTGCAGACCTAGGTAAGCCAAGAACAAATCCATGGACAAATCTACCTAAAGATAGGAAGCAATCAGCAATGGAAGACATAAACCGTCCAGCTTCAACTTTGACTTAGATTTTCAGCCTTTTAGGCATCTTTCACATATTCTCTCAACATCTCTCCTCATGTTAGGCCAATAAAAATGTTCTTGTAGCAAGGATAAAATTCTTAAGACACCAAAATGACCCATTAAATCATCACCATGATGTTCTCTCACTAATAATTTCCTAATGCTACAATTAGGCACATAAAGTTGATTTTCCTAAACAAATATCCCTCAAAGATGTAAAATTTATTAAAACCATGTTTTGTATAGTTCCGAAATACTTCTCCAAAGTCACTATCATGCCCATAAATTTATTTCAATTGTTTAAATCCAAGCAATCTAGCATCTAAGATAGAAAACAATGCATACCTTCGGGATAATGCATCAGCAACCACATTGTCCTTACCTTTCTTGTAGCATATGACAAGGAAAAGTCTCAATGAACTCATTCCACTTACCATGCCATCGGTTAAGCTTCCCTTGGCCTTTGATGTTCTTTAATGATTCATGATCCGTGTGAATCACAACCTCCTTCGGCATTAAGTAATGCTGCCACATCTCCAAAGCCCTCACCAATGCATACATCTCTTTGTCATAGGTCGGGTAGTTCAATGTAACTCCATTTAACATCCCACTAAAGTATGCTATGGGCTTTCCTTCTTGCATTAAAATAGCTCCAATACCTATACCCGAAGCATCACATTCAATTTCAAAATTTTTAGAAAAATTAGGCAAAACTAGTAAAGTTGCATTAGTTAATTTTTCTTTCAACAAATTAAAAGATTTTTCTTGTTCTTCCTCCCATTTGAATCCAACATTCTTCTTTACAACTTCAGTCAAAGGTGCTACGATGGTGCTAAAATCCTTGACAAATCTTCGGTATAAACTAGCCAAACCATGAAAGCTCCTTACTTGGGTAATAAATGTAGGTTTCTGCCACTCTTGGATTGCTTTGTTGAAAGAAAATTTAACTAATGCATCTTTACTAGTTTTGCCTAATTTTTCTTAGACTTTTGAAATTGAATGTGATGCTTCGGGTGTAGGTATTGGAGCTGTCTTGATGTAAGAGGCAAGACTCATAGCATACTTTAGTGAGAAACTAAATGGAGGTGGGTTGAAGTACCCGACCTATGACAAAGAGATGTTTGCATTGGTGAGGGCTTTGGAGACGTGGAAGCATTACTTAATGGTGAAGGAGTTTGTTATTCACATGAATCATGAATCATTGAAGCACATTAAAGGCCAAGGGAAGCTTAACCAATGGCATGCTAAGTGGATTGAATTCATTGAGACTTTTTCTTATGTCATTGGCTACAAGAAAGGTAAGAAAAACATGGTTGCTGATGCATTATCCCGAAGGTATATATTGTTTTCTACCTTAATGCTAGATTTCTTGGATTTGAACAATTAAAAGAACTTTATAAGCATGATAGTGACTTTGCTGAAATATTTAGAAACAATACTAAACATGGATTTATTAAATTTTACATTTTTAAGGGATATTTATTTAGGGAAAATAAACTTTGTGTGCCTAATTGTAGCATTAGGGAATTGTTAATGAGAGAAGGTCATTGAAGAGGTTTAATGGAGCATTTTGGTGTTGCAAAGACTTTATCTTTACTGCAATAACATTTTTATTGGCCTAACATGAGGAGAGATGTGGAGAAAATATGTGAGAGATGCTGAAAATGTCGAAAATCTAAATATAGGTTGAAACCGCATGGTTTGTATATTCCATTGCCAATTCCATCTTTTTCTTAGGTGGATTTGGCTATGGATTTTGTTCTTGGTTTATCTACATCTAGGACAGGTAAGGATTCGATTTTTGTTTTTGTAGATAAATTTTGTAAGATGACACATTTTATTACATGTAATAAAACTGATGATGCATCTAATGTTGCTAACTTATTCTTTAAGGAAATAGTGAGGCTACATGATACTATTACTTCGGATAAGGATGGTAAGTTCTCAAGTTATTTTTGGAAAACTTTGTGGGCTAAGTTGCGAACTAAGCTTTTATTTTCAACTACTTGTCATCCACAAATTGATGGACAAACTAAAATAGTAAAGAGAAATTTGTCTACATTGTTAAAGGCTTTAATTAGTAGAAATTTAAGAACATGGGAGGAATATTTGCCGCATGCTGAATTTGCTTGTAACAGATCTGTACATTCAACAACTAAATATACTTCATTTGAGATTATTTATGGTTTTAATCCTTTGACTCCATTAGATTTAACACCTTTACTTTTAAGTGAACGTGCTAATCTAGATGGAAAGCAAAAGCTGATTTCATGAAGTAGATTCATGAGAAGACTAAGGCAAATATTGAGAGGAGGACGGAATAGTACTAACTTATATTATATCATAATTTTGTATATCGATTTTTTTTTTCATAAATATATATTATAAAATCTAAATCATGATATTTTTTAAATTTTCCTTTGATAGTAAAAGTTTTTTCAATTATTAATTTTTAACTTGACAGTACCAAATCATATGTTTTAGTACGATCATTATATAAATATTTCATTATCAACATTTTAAAAATGTAATTGTCAACTTCTTAGTTTTACGTTCTTATTTATTGATTGATCACTTGGAATGCAAATGTCATGGAGATTACTAAGATCACCATATGAAAGATTATATGACGCTTCTCTATATTTTTCCAAAATCAAGAACACTTGTGCTATAAACAATGTCTTATACTAATATTATATCCTAACTTATGACTAATTTATGTTATATTATGCTTAATTTTTTTATTACATGTATAGACTTTAGGATTTTTTATTATTGTATATCATCAAATTTTAATCATTTAAGATTGTGGTTTTATATAACATGATTTCTTTATTTAAAATCCTTTCAATTTAATATATTTAATATAATGGTCACAGAGAGTTATGTAATTAACATTGTAAACCATATGAAATATTATTGTAATGACAATCTAATATATGTATAATACACCATATTAATTATTATTCTTTCGTATTCACTTTTATTTGTTATTATAATCCGATATTATTTAATGATTTGTGACTTAATTTCTTTGTTATACTTTACATTTTTTAGTATATTACAAAATTTTAATTATTTAAAATTCTTATCTTCTACATAGCTATATTATATGTTTTTATAAGTTTCTTTCAACTTTTAAAAATTATTAAAAATTTATTTTATATAATTATTTGTCATAGTAACATATATTATGTGATTGACTTTTGGATATGTAATTAATTGATAGGATCACCCCCAGGGTCCTTTTCAAACTTCTGAAGGGATCTTTCCTAGGCACAATCTGGCCAAACTTTTTATTGAAAATCTTATAAAACTTCCCTATAGTTTAGACATAACCAATTGTACATGTAGATAAGAACACTTTTAATACTACTCAACGCTAACAACAATCTCATTGGCCATGACAACTCTAAATATATAGGTATTTCCTAGTGTCATAAGCAAACGGATCTCATACCTGAGCATCATAAAGAAAGAAAAGATAAATAATATGAGGTTATACACGTTAGAATTAGTCTACCAGACTAGAATATTTATAGGAATGCAAGTATTTGTTACAAGGAAGAGAATATATATGTATGTATATATATTTAAGTACAAGTTCACAAAGAAGCAAAGAAATATATAGTTTGGTAGCATTGGATGGGTGTAATGACAATGCTTGAATGTGTGGTATGGTACCTCGCAGTAGTAGCCTGGGGGAGCAGTTCAAAACATATAAAACGTGAGATAAGCTCAGTGAGTGAAGATCAGTATATAGGAAAATATACATGCGTACGTATATTTGAAAATCCATTTATCTCAAAGTCTTACTTCCTCTCTTTTAAAGATTCCTTTATTTTGGAAAATACTTTCATAAAACTTATCGATTATGTACCAAAAAATAAAATATAAAAAAGTTATCGAAAAATAAAATATAAAAAAGTTATCAACTGACCAAAAACCATCGAATTCCATAAAAACTTTCGAATGTCACAGTATATTATCAAAATTCATGGAGACAGTTTAAAATATATAGAACATCATCAAAATCCATAAAAAAATCCAATCCATAATCATATCAATCCCATGTATGAGGATATAGTCCATCCATCTCATGTATAAACATAAAATTCATCAATAGCATATTTATAAATAAAATCATCCATCCATGTCATATATAAACATATAATCCATCAATCTCATAAAACTCGTGTATCATACTACATACTTAGTGTCGTCAAGTGACTCTTGGCATCCCAAGGCCTCATAGGATAAAAAGGGAGGCAGGGCAACATCATCACAACCTTTTAGAATCCAAAAGGAATTGTGGCAAAACCTCATCATCATTTGCTATAGTCGAGGACGGCAATATATATGCATCATGGCCATAATTAATATCCAGTATCTAATATACTTGTTGATACAGTATAGTACACTAAACCCATCAAAATCTAATCTCATCATTCAACCATTATCCATCTCTATTTTCCATAAAAACATACCAATATATATATATATATATACATATTTCAAAGATAGATGTTTGTTTCATTTCACATATTCTTTAATTAATACCATTGAAATCCATAGTTCTTACAATGATAAAACATGCAACAAAACCTGATGAGGACCCGCCTGTACCCGTACAACCGATGAAATCCATTGAAATCCATTTTCTCTTTGAAGTGGATTAATGAAAATGTTTACAAGCTTGACTTATCAAGTGAGTATAATGTTAGTGCTACATTCAATGTTGCTGATTTATCTCCTTTTGTTGTAGGTGATAATTTTGATTTGAGGGAAAATCCTTTTTAGGAGGAGGGGAATGATGAGAACCTACCTGTACCCGTACAACCGACAATTTGCTGGGGTGCTAATTCAATGAAGTTGAAGACTAGGCCAATCACTAGGGCACAAGCCAAGAGATTTAATGACAACATGGCTGGTTTCATAGAAGAAGTTATCAATTCTCAAAAGGGCTTGACGACGCCTGAAGGTTCAAAGCCTGTTTTAAGCATCTAAGTGGTGGAGGCCAATATGGACTCGGATAGCTCTTTTAGTGCATTTATGGACTCCGGGCAGCAAGGAATGGGTTCAGTACTTCTTGAACTCAATTGATATTACTAAGAGGTCATGGAATCAAGTAAAAGCTGAAGAAAAAGCAACCAAAGAGACTATTTGTGCATGGAAGAGATTTTTGGCCTAGTTTGTTGTATTTGCTGTTGGCCTTACTCTATTTTGGTGATTAAGAATTTTCTCTTTGTTCTAATCAAGGTCAACGTATGGGAATCATAATTAACCCTATTTGGCATTTTTCACAGCACATTAGATCTAATTTGGAGCCTTTACAAGCTGAAAATTGGTCAAAGATAGCTTAGTTGTCAAACTAGTCAACTAGTTTCCTAATTCGAGTTTGATTTTTTGTTTTAGGAAACTATCTTATATTTTGGTTTTTATTTAATTATTTTTTGGAAAAATTAACTTAGGAAAGTAGATATTTTATTATTTCAATTGTAAATTAATTAATTCCTAGTTCAAAATAAAAGAATTAATTAATCAAAATAAGATTAAGGAAAGGTTGAAATTCGGCCAACACCTTTAGATTCCTTATTGCTTGTAGGTTTTTACCTAGACTTTTAGGTTTTTATTTTGTTCTTTCAAATCCTATTTAAAGGCTTATTTTTAATGAGAAATTAGCTTACGTATTATACAAAAAATTATTTCTTACAAATAATTCTCTTCGAATACCTAAAACACCATTATAGAGTGAGTATTTTAGTTTGACTTATCAATAGGATATTCATCACTGGTTGTGGCGTCTTTATCATACACCTAGACTTCTAATTACAAGTTGATTAGGGGTTAAGGTGACATTAAAATCTAAACTTAATTATGATCTGGGCCAATATAATATGGGTTTAAGAGCAAGTCGACATAGGTTTGTATCAAAACCATGCCAAATTGTAAATGTAACAAACATTCATCATATGCTATAAAATCATATATATATATATATATATTCATGTTTCCAAAGACATAAATATAATAATATAGATTCATATTCAAAACCCAAAACATTTTTACAAATAAATATCCACTTATAAAAATAGCTCAAACTTGATCCACAGGGAGTAGATAACCTTCGTTCCCACTTTTAGTGCCTAAAATCATACCAAAATATTCTATTAAAGTAAGGAAAAACTCACTACCTTTTGTGTGCGTGCTCAAAACCCCTAATATTTCTTTCATAATATGTCAATTTTAAATTTGCATACTAATTTCTCCCAAATCTTACACAGACTCGTACTTCTCATGACCTAAATTGGGCAATTTCCATATCTCTACAATTTCTTAAAATTTAGCTCTGGATTTTCTTCCATGAAGCATGAGAACTTAAATTAACTAACAATTGCTATAAAAAACACTTCATAACCAATTAAGTGTTTCAAAATTGAAACAATCTAACCGATAATTGGGTCTTCCTCAAAACTCTACTAAAATCCACAAATTATCTGTCAAAAGAAAGTCCAAGATATGCAAAACATGTATTTACCTTCTATTGATGCCAAAGATTTTGATGGATCACCTAAAAAATAAAAATAAAAGAAACAATCCAAAACTAAAGCTTGAGATCTGGTAAAATAGAGAAGTTTTTAAAGTTAAATAGTATGAAAAATGTATTTAGGGTCAACTAGAAGCAAGTACCTTCTTTTGCATAATATTAAGGTTCAAAAAATGAATCCCACTGTGACTTTTGAATTGAATTCCAACCAATTCCCATCACTATCAAGTGAGAGCTTTGTACCAATATATTCCTTACTTCACAAGCTTTCCAATGGTACTAACATTGAAGTAAACAAAGGTTTAAAGCTTAATGATACGAACCTAGGTCGACTTGCTCCTAAACCCGTATTATATTAGCCCAAATCACAATTAAGTTCAGCTTTTAATGGTCACCTTAAACCCTAATAAACTTGTGATTAGCAACCTTGGTATATGATGAAGACGCCACAATAGGTGATGGATGTCCTATTGAAAAGTCAAACTAAAACATTTGATTTCTATTAAGTATTTTAGGTGTTCAAAGAGAGCAAAAAAATTCTTTCTCACAATTTAATTTCTGAATAATATCTAAGCTGCCTTCTCATTAAAAAATAAGCCCTTAAATAAGCTAAGATTTACAAAACAAAAACCCTAAATCACCTTAGGAAAACCAGCCATAGGTTTAGAAAACAAGATGTGGTCGAATTCCAAATCTAAATTGGATTAATTAATTCTTTAATTTTGAAATAAGAATTGGATTAATTTACAACCAATATAACAAAGTATCAACCTTCCTAAAGTAATTTTTCCAGCAAATAAATAAATAAAAATCAAAATGAAATGATAATTTCTTAAAACAAAAGTCAAATTTCCATATTAGAAAACTAGTTGACTAGCTTTACAACTAAGCTGTCTTCCTCCAATCACTAGCTAGTTTAGGCTCCAAATAAGCTCCAATATGGCATGTAAGATGCCAAATAGGATTAATATTAGTTCCCATACATTGCCCTTCATTGAAATAAGAAAAGCTTGCTTGAACAATAAGAAAGGTCAAAGCTAGCACCAAAACCATGCATTTTCGACCAAATTGAACTCCATGTGCAAATGATGGTTTTGAATGCTTATGTTTTTATCTTGACATGATTTCATGGTTCTTTGTAATGCATAACCAAGTTCATAAACCAACAAATTCATTCCTTGCTTCCCGGAGTCCATGAGGCACCAAAAGAGCTTGTCACGTCCATTTCAGCCTTTATAGCTTGGATGCACAATACGGACTTTGAATCTTTGTGTGTTATCATGCCTTCTTGAGATTAATAATGCCTTGTATGAAACTAACTAGGTTGTCCTTAAACCTCTTAGCTTGTACCCTAGAGATTGGTCCTGTCTTTTGTTGCATAGGATTAGCACCCCAACAAGTTGTATTTTGTACGGGTACAGACGGATTCTCGTCATTCCCCTCCTCTTGAAAAGGATTTGTCCTCAAATGAAAATCATTATTTGCAGCAAATGTAGATAAATCAGCAATATTAAAGGTAGCACTCACATTATACTCACCTTGTAAGTCAAGTTTGTAAGCATTTTCATCGTCCTCTCCAAGACTTGAAAAGGTCCATCTCCTCGAGGTACAAGCTTTAACTTTCGTTGCTCCAGAAACCTCTCATTTCTTAGGTGCAACCAAACCAAATCTCCTAAGTCAAATACTATCACAACAAATCCTAGAAATACAAGCTGATATTGGTAAAAATCACACTTTTTGAAATTAGCATACAATCTTTCTCTCCTGAGTACTCCTAAAACTAACCTAAGATATCCTACATGATCATCTAAATTTTTACTATATACTAGAATATCATAAAAGTAAATAACCATCAAAATTTCCAATAAATGGATGCATAACATGGTTCATTAATCTGATAAAAGTACTAGGTGCATTAATTAAACCAAAAGGCATGACTTACCACTCATACAAACCATATTTTGTTTTGAATGCAGTTTTCCAATCGTTCTCCTCTTTCATTCTAATTTTGATGATACCCACTCTTAAGATCAATTTTAGAATATATACATGCACCATATAATTCATGAAGCATATCATCTAATCTAGGAATATGATGTCTATACTTAATGGTTATATTATTTATGGCTCTACGATCTACAAACATGCGCCAAGATCCATCTTTCTTATGTACTAATAAAATAGGGATAGCACATTGGCTCATGCTTTCACAAATGCAACCCTTTTCAAGCAATTCACTTACTTGGCTTTATAGTTCCTTTGTCTCCTTGGGATTACTTCTATATGCAGTCCTATTAGGAACTGCGGCTCCAAGTATAAAATCAATTTGATGTTCAATCCCTCGAATAGGTGGTATACCACTAGGAATTTCCTTTGGAAAGACATCATCAAATTCCTGCAAAAGAGAAGAAATAGAGCTTAGCATTATAAGCTCTTCAGAGTTAGCTATATGATTTAAATAAGCATCTTTGTAAATCATGACCAGCATAGGTTTCCTTCTCAAAAATGCTTTATTAATATCACCTAAACTAAGATAAAAATATTTCTTTTTCTTCTCTTTCCTCTATTTCTTTTTTCTTACCACTCTCGGCCACCTTTCTTTTTCCCACACTGTTGGCTTTCTCATCCTTTTTCTCTCTTTTGGGTTCCTTACTCCTCTTTCCCCCAATTTTGATTTTAGAAGGATTACCTTGGTTATTGGTTCAGCCTTGCCCTCTTTGACAATTGGTGAAGCCTTGGGTGCCATGCTTGCCTTATCCTTTAGCTGTTTGGCCTCCTTCCTTTGTTGCATTTGTAATTGGTCTCTAAATACCTCTTTTGAAGTTAATGGCTCAAGCTTAATCTTTTTACATTTGAATCAAAATACAATGGCATTCCCTCTACCATACTGTATGGTGTCCTTTTCAAATTGCCATGGCCTTCCCAACAACATATGACCAGCATGCATAGGCATAACATCACATAAAACAACATCCTAATATTTATCAATACTAAGCTTTACCTTGGCTTGTTTGTTTACTTTCATCTTTCCACTATCATTAAGCCATTGGAGTCTAGATGGTTTGGGATGTTTGATTGTTGTTAGACCTAATTTCTCAACTACAACATTGCTAATAACATTAGTATAACTTCCACTATCAATTATTATACTACAAATATTACCTTGAATATCACATCTAGTATGGAAGATGTTTTCTCTTTGGACTTGATCCTCTTCTTTTGACACGATCAAGACTCTCTTTACCACCAAGATAAGTTCGGCTCTAGGAGCTTTTTCCATCTTGGGATCACCAAACTCCTTACCTTCATATTCCTATTCTTCATGCTAGTGTTTGGTTTCAGCTTCAAATCCGTCACTTTCAGACTCCAACTCTCCATTACCTTTCAGCACCATAATTCTTTGATTCAGACATTAATTGGCAATATATACTCAACCCTTGCAATTAAAACAAATAGTTTCATGAGTTCTAGAAGGTTTAGGACCAGATTTATCTTTGAGTTTTGGTGCTTATGCAAGTTCGGGTCTTCTTGGCCGATTGGAGCTCTCTTCACCTCGTTTTGGTTTCAACCTTGATTTGAGCTTTGGATTGTTCTCCAAACACTAGAATTAGTCCTTTGACTGTTTAAAAATCCTCCAAACCATGAGCTTGTACCCTTCCTCTTGAATTGCTTCTCAATTTTGATGGCCAAATGCACATCTCTTCCAATTCCACATATTGTTGTAATTCCACTTGGTGGATATCTATCGGTTTAACCCTCCCAAAAACTTCCATTGTTGCCTCATGGTCCTTATTCATACTCAATCTCATTATAAGCATCTACATCTCCTTGTAATAGTCCTCCACAGTCCTACGTCCTTGAGATAAAGACTGTAACCTTTGATGTTGCAACCAATGGTAATGGCTTACTTTCTCATGGCTCCTTTCATTTGGTGCCAAGTGATTATAAGTTCATCATCAACTTTCCTTTGGGTACCTTGCTCATTATTCTACCATTGGAGTGCATAATGTCTAAATTCCAAAGCAGCTAATTTTACCTTTTTGGGCTCTGAATAGTTATGGCAATCAAATATCATCTCCATATGTTCCTCCCATTCTAGGTAAGCCTCCGGATCACTTTTACCTAAACATGGTGGCATATTAACCTTAATGTTCCCAAGATCATCATCCTCATCTTGACCTTGCCCCCCACAGGTTTTCCTTCCATGGAGTGCAAAAATATCTTCAAACTCCTCCTCTTGGTTATTTCCAAAATTATCTCCTTCGAAGTCCTCCCGATAACGTTAGCGGCCTCCTCATCCTTGTCCACGGCCTCCATGTAAGTCCACCCTTGGATTCGGCCCACCTTATAATGTCTTGAATCTATCCATCCTTTGATCAAGTTGATCAAAGCGAGCATTCATCCGTTGTAATTGGTCTAAAACCGCTATCATGTCGGTAGTTTCACCTTCACTTCCTGTAGCTCTAGAATCCCCTTTGAATCCCATGGATTCCTCTTCAATATTGCTTAGTGAATCACCTCCTCTTCTTAACCTTGAATCTGTCATGTAAGTAAAAATAATGCAAAAATCCTTACCAAATTCACTCCCTCACATGTTTCACTAAAATAAAGTCTCAGCACTCATGTTTACATACTAGTTTCGGGTTTTAACCCTCTTTTAAGCTCACACTCTCTTGCCTTTTTCCACTAAAAGAATTATCTCAAAATTCTATTAAAACAAACTCAAAATAGAAATTGGATCACAAGTATGCCATAATTAAACTTATCAATAAAACAACAACAAGAAGCAAGCAAATACCGAGGGAATTAATAAAACCTAGTCTTGGCTTTACTAACCAAAAATGAGGTTAAATAATAATACAATTTTTGGAATCAATAAGGAGTAGACCATAATATTAAGAAACCAAAAATTTAAGGATAAAATTTAGAAAAGAGATTCAAAAAACAAATAAGAATCAATTCGAACAAAATATGGAATAGTTGTTTGTTGTAATTTTTGTCATTCAAGTCTTTGTCTCAATTCCTTTAACCAATTTTAATCTAAACAATTTTAGCACTCAAAATTATAGTATCCATCAACAATATAGAATTGAACAAACAAAAACTCCAGCACTCCTTAATTGAAATTTTACACCAATCAAACTCAATTTTTCAATCTTTCAAAAAAGGCCTATTTTAAGAAATTTTTTTTTTTTTATCTTTGGCTTTTTTTTTAAATCACTCACAAAACAATATCAACAACCCCAAATGGCCATATCACCACCATAAATTGCAATTCCAATGCCAAAATTTCAACAAACCTAATCTAAACTTTCAACAAAAATAAATTGCAAAAATTGTAAGCTTTATGCAAGATGTTCCCAAAACTCCACTTTTATTTTTCTTTTTCTTTTTTTGAATATATGAATGCAACTAATTAAGATTAAAACAGCAAATAAAAATCAATACTAAACAAATTACCAAGAACTAATATACAAAACAACCAACAAACTAGAAAGCAAAAGATTTGGCTAATAAAGGAATAAAATTCGACTTTGAAGAATTTTTTTTCTTTTTAATGCAGAATGTGCATGAGTAGGAAACAACCTTAAAATACTATTAAAATTTACAATTAACACAAAACAAAACAAAGAAAATAAGATAGATCAAACCAAAACCAAATTCAGCTCTGATACCAAATGATACAAACCTAGGTCGAGTTGCTCCTAAACACGTATTATATTAGTCCGGATCATAATTAAGTGTGGGTTCTAATGGTCACCTTAAACCCTAATCAACTTGTGATTACAAACCTTGATATATGATGGAAATTCCACAATAGGTGATGGATGTCTGATACGAATCCGCCTGAACCCACATAACCGATAACCCGTTGGGGTGTTGACCCGATACGGATGAAGATCGGGCCGATCACTACGGCTCAAGCTAAGAGGTTAAGGAAAACCATGCTGCCTTTATCCAGGGGGTAATTCATTCTCAAAAAGGCTTCTCCATACCCGAAGATGCAAGGCCTGTTTTGAGCATATAATTAGTGAAAGCCGATACGGACCCCGGATAGCGATTTTGGTGCATTTATGGATTCCGGACAGCAGGAAATGGTTCAAATCTTATTGAATTCACTTTATATCACTAAGAAGTCATGGGAACTGGTCAAGGCCGAAGCTAAACTGGTCATTTGAGTGGTGTGCTCATGAGAGAGAAATTGGCCGAGTTTTGCTGCATTTTCCGCTCGCATTACTGTACTTTGCTGAGTTGGTTTTTTTCTGTTTTCTCAAAGCAACGGAAACATGTGGCACTCCATAATAATCTTATTTGGCATCCTAAAAAGCATATAGAAGCTGATTTGGAGCTTAAAATAGTTAAAGATAGGTTAAAATCAACTTAGTCAAAATGCAAGTATTCTAGTTTCCTAATTTGATTTCTACTTTTTGTTTTAGGAAATTACCTTTATTTTTTATTTTTAGTTATTTATTTTCTGGAAAAATAAGTTTAGGAAAGTTATTATTTTATTATTTTGATTGTAAATTAATTATTTACTAATTCAAAATAAGGGAATTAATTAATCCAAATTAGAATAGAAAAGGGTGTGAAATTAGGCAATTTCCTAATCCTTTTAAGGTTTTATTTTGTTCATTCAAAGCCTATTTAAAGGCTTATTTTCAATGAGAAATCAAGCTTGAATTTTATACAAAAAATTATTTGTGAGATTGAATTCTCTTTGTTTATTTGAACACCTAAAACACCATTATTGAATGAGTGTTTTAGTTTGACTTATCGATAGGCCTTCCATTACCTATTGCAGCATCTTCATTATATACCAAAGTTTCTAATCACAGGTTGGTTAGGAGTCAAGGTGACTATTAGAACTTGAACATAATTAGAACCGGACTAACATAATACAGGTTTAGGAGCAGATCGTCCTAGGTTCGTATCACTATCCTTTTGATAAGTCAAACTAAAACACTTGATTTCTATTAAGTGTTCTAGGAGTTCAAAGAGAACAATGAGAATTATTTGTCACAATTAAATTTCTGAATAATATCTAAGCTGCCTTCTTATTGAAAAATAAGCCCTTAAATAGGCTAAGGTTTACAAAACAAAAACCATAAATCACCTTAGGAAAATTGGCTATAGGTTTAGGAAACAAGATGTGGCCAAATTTCCTTACTTTCCTAATCTTACTTGGATTAATTAATTCTTTAATTTTGTAATAAGAATCAATTAATTTACAACCAAAATAATAAAGTATCAACCTTCCTAAAGTAATTTTTCCAGCAAATAAATAAATTAGAAGCTAATTTCCTAAAAAAAAAGTCAAATTTCAGATTAGAAAACTAGTTGACTAACTTTACATCTAAGCTATCTTTATCCAATCACCAACTAGTTTAATATTGGTTCCCATATGTTGCCTTTGATTGAAACAAGAAAAGCTTGCTTGAACAATAAGAAAGATCAAAGCTAGCACCAAGACCATGCTTTTTCGGCCAAATTGATCTCCATGTGTAAATGATGGATTTGAATCCTTTTGCTTCTATCTTGACATGATTTCATGGTCCTTTGGAGTGCTCAACTATGTTCATAACCTAACAAATTCATTCCTTGCTGCATGGAGTCCATAGAAGCACCAAAATAACTTGTCAGGTCCATTTCAGACTTTATAGCTTAGATGCACAATACGGGCTTTGAATCTTCATGTATTATGATGCCTTCTTGAGATTTAATAATGCTTTGTATGAAACTAACCAGGTTGTCCTTAAATCTCTTGGCTTATATCCTAGTGATTGGTCCTGTTTTTAGTTGCATAATATCAGCACCCTAGCAAGTTATAGGTTGTACGAGTACAAGAGGATTCTCATCACTTAAGGTATAAATGTTTAAAGATGGTAAGTTAGAGAGAGAGAGCATGAAGGTAATGAGAAAAAGGCTAAATGGGTCAAGTTAGATCGAGTTTTAAAGCGATATCACAAGTTAAGCTCGAGCTATTTCGAGCTTTGTATTTCAAGTTTCAAAGCTATATCAAACCGTAGCCCCGCATTCAACATGTCACACGTATCTGAACTCATATGACGAGTTCTATGCAATGGTACCAAAGTCAAAAGCATTCTAGGCCTAACAAGAAGTGATACGAACCTAAGTCGAGTTGCAACTAAACCTCATATTACATTAGCCCGGATCGAAAAATTAAGTGCAAATTCTTATGGCCAGCTTAACCTCTAATCAATTTGTGATTATAAACCTTGGTATATGATGAATACGCCACAAAAGGTGATGGATGACCCATTGATAAGTCAAATTAGAATTTGTCTATGCGTGCACAACCAACAACCCGCTGAGGTGCTGACCCAATAAATATGAAGACTAGGCCGATCACTAGTGCTCAAACTAAGAGATTTAAGGACAAATTGGATGCTTTTATACAAGGAGTAATCAATTCTTAAAAGGGCTTGACAATACCTGAAGATACAAGACCAGTTTTAAGCATTTAAGTGGTGGAGACCGATACGGATCCAGGTAGTTGATTTGGACTCCAGGCAGCAAGGAATGGTTCAAACACTTCATGAAATCAATTAATATAATTAAGATGACATGGAATCCAACCAAGGAAGAATCAAAAGCATCTGAAAAAGACTCGTACAAACAACATCTCAATTTGGCCGAAAATGTGCTATTTAACCGCTAGCTTTGACTTTTCTTCTTGTTTGATTTATTCCAATCAAGGGGCAACGTGTGGGAATCATTATTAATCATATTTGGCATCCTAAATGGCATATAGAAGCTTATTTGGAGTCTAAACAAGCTGAAATTGGTCAAAGATACCTTTGTAGTCAAACTAGCCAACTAGTTTCCTAATTTGATTTTGACTTTTTGTTTTAGGAAATTAGTCTTTTATTTGATTTCTATTTATTTATTTGCTGGAAAAATGAACTTAGGAAAGTTATTATTTTATTATTTTATTATTTTCATTGTAAATTAATTAATTGCTAATTCAAAATAAAGGAATTAATTAATCAAAATTAGATTAGGAATGGAGGTGAATTTCGGCCAAGCTAGGTTTGCTATTCTTTGGTGGCCCGTTTTACCTAGATAACTAAGGTTTTATTTTATAACTTTTAGCATATTTAAGGGCTTGTTTTATCAATAGTATTCAGTACCTTATTCATACAGAAAATTATTTGTGAGATTGAACTCTCTTTGTTCTCTTTGAACACCTCAAACACCATTAGTGAGTGAGTGTTTTAGTTTGACTTATCAATAGGATATCCATCACCTATTGTGGTGTCTCCACTATACCAAGATTTCTAATCATAGGTTGGTTAGGGTTTAAGGTAACCACTAGAACTTGAACATAATTAGATCCGAGCTAATATAATACGGGTTTAGGCGCAGGTCGTCTTAGTTTCATATCATTTGGTATCAAAGCTGAATTTTGTTTAGATTTGATCTATCTTTATTTGTTTTATTTGTTTTTGTGTTATTATGCAATTTTAGAATTAGGTTAAGGTTGCTTCTATCATCATACACATCCGCATATTGAAGGAAAAAAATTAAAATATTGTTTCTAGTTAAATTAGGATTTCCTAGTTTTACAGTATTTTTTGTTTTCTAGTTTGTTAGTTGTTCTTCATTATTGTTCTTGATAATTTAGTTTGTTGTTGATTTTTATTTTCTGTTTCGATCTTAAATATTTGCATTCATATATTAAAAAAGAAAGAAAAAGAAAGTGTGTTTGCCAAACAGATATATAAAAAAAAAAAAAAAAACTGTACAATTCGTACTTTATGTTGGAGGTCATGCGTTTGGTGATTATTTGGTGTTGGAATGAAAATTTTGAAGTTGATTCTTGCTACTGCAGTTGTCTTATGCTCTGTGAGTAAAAAAAGAAAAAAGAAAAAGCTGAATAAAAAAAAAAATCGATTTGTTGAATTTGGTATTGAAATTTACTGCTGGAAATTTCTTGGAGCTGCTGATTTGTTGATTATTTATTCAATATTTGGAGTTGCTTGAGAATTATTTTTGTTACTGGATATTTGAATTTTGGGTGCTTAAATGATTTGGATAAAAATTAGAAAAAGGATTTGATACAAAACTTAAATTGGAAGAACAACAACCAACACTATTCCTTAATTTTGTTCAAATTGATTCATGTTTGTGTTTGAAATTCTTTTTCTAAATTTTTATTCTTGAATCCTTGATTTCTTACCATCTGGTATAGTTGCTATTGAGTCTGAAATTTTCCTTGTTATTTTGCCTTGAAAAGCCGAAAACTAGAATTCATCGATTTACTTAGTATTGCTTGCTTTTGCTACTATTTTGTTAATAAGCTTAAATTAAAACATACTTGTGATCTAATTGCTGTTTGTGGGTGTTTTAATTAGGACTTTGAGATAATTATTTGAGTGGAAAAAGGCAAGAGTGTTTGAACTTAAAAGAGGGTAAAAGCTGAAACTAATGTGAAAACACGAGTGTCAAGACCTTAATTGAGTGAAAAACATGAGGGAGTGATTTTTGGTGAGAATTTATTTTATTTTGCATTATTTATACTAACATAGCAGCTTCAAGGTCGAGGAGAGGAGATTCGCCACCAAGAATTAATGAAGAAGAATCCGTAGGATTTTATGGTGAATCCCAAGTTACGGGGAATGGTGACCAAACCGACATGAGGGCTATTTTAGAGCAACTACAACAGATGAATGCTCAATTTGACCACGTGAATCAAAGGATGGACAGATTAAAAACATCTTGTGGTTGACCAAATTTGAGGCACGAGTTCCATGGAGATCGAGGTTGAGGTCAAGGAGGCCATGGACGACCTAGAGAGGAGTTTGAGGGGGAAATTTTGGAGATGATGTCAAGAAAGGAATGGATGAAACATTTGCTATCCAAGAGAGGCTAGGCCGTGGGAGGCATAGGAGAGAGGATGCAGATGATGATCTTGGCAATATCAAGGTAAATATACCACCTTTAAGCATGAATGAAGATATAGAAGCAACCATGGCAAGGTTTTTAGGTGGTTTTGAATTGTGAGATAGCCAATAAACTAGAATTGCAATAATATGTGGAATTGGAGGAGATGTTGCATGTGGCTATCAAAATTGATCATCAATTCAAGAGGAGGGGTGTAAGCTCATGGTTTGGATGTGTTTCCAACAATGAAAGGTCAAATCCAAGTGGCTGGAGAAACAATCCTACCTATGAAAACAAGCCAAAACTGAAAGTTGGAGAAGAAATTCAAATCGCCCAAAAAGAGAGGCTAGAACCGAGTCTGTCCAAGTAGCAAAGAATTAAGGTAAATCTGATCCTAAACCTTTAAGATCTAGAGAAATTGTTTATTTTAAGTGCCAAAGACAAGGACACATTGCTAGCCAATGCCTAAATAGAAGAATCATATGTTAAAGGTTAATGGTGAGCTAGAGTAGGAAAGTGAGGAAAGTGAAGATAAAGCTGAGCATGAAGAGGAAGACTTTGAGGATGAAGCCAAAACCTTGCATGCATCCAATGCCATATTAAATTTGGTTTCTAGGAGAGTGCTGGCTATATACAAGGATGAGGATCAAGTTCAAAAGGAAAACATCTTCCACACCAGATGTGAAATCCAAGGTAAGATTTGTCGCATGATAATTGATAGTGGAAGTTGTACAAATGTAATTACAATAGGCTTAACAACTATTAAACATCTAGAACCATATAGATTACAATGGATTAATGATAGGGGTGAGATGAAAGTAAATAACAAACCCTAAACAACTAGGTGACTAGTTTGACTACTAAGTTAACTTTGACTAATTTCCAGCTTGTGAAGACTCCAAATTAGATCCAATGTGCCATGTCGGATGTCAAATAGGATTATTTATGATTCCCATACATTGCCCTTGATTGCAACAAAGAGAAAATGCCAAATCAACAAAATATAGTAGAGCCAGTGGAAAATACAGCATTTTCAGACCAGAAGTCCTTCCATGCGCAAATCACCATTATCGATGCTTTTGATTCAGCCTTGTCTTAATTCCAAAACCTCTTAATGATATTAATTGAATTCAAGAAGAATTGAACCCATTCTATGCTACCCGGATGATGAGAATCCGTCCATACCTGCACAATCGACTACCTGCTGAGGTGCTGACCCGTTACGGATAAAGATCGGGCCAATCATTAAGGCTTAAGCTGATGAGAATCCACCTGAACCCAGACAACCGGCAACCCACTGAGTGCTGACCCAATACGGGTGAAGATTGAGCCGATAACTAAGGCTCAAGCTAAGAGATTTAAGGACAGCCTGGCTGCTTTTATCCAAAAAGTAATTAATTCTCAAAGGGGCTTTTCAATACCCAAAGATACAAGACCTGTTTTAAGCATCAAAGTGGTGAAGGCCGATACGGACCCGAGTAGCTGTTTTTGTGCGAATATCGAGTCCGGGCAGTAAGAAATGGTTCCAACACTTCATGGATTCAATACATATCTCTATGAGGTTATGGAATAAAGTCAAGGCAGCTTCAAAGGCAAGCAAACAGGTGGTGTGTGCATAGGAGGAAGTTTGGCTGGTTTTATCGTATTCTATTGCCGACTTTACTATATTTGCTGGGTTGACATTTTCTCTTTGATCCAAGCATGGGAAAAAAACATGTAGGACTCTATGATAATCCTATTTGGCATCCTACAAGGCATATGAAAGTTGATTTAGAGCTTAAATTGGTCAAAGTCAGCTTAGTCAAAAAGATAGTTACTTAGTTTCCTAATTTGATTTTTACTTTTTGTTTTAGAAAAAGGAGAGAGAAAATTTGGCCACATTAGGTTTCCTAATCCTTTTGGCCAGTTTTGTCTTAATTCTTTAGGGTTTATTGTTTTGTAACTCTAGCTATTTGAGGGCTTATTTTTTAGGAAGAACACACATTTAATAATATTCAGAATTTATTTTGTGAGATTGAATTTCTTTTTGTTCTCTTTGAACACCTAAAACATCATTAGAGAGTGAGTGTTTTAGCTTTGACTTATCAATAGGATATCCATCTTCTATTGTGGCTTCTTTATTATACCAAGGTTTCTAATCACAGGCTGGTTAGGGTTTAAGATTTTCCCATAAGAATTTGAACTTGTTTGAGATCCGAGCTAATATAATATGTGTTTAGGCACGTGTCGACCTAGGTTCGTATCATTTAGTATCAAATCCAGGATTTTGTTTAGGTTTGATCGATCTTTATTTGCTTTATTTTGTTTTATGTTAATATGCAATTTTAGTATTAGGTTAAGGTTGTTTCTATCATCATACATGTTCTAAATCTTTAAAAAATAAAAAATAATTTCATTCCTAGTTAAATCAAGATTTCCTTGTTTTACCGTATTTTTGTTTCCTTGTTTGTTGGTTGTTTATCATCGTTGTTCTTAATAATTTAGTTTATTATTGATTTTTCTTTTCTGTTTTTGATCTTAAATGTTTACATTCATATATTAAAAAAAAAAAAAAAAGAGTGTTTGCGGCAACATATATAAATTTACAAAAAATTGCAAATTTTTATTTTTATTGTTGGTGGTCTTGGGTTTTGGTAGTTATTTGGTGTTGGAATTGCAATTTAGCTGTTAATTCTTGCTACATCAGTTGAGATTATATTTTGTGAGTTAAAAAAAATAGAAGGAAAAAAAAAAGCTGAATAAAAAAAAAATAGCAGGCCGATTCTTGTTGAGTTTGGAGTTTGAATTTGCTTGCTGGAAATTTGTTGGTATTGCTGAGTTGCTTATTTATTCAATATTTGGAGTTGGTAGGAATTCAATTTTGCTGCTGGATATTTGAATTTTGGGTGCTAAAATTATCCGGATTAAAATTAGTTAAAGGATTTGATACAAAAACTTGAATTACAAAGAGTAGCAACCAACAACTATCGTATATTTTTGTTCAATTTGATTCTTGTTGGTGTTTGAATTTCTTTTTCTAAATTGTATTCTTGAATTCTTAATTTCTTACCATCTGGTCTAGTTTTTATTGATTCCAAATTTTTATTTGTTAAATTGCCTAATTGTTGCTTAGAAAAGCCGAGAATTAGGTGTTTAAAAATTCACTCGGTATTGTTTGCTTTTCACTACTGTTTTTATGATAAATTTAATTAAAACATACTTGTGATCTAATTACTGTGTTGTGGGTGTTTTAATTAAAACTTTGAGTTAAATTTTGAGTGGAAAAAGGCAAGAGTGTGTGAGTTTAAAATAGGGTAAAAGCCGAAACTAGAGTGCAAAAATGAGGTTAAGTTCTTATTTGAGTGAAACACGTGAGGGAGTGAATGTGGTGAGATCCTATTTTATTTTTGTGTTATTCATACTAACATGGTAGATTCAAGGGTGAGAAGAGGAGAAACACCATTAAGAATTAATGAGGACGAGTCTGTAGAATTCAAAGGAGATTCCCGAGCTTCGGGGAGTGGAGATGAGCACACGGACATGAGGCCTGTCTTGAAGGAATTACAGCTGATGAATGCTCAATTTGATCACATAAATCAAAGGATGGACAGGTTAGAAACATCACAAAGAGGGCCAAATACAAAGTTTGAAGTTCATGGAGGTCGAGGGCGACTTAGAGAAGAATTCGGGGAAGGCAATTTTGGAGATGACTTGGATGAAGGGTATGATGAAATTTTTGAACATCAAGGATGGCCAATTCATGGGAGACCAGCAAGGAATGAAGATGATGTTCTTGGAAATATTAAGGTCAATATACTGCCTTTCATGGGAAAAGTGACCTTGAAGATTATTTAGAATGGGAAGAGCATATGGTTAATCCACTCGAATCCGCACAACAGACAACCCGCTAGGCTGCTGACCCAATACGGATGATGACAGGGCTAATCATTAGGGCTCAAGCTAAGAGATTTAAGGACAACCTGGCTACTTTTGTAACAGCCCAGTCCACCAGCATGAGATATTGTCCACTTTGGGCCCAGCCTGCTTTGTATCCCTTTCCAACAGATGTGGGAGCTCACAATCCACCCCTCCTGGGGCCTAGTGTCCTTGCTGGCACACCGATCCGGGTCTGGCTCTAATACCAACTGTAACAGCCCAGTCCACCCGCATGAGATATTGTCCGCTTTAGGCCCACTCTGCACGGTTTTAAAAGGTCTTTCAAGGGAAAGGTATCCACACCCTCTTATAAGGCATGCTTTGTTCCCCTTTCCAACTTATGTAGGATCTCACACTTTTTATCCGGGGAGTAATTAATTCTCAAAGAGTCTTGTCAATACTCGAATTTTAAGCATCCAAGTGGTGAAGGCCGATACGGATCCGGTAGCTATTTTCATACGAACATAGATTCCGGGCAGCAAGGAATGGTTTCAACACTTCATGGATTCAATACATATCTCTAAGAGGTCATGGAATCAAGTCAAGGCAACTTCAAAGGCAAACAAACAGGTGGTGTGCGCATAGGAGGAATTTTGACCAGTTTTATTGTATTTTGTTACTGGTTTTAATGAAAACAAAGAGGTTGTGTGGCATTTTCTCTTTGATCCAAGATAGGCCAATGTGTGGGACTCTATGATAATACTATTTGGCATCCTACAATGCATATGGAAGCTGATTTTGAGCTTAAATTGGTCAAAAAATGGTTAAAGACACCTTAATAAAAAAGATAGTTATTTAGTTTCCTAATTTGATTTCTACTTTTTGTTAAGGAAATTAGTCTTTTATTTGATTTCTATTTATTTATTTGCTGGACAAATCATCTTAGGAAAGTTATTATTTTATTATTTTCATTGTAAATTAATTACTTTATGATTCAAAATAAAGGAATTAATTAATCAAAATTAGATTAGGAAAGGACATAGAAAATTTGGCCACATTAGGTTTCCTAATCCTTTTGGCTGGTTTTGTCTTAATTCTTTAGGGTTTATTGTTTTGTGATTGTAGCCTATTTAAGGGCTTATGTTTTAGGAAGAACACAGCTTTAACAATATTCAGAATTTATTTTGTGAGATTGAATTTCTCTTTGACTTATCAATAGGATATCAATATTCTATTGTGGCATCTTCATTATACCAAGGTTTCTAATCACAAGTTGGTTAGGGGTTAAGATTTTCCCATGAGAACTTGAACTTAATTGAGATCCGGGCTAATATAATATGAATTTAGGTGCATGTTAACCTAGGTTCATATCACAAGCCAAGAGATTTAAGGACAACCCAACTGTCTTTATACAGGGAGTTATCAATTCTGAAAAGAGCTTGTCCATACCAGAAGATACAAAACCTGTTTTAAGCATCCAAGTGGTAGAGGCCATTACGGGCCTGGGTAGTTGTTTTAATGCGAATATGGACTCCAGCCAGTACGGGATTGATTCAAGACTTCATGAATTCAATAAACATCATTAAAAGGTCATGGAATCAAGACAAGGCAGAATCAAAAGCATCCACAGTGGTGATTTGCACATGGAAGTCTTCTTTTGCCGAAAATGCTGTTTTTGTTGCTAGCTTTACTATATTTTGTTGTGTTGGTATTTTCTCTTTGTTCCAAGCAATGGAAATGTGTGGGAATCATCAATAATCTTATTTGGTATCTTACATGGCATATGGGTGCTAATTTGGAGCCTCCACAAGCTGGAAATTGGTCAAAGATACCTTTGTAGTTAAACTAGTCAACTAGTTTCCTAACTTGATTTTGACTTTTTGTTTTAGGAAACTAGCTTTTATTTTTATTTTATTTTTATATTTTGCTGGAAAAATTAACTTTGGAAATTTATTATTTTATTATTTCTATTCTAAATTAATTAATTCGTAATTCAAAATAAATGAATTAATTAATCAAAATTAGATTAGGAAAGGAATGGAATTTTGGCCACGTTAGGAATCTAGCATGCATGGTCGGTTCTATCTTAGTTTTCTAGGGTTTATTGTTTTATGTCTTGAACCTACTTAAAGTTTTTTTTTTCAATGAGAATGCACCTTGAATATTATTGAGAAAATTAATTGTGAGATATAATTCTCTTTGAACACCTAAAACACCATTAGAAAGTGAGTATTTTAGTATCAAGTTATCGATAGGGCTTCCATAACCTATTGTGGTGTGTTCATTATACTAAAGTTTCTAATCATAGGTTGGTTAGGGGTTAAGATTTTTCCATAAGAACTTTAAATTAATTAAGTTCCGGGCTAATATAATACGGATTAAGGCGCAAGCCGACCTAGGTTTGTATCATTTGGTATTAGAGTCAAATTTTGTTTGGGTTTGATCTATCTTATTTGGTTTATTTTGTTTTGTTTTAATCTACAATTTTAACATTAGGTTAAGGTTGTTTCTATCTCATTCACTTTCTGCATATAAAAAATAAAATAAAAAATCATTCATAGCTGGATTACGATCTTTGTTTTCCCGTATTTTTGCTTCCTAGTTTATTGGTTGTTTTCATGTTTGTTCCTAATAATTTAGTTTATTATTGATTTTTATTTTCTGTTTTGATCTTAATTATTTGCATTCATGTGTTCAAAAAAAAAAAAAACAAAAAAAGAAGGAGAGTTTTGAAAGCATATTGCATTAAAATCTAAAAATTGTGCAATTTGTTACTATTGGAGTGAGGTCACAAGTTTGGTGAAATTTTGGTGTTCGAATTGCAATTTTGTTGTTAATTTTTGCTACTGCAGTGGAGTTTATATTCCATGAGTAAAATATATATATATAAATTGTAGAAGTTCGATTTATTGAATTTGGAGTTTGAATTTGTTTGCTAGAAATTTGTTGGAGCTGCTGAGTTGTTGCTTATTTATTCAATATTTGGAGTTTCTGGAAATTCAATCTTGCTTCTGGACAATTGTATCTTTGAGTGCCAAAATTATTTGGATTAAAACTAGTTGAATGATTTGATACAAAAACTTGAATGACAAAGAACAACAACCAATAACTAATCTTATATTTTTGTTCAATTTGATTCTTCTCCGTATTCGAATTTCTTTCTCTATATTTACTCCTTGAATGATTGCCTCATTAATATTCTAGAGAGCTTTTAATTCATTCCCAAAATTTGCTTGTTGATTTACCTTGTTTTTGCTTAGAAAAGCCGAGATTAGGTATTTGTTTGATTTAGTTGCTGCTTTATTGATAAGTTTAAATTAAGGTACACTTGTGATCTAGTTTCTGTTTAAGTGTGTTTTAATTAGAACTTTGTGTTAATTCTTTAAGTGGAAAAAGCCAAGAGTGTATGAGCTTAAAAGAGGCTTAGAAGTCGAAACTAGCGTGTAAACACTAGTGTTGAGACCTTGTTTGTGTGAAACACATAAGGGAGTGATTTTGGTGAGGTTCTATTTTATTTTTGTGTTATTCATACTAACATGGAAGATTCAAGGGTGAGAAAAGGAGATGCACCATTAAGAATTGATGAAGAGAATCCATAGGATTCAAGGGTGATTCCTGAGCTTTGGGGAGTGGAGGTGAGCACACAGACATGATGGCAGTCATGGAGCAATTACAGCAGATGAATGCTCACTTTGATCACCTAGATCAAAGGATGGATAGGTTAGAAACATCACAAGGTGGGCCGAATCCAAGGTTAGAATCCCATGGTGGCCGAGGTCAAGGTCGAGGTTGAGGAAGCCATGTGCGAGCTAGAGAAGAATTCGGGGAAGGTAACTATGGAGATGATTTTGAAAAGGGAGTAGAAAATATTTTTGCTTACCAAGGCCAATCTATGGGAGACCATCAAGGAATGAGGATGATGATCTTTGGAATATTAAGGTCAACATACCACCGTTCATGGGAAAAAATGATCCGAAAGCTTACCTAGAGTGGGAGGAGCGAATGGAGATGATATTCGATTGTCATAACTATTCGGAGACTAAGAAGGTAAAAGTGGCAGCTATGGAATTTGGACATTATGCACTCCAAACTTGGCACAAATGAAAGGAGCCATGAGAAAGAGGTTTGTGCCAGGTCATTACCATTGGTTGCTACATCAAAGACTCCAATTATTATCAAAAGGTAATAGAACTGTGGAGGATTACTACAAGGAGATGGAGATGCTCACGATGAGATTGAGCATGAATGAAGAAAGAGATGGACCTTGGGACAATTTCTAGGTAGGTTGAATCGAGTGATATCCAATCAATTGGAAAAGATGTTGCATGTGGCTAGCAAACTTGAGAATCAATTCAAGAGGAGGGTCATAAGTACGTGGCTTGGAGGAGTATCCAATAACAGGAGATCAAATCTAAATGCTTGGAGAAGCAATCCCACATATGATTACAAGCCAAAATCGAAAGTAGGTGAAGAAAGCTCCAATCGACCAAAAAGGGAAGCCAAGGCTGAATCTGTCCAAGCAGTAAAAAATGAAGGTAAATCTGATCCTAAACCTTCTAGAACTCATGATATTGTGTGTTTTAAGTGCCAGGGAAGAGGACATATCGCTAGCCAATGCCCGAACAGGAGAATCATAATGCTGAAAGGTAATGGTGAGCTAGAATCCAAAAGTGAAGAAAGTGAGGATGAATTTGAGCAAGGAGAGGAAGAATTTGTAGATGAAGCTGAGACTTTAAATGCTTCACATGCCGAATTGTGCTTGGTGTCTTTTGTCTTGACCGTATACAAAGATGAGGATCAAATACAAAGAGAGAACATCTTCCAAACTCAATGTGAAATCCAAGATAAAGTTTGTAATATGATAATTGATAGTGGAAGTTGTACCAATGTAATCAGTAATATCGCTGTAGAAAAATTAGGCTTAACAACAATTAAACATCCTAAACCATATAGATTACAAAGGCTTAATGATAGTAGAGAAATAAAAGTAAATAAACAAACCATAGTAAAATTCAGCATTGATAAATATGTGGATGCTGTTTTGTGTGATGTTGTTTCTAGGCATGCCGGACATATTCTATTAGGTAGACCATGGCAATTTGATAAAGATACTATATATTATGGTCGAGAGAATACTATTGTTTTTAGATTTAAAGGTAAAAAGGTCAAGCTGGAACCATTGACTCCCAAGGAGGTATTTAGAGATCAACTTCAAATACAATAAAAGGAGGGAGGCCGAAAAGCTCAAAGAAAGAATGAGTGATGTGAATTTGCCCGAGCCCGCATAACCGACAACCCGTTAGGGTACTAACCCGATACGGATGAAGACCAAGCCAATCACTAGGGTTCAAGCTAAAAGGTTTAAGGACAACCTTGCTGCCTTTATCTAGGGGGTAATTCATTCTTAAGAGGGCAGATACCCAAAGATACAAGGCCTATTTTGAGCATACAAGTGGTGAAAGCCGATACGGACCAAGGTAGTGGTTTTGGTGCATTTATGGATTCTAGCTAGTGGGAAATGGGTTCAAATCTTCTTAAATTCACTTGATATCACTAAGAAGTCATGGGAACTGGTCAACACTGAAGCTAAGCTGGTCATTTGAGTGGTGTGCGCATGAGATAGAAATTGGGTGGGTTTTGCTGTATTTTCCACTCGCTTTACTCTATTTTGCTGAGTTGGCTTTTTCTCTTTCCTCCAAGCAGGGCAATGTGTGGGACTTCATAATGATCTTATTTCACATCCTAAAAAGCATATAGAAGCCGATTTGGAGCTCAAATTGGTCAAAGATTCATCAAACTCAACCTAGTCAAAAAGGTAGTATTCTAGTTTCCTAATTTGATTTCTACCTTTTGTTTTAGGAAATTACCTTTACTTTTGGTTTTTATTTATTTATTTTCTGGACAAGTAAGTTTAGGAAAGTTATTATTTTATTAATTTCATTGTAAATGAATTAATTCCTAATTCAAAATAAGGAAATTAATTAATCCAAACTAGATTAGGAAATCGTGTGAAATTAGGCAATTTCATAATTGAATTCTATGTTGGCCAAAATTTCCTAATCCTTTTAGGGTTTTATTTTGTTCATTTAAAGCCTATTTAAAAGCTTATTTTCAATGAGAAATCAAGCTTGAATTTTATACAGAAAATTATTTGTGAGATTGAATTCTCTTTGTTCTTTTGAACACCTAAAATGCCATTAGTGAATGAGTGTTTAAGTTTGACTTATCAATAGGCCTTCCATCACCTATTGTGGCATTTTATTATACCAAGGTTTCTAATCACAGGTTGGCTAGGGGTCAAGGTGACCATTAGAGCTAGAACATAATTAGATCCAGGCTAATATAATATGGGTTTAGGTGCAGGTTGTCCTAGGTTTGTATCAACGAGTGTGGCACCCACGGCTTCAACACCCATTCAAGGGGGTAAATCCATGCAAAACCTACTAGGTAAGTGCTCTAAATTCAAATCTGAGGGGAAAGAAAGAGAGAAAGCATAGAGGGTGGAAAACTCGAAAAAAGCCGAGAGTGAGGTGAAGGTAGTGGAACACATGAGTGAGAAAGAAAAAGTGAGGAAAGAGAAGAAAAATAAAAAAATTTATCTTAGTTTTGGGGATGTTAACAAAGCCATTTTGAGTAAGAAACCATTACTAGTAATGATTTATAAAGATATATATTTAAATGATCAGGCAAATGCCCGAGGACTTGAATTGCCAAATTCTATGTCTTCTATTTTACAAGATTTTGATGATGTCTTTCCGGAGGAAAATCCTAATGGTTTACCACCTATCTGAGGGATTGAACATCAAATTGATTTTGTACTAGAAGCTGCAATTTCTAATAGGCCTACATATAAGAATAATCCCAAGGAGACAAATGAGCTACAAAGGCAGGTAAGTGAATTGTTAGACAAAAGTCACATTAGAGAAAGTATGAGTCCATGTGCTGTTCCTATTTTAGTAGTATCTAAGAAAGATGGATCATGGTGCATGTGTGTTGATGGTTGAGTTGTAAATAATATTACCATTAAGTATAGACATCCAATTCCTAGATTAGATGGTATGCTTGATGAATTGCATGGTGCTGTATGTTTTCAAAGATTGATCTTAGGAGTAGGTATTATCAAATTAGAATGAAAGAGGGTGATGAATGGAAAATCACATTTAAAACTAAGTATGAATTGTATAATGGTTAGTGATGCCTTTTGGTTTAACTAATGCACTTAGTACATTCATGAGATTAATGAACCATGTTATGCTTCCATTCATTGGAAAATTTGTGATTGTTTATTTTAATGACATTCTTGTATATAGTAGACATATAGATGAGCATGTAGAGCATCTTGGGCAATTTTTAAATATTCTTCGGAAGGAAAGGTTATTTGCTAACACGAAAAAGTGTGATTTCTGCAAAGGTTATTTTCTAAGACTTTTGAAATTGAATGTGATGCTTCGGGTGTAGGTGTTGAAGCTGTTTTAATGCAAGAGAGAAGACCCATAGCCTATTTTATTGAGAAATTGAATGGAGTCACACTAAACTACATTACACACTTTCAAGATTTTCCTTAATTACAACCAGATACCTTTATGTTTTCATAATTACATTGCACACCCTCGAAGTTTTTTCCTTGATTACAACCGGGTATCTTCATGTTTACATAATTACATCCGCCTTCCTTCTGACAAAACTTCATCCATAAAAATGTACTCTCTCTCTTATGTGGCAGTTAAAATTTTATTAATTGTCCCTTATATGTGTTAACTAAATGTGGGTTTTGATTGATTTGAATAATAACTTTTTTTTTTTTAACTTGAAAAGGTTGAAGCCCAACGGAGAGTAAGTACAAGAATAACTACCAATTTTTAATGGTACCTTCTGGAATGTTTAAAACATAATTTTAATGTTTTCTAATTCTTTTTTTTTTTTTAATTTGTTTTCAGAACTTGTTCTTGAAAACGAGTGGCCAAACAAGTTACTATCCGTTGAGCTTCAACCTTTTCAAATTAAAAAAACTTTAATTTTCAAATCAATCAAAATTCACTTTTAATTAATATATACAAGAGACGATTAATAAAATTTTAACTACCACCTAAGAGAGAGAGTACATTTTTATGGATGAAACTTTATCAGAAGGGAGGCGGATGTAATTATGGAAACATGAAGGTACCTGGCTATAATTAAGGAAAAAACCTCGAGGGTATGCAATGTAATTATGAAAACATAAAGGTATCTGATTGTAATTAAAGGCAACCTCGAGGGTATGCAGTATAATTATGAAAATATGGAAGGTATCCAATTGTCATTAAGGGAATTCTCAAGGGTGCTCAGTGTAATTAACCCTTACAAAATTTGCAGTTTTTCATGTTAGCAAATAACCCTACCTTCTTAAGAATATTTAAAACTTGCTTAAGATGTTCTACATGCTCATTAAGGTTTCGGCTATACACTAAAATATCATCAAAATATACAACCATAAATTTTCCAATGAATGGATGCATGACATTTTTCATTAATCTCATGAAGGTACTAGGTGCATTAGTTAAACTAAAAGGCATCACTAACCATTCATACAATCCATACTTAGTTTTAAATGCGGTTTTCCATTCATTTTCCTCTTTCATCCTAATTTGATGATATCCACTCCTAAGATCAATTTTTGAAAACATGCATGCACCATGTAATTCATCAAGCATATCATCTAATCTAAGAATTGGATGTCTATACTTAATGGTAATATTATTTATAGCTCTATAATCAACACACATGCACAATGATCCATCTTTTTTAGGTACTAACAAAACAGGAATAGCCCATACACTCATGCTCTCACGAATATAACCTTTATCTAATAACTCACTTACATGCCTTTGTAGCTCTTTTGTTTCCTCAAGATTACTCCTATATGCAGGCCTATTAGGAATCGCAGCTCCCGGCACAAAATCAATTTGATGTTCAATCCCTCGGATAGGTGGTAAACCAATAGGAATTTCCTCTCGAAAAACATCTTCAAAATCCCATAACTTGGCAATTCAAGTTCTTCAGGATTGGATTGATCATTTAAATAATTATCTTTATAAATCATGACCAGCAATGGTTTCGGGTGTGGAAATGTTCTCTCTTTGTATTTGATCCTCCTCTTTGTACATGGTTAGAACCCTTCTTGCCACCAAACTCAATTCAGCTCTTGAAGCCTTAAGTGTTTTGGATTCCTTATGCACTTCATCTCCAATTTCTTCATCAATAAATTCGGTTTCAGCATCACTTTCTTAATTTTTGGATTCCAAGTCTCCATTACCTTTCAGCACAATGATTCTCCTATTCGGGTATTGACTAGCAATGTGTCCTCATCCCTGGCACTTAGAACACACAATGTCATCAATTCTATAAGGTTTAGGATCATATTGACCTTCATTTCTTGGTGCTTCGATAAATTTGGCCTTGGCTTCCCTCTTTGCCCTATTGGTGCTTTCCTCACCTAGCTTCGGTTTTGGTTTGTTGTCATATATGGGATTGCTTCTCCAAACACTTGGATTTGTCTTCTCGCTACTTGAAGCACCTCCAAATTGTGAGCTTGTACCCCTCCTGTTGAATTTGTTTTCAATCTTGATGGCCACATGAAGAATCTCCTCCAATTCTGCATATTCTTGTCACTCCACTTGGTTGGCTATCTCACAATTCAAACCACCCAAAAACTATGCCATGGTTGCCTCACGATCCTCATTCATGCTCAACCTCATCATGAGCATCTCTATTTCTTTATATTAATCCTCCACGGTCCTACTTCCTTGTGTCAATTGTTGAAACTTTTGATGTAGCAACCTATGGTAATGACTTGGTACAAATATCTTCCTCATAGCTCCTTTCATTTGTCGCCAAGGAGTAATCAATTCATCACTAACTCTCCTTTAGGTACTTTGCTCATTTGTCCACCACTGGAGTGCATAATGTCCAAACGCCAAAGTTGCCAATTGAACCTTCTTAGCCTCTGACTAGTTATGAAATAAAAAAATCATCTCCATTCGCTCCTCCCACTCTAGGTAAGCTTCCGGGTCACTCTTTCCCATAAATGGTAGAATTTTAACCTTAATGTTTCCAAGATCATCATCTTCTTCTCTACCATGCCTCCCATAGGTTGGCTTTTCTTGAAGTGCAAAAACATCATCAATTTGCTCCTCAAGATTATCTCAAAAATTTTCATCCCCGAATCCTTCTCTAAGTCATCCACGGCCTTCTTGACCTCAACCTCAAACCCCATGTACATCAAACATTGTATTCGGCCCACCTTGAGAATTTTCTACTCTGTCCAATCTTTAATCTAGGTGATCAAAACAAGCATTAATTCTTTGAAGTTGTTCCAAGATCGCCATCATGTTGGTAGGTTCTCACCTCCATCTCTCATTGCCTGAGAATCTCCCTTGAATCTAACGAATTCCTCTTCATTAATTCTAAACGAACCATCTCCTCTTCTCATCCTTGAATCTGCCATGTTAGTATAAATAACAAAAATTCTTACAAAATCACTCCCTCACATGTTTCACTCAATCAAGGTCTTGTTTGCCGTTAGTTTTCGCTTTTATCCCTCTTTTAAGTTCACACTCTCTTACCTTTTTACACTTAAAGAATTATCTCAAAGTTCTAATTAAAACACACACAAAACAACAACTAGATCACAAATATGTCTTAATTAAACTTATTAATGAAATAGCAACTAAAACAAACAAATACCGAGTGAATTGACGAAACCTAGTCTCGGCCTAACTAACAAAAAATAAAGGAAATCAACAAGCAATTTTCGGATTTATTAAGAAAAAAAACCAGAATAATAAGAACCCAAAATTTCAAGATAAACTTTAGAAAAGAGATTCAAACAATGATCAAGAACCAATTCAAACAAAACTTGGAATAATCATTGGTTGTTGTTCCAATAATTTAAGTTTTTGTCTCAATTCCCTTAACCAATTTTAATCCTATCCATTTTAGCACTCAAAATTCAAATATCTAGGGATCAAAATTGTATTTTTTTAGTAACTCAAGATATCACAATTCAAATTCCCAGCTCAAACAAATTCAACCTCCAAAATTTTCGACAAACCAGCCTTGTGTAATTTTTCTTTTTTTTCTTTTTTTAATATTCTCGACTTTTGGCTTTTTTTTTATTCTTTTTAATGAACACAAATAGAATGATGCAAACACAATTTCTAACAGCACAAAAAACAAAACAAACCGCAAACATCAATGCCAACAAAATCCAAACCCATGGCCAAGACAATTTGCAAAAATTTTTTTGGTGAATTTGCAATATGTTGCCGTAAATCCTCTTTTCTTCTTTTCTTTTTTTTTTTTAATATATGAATGCAGATAATTAAGATCAAAACAGCAACAAAAAATTAACAAATAACCAAATTAACATGAACAATGATGAAAAACAACTAGCAAACTAGGAAGCAAAAATATGATAGAATAAAGAACCTATATTCAGCTATGAATGAATTTTTTTTTTTTTTTTTTATATGCAGAATGTGTAGGATAGATGTAACCTTAACCTAATGTCAAAATTGTAGAATAACACAACAATGAATAAAGCAAATAAAGATAGATCAAACCTAAATAAAATCAACACAAAAATGAATAAAGCAAATAAAGATAGATCAAACCTAAACAAAATCTTATCTCTAATACCAAATGATACGAACCTACCTACTTGGCCTAAAACCGCATTTTATTAGCCCGGATCGAAAAATTAAGTGCAAGTGATGAGGACATGACCAAGAGCCCTTGAAGATGGAGCCTAGATCCACTTCAAATGTCTACAGGACCCATAACCCGAGCACGAGCAAAGAGATTGAAAAAGGCACCAAATGGTTTAATCCAGGAGGTGTTTACAATCTAAGGAAGCAAGTTCATTAATGAAGATGAACTAACATTGGTCCATATGATTGGGATGGTGGATGCCAACGTGAAAGAGGGTTTAACGCATGAACTTCTACAATATGGTGATGTGGCATCATATGGTGACATGGCATCCAACTAAGCTTGGCCAAATTTTATAATTAGGAAAATATTAATTTTTATTTATGTTTTAATTGGATTTTGGTATGTTGCCTATTTACTTTCCTAATTTAGTTTTTATTAGGTTTTTAAATTACTTTCCTAATTTTATTAGAGTTGAATTGCTCAAAGAATTAAAGACCATTCAAATTAGGAAACTAGGAGCTAAATTCGGTTTCTTAAACCTAACCTAATTAGGTTTCCTAAACCTCTCAAAATTAGGTTTCCTAAACCTAATTTTCATCCATTATTATTCCACCTTTACTTTTAGCAAATTTAGGAAAGCTTTGTAATTTATTTTGCCTATTTAAAGACACTTAAGTCATGAATAAAGGGGAGATTACAATTTTGATTCAAAGTGAGAGTGATTCCCTTGGTTCTCTAAGAACTATATCAAACTTTTTCAAATTTTGTTTGTGGAGTTCAAATTCGACTTATCAATAGGTTATTCAGCACCCTATTGTGGCGTCTTCACTATGCCAAGGTTCTTACCTCAAATATAGGTAACGAGTCGAGGTTTTCCATTGATAACTTGTAATTAGACAGTTCTAATTCAATATTTGTTATGGGTTTAGAGGCAGGTCGCTCTAGGTTCGTATCAATTTGGTATCAAAGCAAGTTTCTAATTACAGGTTTGATCTATCTATTTTTTTTCTTTTGTTTCATTGTTTTTCATGGTTTTTTTTTTATTCTCCAATCTTAGCATTAGGTTGAGGTTGCTTCTATCATCATACACATTCTGCTTCTTAAAAAAAAAAAAAAAAAACTGCACTTTTGTTTTTGTTGGAGGCCACCTGTTTGGTGGATTTTTGGTGTTGATCTTTGCTACTGTAGTTGTTTTATGTTGTGTGAGTGAAAAAAAAAAAATTATTGTTCTTGTGGTTTGTGGCATTGAATTATTGAGATTTCAAGAGAAACCAGGTAGTGAAATTTTTTTCTTTAAGCTGATTTGAGGAGCACCAAAAACAAGCCAAAATCAATACCGAAAATAAGGTTTGTTGAATATTCACTAATTCTATTTTGCAAATCTCATTCCAATTTGTTTCTCACATTCTAGTTTCTTTTGTTCTCACTAAATTTCTTGTTGAGCTTTCGTCGTTGCCTTTTTTCTTATTACTTTTCATTCTATTTGTCTTGTAGCCTTATTTTCATAACTGTTTGGTAGGTCTATTTGGATTGTTACTTGCTAGTTTATTTTAGTTTGAAATTAGTTTACAAAGAACCAAATAGAATTACTAGAGTGGTAAAAGGCAAGAGAGGTGAGAATTATAGAGGGTAAAAGCCGAACTATAACTAGAGTATAAACACGAGTGACCTTGAATTTGAGTGAGACACGTGAGGGAGTGTTGTGAGGCCTTTCTTTTTTACTAACAAATTTTGCAGAAAAATCATGTCACAAGACAAAAACAAAGAAAGCATGGATGAAACTCCAGGTGTGGCTGATCCGAAGTTTTACATTCAAGCCGTGGTGGGAGAACTTAAAAGAGCACTACGGTTGGAGATGCGGCAGATCCATGATAGGTTGGATAGAATGGAATCATCAATCCAAACACCGCAGCCACAACCTCCACAAAGTTTTGCTCATGGACGTGGTAGAGGAAGAAATACTCCAAGAATGGAAGAATGGGAACGTGTGGGAGATGACTATGAGGAAGAAGAGGAAGACATTGGTTCAGGAACCAACCAACTCTGTGGAAGGGAGAGGTTAGACCGAGGCAGTGACTATGGAGGAATTAGGATGAAAATATCATCATTCCAAGGTAAAAGTGATCCATAAGCATATCTCAAGTGGGAGAAAAGGATTGAGGTGGTATTTGATTGTTAGAACTACTCCGAGGCAAAAAAGGTGAAATTAGCTGCTGTTGAATTCACGGACTATGCTATTGGATGGTGGGACACAGAGACAATTTCTAGGAGGCCAGCAGGATAAAGACCTATAGATACATGGGAAGAGATGAAGGCTTTGATGAGGAAGCGTTTTGTACCTAACCATTACTATAGGAGCATTTTTCAGAAATTACAAAGCTTGTCTCAAGGAAATAGAAGTGTGGAGGACCATTATAAGGAGATGGAAATCCTTGTGATGAGGGCCCTGGCTACAATGGCACATTTCTTGGCTAGTTTGAATAGGGAAATAGTAAATCAAGTGGACTTGCACCATTATTTGGAGATTGAGGAGATGTTGTACATGGCCATCAAAGTAGAGCAACAACTCAAGAGGAGGGGTACCACAAGACCTAGTATTGCTCAACACACTTGGAAAGCAAGCCCATCCACATGGAAACCAAATCAGCCCAAGTTTGAAGATAAAGCCACCACATGGCCTAAATTCGAAGTTAAGGCCGCACTATCCTCATCTAAGCAAGTAAGTAAATCCGATTCATCTTCAACTAGAAATCGAGATATCATGTGCTTTAAATGTCAAGGCAGGGATCATAATGCAAGTCAATGTCCTAATAAGAGGGTCATGGTGATTCGGGAAAGTGGAGACATTGAAACTGAAGAAGAAGAGTCGAACAATGAATCCATGCCACCATTGGAGGACGTTGGTGATGAAGATTGATGTGTAAAATCAACTCGCAAGTGTACAAATCGTTTTCAAGTAATAAAGTGGAAAAATAGGGTTGTCGTACCCAAGGGATTAAGAATTAAGTACCAAAGATATTTAGGTTTTGATAATATTTGAACTAAAATTTAATATGGCAATTGAAAACTAAATAAACTAAATAAACTAAATTAAACAAAAGCAATCAATTAAAATTAGATCAATTTCAAGTAAGAGAGAGAATTGAATAATTATGAATACTAGGACATTTGATTTCACCACTAACTATTCCAATTTAATTACTTAAATATGTGAATTTAATTAACTAGTAATTTTGTTAACCACACTTAATCACAAAATTAATCAAAAGTAGTTTCCACTCACAATTGATAATATTCACATAACCTAATTTATTCCTTCCGGCCTATAAGTTAAATCATGCAAATTCATCAAGCATAGATTAACCAAATAATATGGCATGAGACATAACTATTTTCCAATCAATTATGCATTCATGTAAATCATTAGAGATCCATAATATTATCCTTTTCCAAGCTCAAATATTATTAAAATCATTCATTCATTCAGGCCTGTGAAAGCATTAAGTATACCAATGATTTATTAACAAAACATATTACTAATTAAATAAAACTCAACATATATTAAAATAATTAAACCTTCATAGTTAGGGCTACATCATAGCCCTAGCTATGAAAATTAGTTCATGGTAAAAATAATTTCAACATCCATAATTATTAAAAATAATAAGATTCACAATTAAAAAGAAAGGAAAAGAGAATAAAAACTATTGAAGAAATTCTCCTCCAAGAGCTCTCAAAGTCGTAGCCTTCTTCTCCAAGCAAGCCCACGTCTCTCTGCCTCCTCCAAGCTCTCCAATTGATCTTCTAAAACTCTAAAACTTTAAAACCCTAGAACCCTTAAGAGAATCTTAGAAACTCCCAAAATTTGGTTTGTTTCTATTTAAGCCTCCTAAAAGCTCTTAAATAACTATCTAAACTTGTATATCTTCCTTCAATGTGGTGGGGGCTATATATATAGGGCCTTGGGAATCTTTTTCTCTCTTTATTTTCAATGTGGGAGTCTTGGAAGATACCTTTTTTAGGCCATGAAAAGGGTTGGACGAATTTCATGTGTAAAAAGGAAACTGTACATTACTCGCTCTCTACTACTTTCCTTTTATCTAATTCCTCCTAAAAAAATAGTTAATTAGTCTAATTTACCCTTAATGAAGCATGTGACATGACATGTGCCTCATTAATGATAAATTAACCAATTATTGCCACTCGTTTTTATCTTGGCCCTCAAATTGCCTTGATTCCCTCTTTTGATCAATGGTGGAGATTTAACTAGAATATTATTTTTTATAAATTCTAAACTTTAAATGATGATAACTCTTTGCTCGCTCCTCGAAATCCAAAAATAACGAGACATTTGAAATCCTCAGATCTTGATGATTCATATGACATCCACTTTCATCATGAAATTCCCGATAGAATCTTTATGGAATCTTTAAGGTATCTTTTTAGAATCTTTTTAATGCTTAGTCCGTTCGAGCTCAAATCTTGCTTCCCACCATAATTCGACCCAAGGAATCCATTTTTATGGTTGTTTTCTTAAAATTCTTCCTCTTTCACCTAGATTAAGAAAAATACATAATTAAGTATCTTTCCATAACAAAGTAACACAAACTAACAAATATTAAGCTATAAATATGGCATAAAATCATCAATATTTTAGACCTAACAAAGATGAAGAAGATTACAAGTATCTAGTTGGAGGGGACTTGTCATTGGTTGCTAGAAGAGCTTTAACTGTGTATAAAGATGAGAAGGAAGTGTAACGAGAGAACATCTTTCATACCAGGTGCAAAGTCAAGGATAAGGTATGTAGTATGATTATTGATGAAGGAAGTTGTACTAGTGTTGCTAGTCTTACTATGGTTGAAAAGCTAGGTTTACCCACTATGAAGCATCCAGAACCATATAAGCTACAATGGCTTAATGATTGTGGAGAGTTGAAGGTGAATAGGCAAGTGAAGATTGCATTCTCTATTGGTGATTATGAAGATGAGGTTATTTATGATGTGGTACCAATGTAAGTTGGTCATTTGCTTTTAGGACGTCCGTAGCAATTTGATAGAGATACTAGTCATCATGGTCAAACTAATAAGGTTGTCTTCAATTTCAAGGGTAAACTAGTGATGCTTATGCTGATGACTCCTAAACAAGTTTTTGATGATCAATTAGCTTTACAAAGGCGGAGAGAAGCTGAACAACAACATAATCAAACTGTATCCAACCACCAAGAGAAGAAAAAGAGTGGTGAGGATGAGAGTGTGAGTGAAAAGGAAAAGAAAAAGAGTGGAAAAAAGAAAGCGAGTTTTTATGCAAAACATAGTGAGATGAATAAGCTTTTTCGTTGTAGAAAGCCTATGATTGTAATGATGTACAAAGAAGTATATATGAATCATTTAACTAACCCTAATGAATATGTTTTGCCTAGTTCTATTGTTTCTCTTTTGCAACAGTTCGATGATGTCTTTTCCGATAAGATTCCAAGTGGGGTTACCACCAATTAGAGGATCGAACATCAAATTGATTTTGTTCCAGGATCAACAATTCCAAACTGACCAACTTATAGGAGTAATCCAGAGGAGACAAAGGAACTTCAAAGGCAGGTAAGTGAATTGCTTAAAAAGGGGTATGTTAGAGAGAGCATGAATCCATGTGCTGTACCTGTGTTATTAGTCCATAAGAAAGATGGAACATGGAGAATGTGTGTAGATTGTATGGCTATTAACAATATAACTATTAAATATTGTCATCCTATTCCTAGGTTAGATGATATGCTTGATGAATTGTATGGTGCATGCATGTTTTCAAAAATTGATCTTAAGAGTGGGTATCATCAAATTCTCATGAAGGAAGGTGATAAATGGAAAACAACATTTAAAACAAAACATGGTTTGCATGAGTGGTTGGTTATGCCATTTGAATTAACTAATGCACCTAGCACTTTCATGAGATTAATGAAGCATGTCATGTGTCCATTTATTGGGAAATTTGTGGTTGTTGATTTTAATGATATTCTTGTATATAGTAGAAATTTAGGTAAGAATGTAGAGCATCTTAGGATAATTTTAGGAGTGCTTAGGAAGGAAAGATTATTTGCTAACCTTAAGAAGTGTGATTTTTGTAAAGATGAATTTGTATTTCTAGAATTTGTTGTGAAAGTGTTTGACCCAGGAGATTGGGTTTGGTTGCACATAAGGAAGTCGAGGTTTCCAAAACAACGAAAGTCTACACTCATGCTACGTGGAGATCGTCCATTCCAAATATTGGAGAGACTTAATGACAATGCCTACAAGTTGGATCTTCCAGGTGAGAATAATGTAAGTGCTACTTTTAATGTTGCTGATTTATCTCCTTTTTGTGCAGGTGACGATTTGAGGACAAATCCTTTTCAAGAGGAGGGGAATGATGAGGATATGACCAAGAGCCCTTCAAGATGGAGCCCAAATCCACTTCAAAATGTCTACGGGACCTATAACCCGAGCACGAGCAAAAAGATTGAAAGAGGCACTAAATGGTTTAAACCAGGAGGTGTTTACAATCCAAGGAAGCAAGTTCATTAGTGAAGATGAACTAACATTGGTCCGTATGATTGGGATGGTGGATGCCAATGTGAAAGAGAGTTTAATGCATGAACTTCTACAACATGGTGATGTGGCATCATATGGTGACATGGCATCCAACTAAACTTGGCCAAATTTTATAATTAGGAAAATATTAATTTTCATTTATGTTTTGATTGGATTTTGGCATGTTGCCTATTTACTTTCCTAATTTAGTTTTTATTAGGTTTTTAAATTACTTTCCTAATTTTATTAGAGTTGAATTGGTCAAAGAATTAAAGGCCATTCAAATTAGGAAACTAGGAACTAAATTAGGTTTCCTAAACCTAACCACATTAGGTTTCCTAAACCTATCAAAATTAGGTTTCCTAAAGGCACATAAGTCATGAATAAAGGGGAGATTACAATTTTGATTCAAAGTAAGAGTGATTCTCTTGGTTCTCTAAGAACTATATCGAACTTTTTCAAACTTTGTTTGTGGAGTTCAAATTCGACTTATCAATAGGTGATTCCACACCCTATTGTAGCATCTTCACTATACCAAGGTTCTTACCTCAAATATAGGTAACGGGTCGAGGTCTTCCATTGATAACTTGTAATTAGACGGTCTTAATTCAATCTTTGTTACGGGTTTAAAGGCAGGTCGCTCTAGGTTCATATCACCAAGCTCTTATGGTCACATTAACCGCTAAACAATTTGTGATTAGAAGCCTTCATATATGATGAAAATGCCACAATAGGTGATGGATGACCTATTGATAAGTCAAACTAAAACACTCACTCTCTAATGGTGTTTTAGGTGTTCAAAGAGAACAAAGTGAATTCTATCTCACAAATATTTTTTTGAATAATATTAAAGGTGCAGTCTCATTGAAAAATAATCCTTTAAATAGGCCGAAGTCATAAAACAATAAACCCTAAACAACTAGGTAAAATTCGGCCAAAGGGAATTAAGAAACAAGTGTGGCCGAATTTTTCATGCTTTCCAAACTAATTTGGATTAATTAATTCTCTTATTTTGAATTATGAATTAGATAATATACAAGTAAAATAATAAATTAATAACTTTCCTAAGTTTTTTTGTTCAACAAATAAGTAAATAAAAATCAAATAAAAGACTAATTTCCTAAAACAAAAAGTCAAACTCAAATTAGGAAAGTAGTTGACTAGTTTGATTACTAATCTAACTTTGATCAATTTCCAGCATGTAAGGACTCTAAATCAGATCTAATATACCATGTAGGATGTGAAATAGGATTATTGATAAGAATCCATCCGTACCCGTACAACTGACAACCCACTAGAATGCATATCCTATACAATTGAAGACCGAGCAAATCACTAGGGCTCAAGCCAAGATATTTAAGGATAACCTGGTAGGATTTATATAAGAAGTTATTAATTCTCAAAAGGGCTTGTCAATATCTTAAAATTCAAGGCCTGTTTTAAGCATCCAATGGGGGCAGGCCGATATGGACTTGGGTACCTGTTTCAGTGCATTTTTGGACTTTAGGCAACAACGAATGAATTAGTTGGTTTGTGAATGTGATTGAGCATCCCAAGAGAGCATGAAATCATGCCAAGGCCAAACTAAAGCTGATCAAAAGCCTCATTGGCACACAAGACTTCATTTGGCCAAAAATCACCCATTTTGGCGCTGACTTTGACTTCTTTTATTAATCAAGCAAGTTTGACTTATTCCAATCAATGGGCAATGTATGGGAATCATTATTAATCCTATTTTGTATCCTGCATGGCATATGGCAGCTAATTTGGAGCCTTTATAAGTTGGAAACTGGTCAACTAGTTTCCTAATTTGAATTTGAATTTTTGTTTTAGGAAGCTATCTTTTATTTTGGTTTTATTTATTTATTTGTTGGACAAATTACTTTAGAAAAGTTATAATTTTGTTATTTTGATTGTAAATTAATTAATTCCTTCTTCAAAATTAAGGAATTTATTAATACAAATTAGATTAGGAAAAGGTGTGAAATTAGGCAATTTGATTCTATGTTAGCTGAAATTTCCTAATCCTTTTATGGCTTTATTTTGTTCTTTCAAAGCCTACTTAAAGGCTTATTTTCAATGAGAAATAGTTTACATATCATTCATAAAATTATTTGTGAGAAAGAATTCTATTTTTTTCTCTTCGAGCACCTAAAACATCAAGCATCTAGGCATACACAAAAACAAATCCACCATCTAAAAACCAATTTATTTTCAATCATAGTCTTATCATTGGCTCATTAAAGTACTTAAGAAAACACCACAAAAACAATTTTTTTTTTTTTAATAATGAAGGAAAATAAAAACTAAAACTAACATTTTTGAAAACTTATAAAAACACTTAAATGGACAAGATTTAAAAGATGCAAAGTGTTAGGTCTAAAATATTGATGATTTTATGCCATATTTATAGCTTAATATTTGTTAGTTTGTGTTAATTTGTTATGGAAAGATACTTAATTATGTATTTTTCTTAATCTAGGTAAAAGAGAAAGAATTTTAAGAAAACAACCATAAAAATGGATTCCTTGGGTCGAATTATGGTGGGAAGCAAGATTTGAGTTCGAACGGACTAAGCATTAAAAAGATTCCAAAAAGATACCTTGAAGATTCAATAAAGATTCTATCGGGAATTTCATGATGGAAGTGGAAGTCATATGAATCATCACAATCTGAGGATTTCAAATGTCTCGTTATTTTTGGATTTCGAGGTGCGAGCAAAGAGTTATCATCATTTAAAGTTTGAAATTTATAAAAAGGAATATTCTAGTTAAATCTCCACCATTGATCAAAAGAGAGAATTAAGGCAATTTGAGGGCCAAGATAAAAGCAAGTGGCAATAATTGGTTAATTTATCATTAATGAGGCACATGTCATGTCACATGCTTCATTAAGGGTAAATTAGACTAATTAACTATTTTTTAGGAGGAATTAGATAAAAGGAAAGTAGTAGAGACCAAGTAATATACAGTTTCCTTTTTATACATGAAATTCGTCCAACCCTCTTCATGGCTTAAAAAAGGTATCTTCCAAGACTCCCACATTGAAAATAAAGAGAGAAAAAGATTCCCAAGGCCCTATATATATAGGCCCCACCACATTGAAGGAAGATATACAAGTTTAGAGAGTTATTTAAGAGCTTTTAGGAGGCTTAAATAGAAACAAACCAAATTTTGGGAGTTTCTAAGATTCTCTTAAGGGTTCTAGGGTTTTAAAGTTTTAGAAGATCAATTGGAGAGCTTGGAGGAGGCAAAGAGACGTGGGCTTGCTTGGAGAAGAAGGCTACGACTTTGAGAGCTCTTGGAGGAGAATTTCTTCAATAGTTTTTATTCTCTTTTCCTTTCTTTTTAATTGTGAATCTTATTATTTTTAATAATTATGGATGTTGAAATTATTTCTACCATGAACTAATTTTCATAGCTAGGGCTATGATGTAGCCCTAACTATGAAGGTTTAATTATTTTAATATATGTTGAGTTTTATTTAATTAGTAATATGTTTTGTTAATAAATCATTGGTATACTTAAAGCTTTCATAGGCCGGAAGGAATGAATGATTTTAATAATATTTGAGCTTGGAAAAGGATAATATTATAGATCTCCAATGATTTACATGAATGCATAATTGATTGGAAAATAGCTATGTCTCGTGCCATATTATTTGCTTAATCTATGCTTGATGAATTTGCATGATTTAATTTATAGGCCGGAAGGAATAAATTAGGTTATGAGAATATTATCAATTGTGAGTGGAAACTACTTTTGATTAATTTTGTGATTAAGTGTGGTTAACAAAATTACTAGTTAATTAAATTCACATATTTAAGTAATTAAATTGGAATAGTTAGTGGTGAAATCAAATGCCCTAGTATTCATAATTATTCAATTCTCTCTCTTACTTGAAATTGATCTAATTTTAATTGATTGCTTTTGTTTAATTTAGTTTATTTAGTTTTCAATTGCCATCTTAAATTTTAGTTCAAATATTATCAAAACCTAATTATCTTTGGTACTTAATACTTAATCCCTTGGGTACGACAACCCTATTTTTCCACTTTATTACTTGAAAACGATTCGTGCACTTGCGAGTTGATTTTACACATCAAGTTTTTGGCGCCGTTGCCGGGGATTAAGGCATTAATATTAATTCGGATTGGGTTTAGTAGTACTTTGAACATTGTTTTCTTATTTTAAATTTTTATATTTGTTTCTTAATTTTGGTTTTAGTGTTGCATGCTAGGGTTTTAATTCTTTGCTTGTTTGGCCAACTTGCTTTGAATTTTTAATACTTATTTTGTGGTACTTGAAGCCAAAATTGTATTTTTAATTTATTGTTGTCTAGGTTAAAAGTTATGCATACTTAGGGGTTTTTCTTATTTTCAACTTTCTTTTATCTTTATTATTTTCAATTTTAGTTTGTATATTAGGGTTTAATTTTAATTGTTTGCCTGATAAACTTGCAATTAATTTGGCTCTTTGTTTGTTAGTGTTTTTGTTGTAGGAAAATTATGGAATATCAAGCTTTTGGTCATCAACCTTATTGGGATTATGGGGTGCCAATTAGTTCTCCAAATGAAAATTTTATCGAGTTACAAAAGAATCTTGCTATGATGTCTAAACTCGTTGCAAATTTTAGAGTTCAAGCTGTACCTTGTGAATGGTGTGGAGTAAATCACTCAAGTGAAAATTGTCAAGTGGGGAATTCTTTTGCTTCAGAAGACTCAATTGAAGACTTATCAAGAAGACAATATAATCAAGTTGCAAATTTTGGGATTCAAGCTATAACATGTCAATGGTGTGGAGGCAATCATTTAAGTGAACATTGTCAAGTGGGAAATCCTTTTGCTCCGGAGGAGCCATTCGAAGACTTTCCCAACACATATAATTCTGGATGGAGTGATCAACAAAGTTATTCAAGGTATGACAATTCAGATCTTTCAAGTTATCAAGTGAGCACATCTTTGATCGAGTGTATGGAAAGGCATAGGGAAACATTTTCTAAATGTTATGATGCGATTGGCAAGTTGCAAAATCAATATTCTCCAAGTAAAAACTTTCAAGTTCAATTAGAGCAACCAATGACAACTTTTTCACAAGGATCTCAAGAAGACTTGGAAATTAACATGGAGATTACTTGTAATAAGCAAGTTGATGAATTTGAATCCTTTCAAGAGCCACATAATGATGACAAATTTGAGGAATATGAAGAGGTGTCTATAAGGAGTGAAATGCAGCAAGAATCTTCAATTTTGGATAATTTTAATGAGGTACACACACATGATCAAGATTGCCCACCACAAGAAGTTTCCCAACGCACTATCACTAGTTCATGGGAATATTCTAATTTTCCTTCAAATTCATTGCAAAAAGGGCTTAAGGATCATGAAGAGGATAAGTCAAGGAATCAATCAAGCCAAAAGTTGGCCAAATCCGATGAGTATAAAGCTATGGCCGCACTTCAAGAAGATTGCTTACCAACAGAGGCTAAATCTCAATTTTTCAAGCCAAATATTGAATTTTCAAGAGCCCAAGATGTATATCCATGCTCCAAAAATGCAATTGAGGTTGAATGCATCCCAAAAGGAGACAAACAAAGCATTTTTGGACCTAAAAGAATCCAATCTACCAAAAAGAAAGTTCAATTCATGCTTTTGGTTCAAATTGAGACTTATATAGGACAAGGAGTTAAAAGTTTGCTAAGGCCACAAGATTATCATCATGCACTATTTCCATATCATAAGCTTGGACAATATTATGAGGATGACATCATTTATATATTTAATCCAGGTTGAACATCAAAAGGATGAAGTCAAGCTAATGACTTTAAACAAGCGCTCTTGGGAGGCAATCCAAGTTTCTTTCTTTACCTTATATTTATCTATTTATTTTAGTTGTTTTCTTGTTTTTAGGTTGATTTGATGTGTTTTGTTTGAGTTTTTGCAAGGGTTTAAAATGTTTAGGTGCAAAAGAGCAAAAGATGAATGTTGAGAATTTCAAGTCTAAAATTAGGTTTTTGGAGTATAACCACCTTGAATATGCATTGGAGTACATCAAATTTTTTCACATTACGAGGAACATTCCATGTCTTCAAAGGGGAGTATTCTTTACCTTTTATTTACTTTTGCTTTATTTTATGTTTTTCACAATGAGGACATTGTTCATTTTAAGTTTGGGGGTGAAAAGCATGCTTTGCATCTTTTAAATCTTGTCCATTTAAGTGTTTTTATAAGTTTTCAAAAATGTTAGTTTTAGTTTTTATTTTCCTTCATTATTAAGGAAAAAAAAAAGTTGTTTTTGTGGTGTTTTCTTAAGTATTTTAATGAGCCAATGATAACACTATGATTGAAAATAAATTGGTTTTTAGATGGTGGATTTGTTTTTGTGTATGCCTAAATGCTTGAATTTATATTCACATATTGTTACTTTCAATAAATTTTGAGCACATAATCAATAATGCATAATTTAGATTGTGTTTTGAAGAAGGTTTGCATGAATTAGAGTACTTTATTATTAATTGAACTCTAGAACTTGCTTGATTATTGCTTGAGGCGAAATCCTAGGTGAATGCATTACTAAGAACATGATTTAGGCCATCTTTGTTTAAGTTTGAGCCTTTCAAGCCAACCTAATACATTATCTTCCACTAGTACCTTATTTGAGCCTTTAGGATGCATAAAGATGTATTAGAGCATTTTCTTCATTAAAGCACATTTACTTACCCTTTTTGAGCCTTAAATTTCTTTTTCCTACCTTGAACATACTACAAAGAGAGCTTTAATTGAATTGATATGAATATATGCTTGTGAGCTTGTTTGAGTGTTGAAAAAAAAAAAAAAAAAAGAAAAAAAAAAGTTTGGAGGTTAAGTATTTGGTGAATTTGGCTCTAGTATGCATTTTTGTGTAAATTGGAGGTTTGAACGTGTAATAAGAAGAAAAATAAGTTTGGGGGTTTAGTGGAAAAGAAAAAGAAAAAAAAAAAAGAAATAAAGAAAGAATATGTGTGATTTGAAGAATGTATGCACAATAAAAAGGAGAAAAAGGATATTGAAATTGAAGTTAAAATAAGAAAAGAAGTTCTAATAAAGAAACAACTTTTACAAGTAATTTATTCATTGATATTTAATTTTAGCTTTCTTTCTTTGATTTATTATATCCTATCCTTTTCTTTCTTTAGCCTTGTCCATTAGCCTTAACAATAGAAACCATGAAGTCCTAATGATTTAAGGTGATGCGTTAACCTACATTAGTGGAGAGTGATAATTAAGTCAAGCATATAGTAGTTCATACATTATTATCAATCTCTAATTCTTGTAAATTTATTCAAGCATATGATAATTAAGTGTATAAATTGATTTCCACACACACACATTGGAAGTATCATATATGTTGGATAGAATATAAGGTATTGAGTTACATAATTACTTTGAAACCATTTGAAAAGTCATATGTTATACAATCTTTGAGGTACCTCATTAAAGTATCTTATGTTCTTTAAATAAAATTTCATTTTCTTATTCTTTTTCTTTGCTAGGGACTAGCAAATCTTAAGTTTGGGGGTATTTGTTAGGTCTAAAATATTGATGATTTTATGCCATATTTATAGCTTAATATTTGTTAGTTTGTGTTAATTTGTTATGGAAAGATACTTAATTATGTATTTTTCTTAATCTAGGTAAAAGAGAAAGAATTTTAAGAAAACAACCATAAAAATGGATTCCTTGGGTCGAATTATGGTGGGAAGCAAGATTTGAGTTCGAACGGACTAAGCATTAAAAAGATTCCAAAAAGATACCTTGAAGATTCAATAAAGATTCTATCGGGAATTTCATGATGGAAGTGGAAGTCATATGAATCATCACAATCTGAGGATTTCAAATGTCTCGTTATTTTTGGATTTCGAGGTGCGAGCAAAGAGTTATCATCATTTAAAGTTTGAAATTTATAAAAAGGAATATTCTAGTTAAATCTCCACCATTGATCAAAAGAGAGAATTAAGGCAATTTGAGGGCCAAGATAAAAGCAAGTGGCAATAATTGGTTAATTTATCATTAATGAGGCACATGTCATGTCACATGCTTCATTAAGGGTAAATTAGACTAATTAACTATTTTTTAGGAGGAATTAGATAAAAGGAAAGTAGTAGAGACCAAGTAATATACAGTTTCCTTTTTATACATGAAATTCGTCCAACCCTCTTCATGGCTTAAAAAAGGTATCTTCCAAGACTCCCACATTGAAAATAAAGAGAGAAAAAGATTCCCAAGGCCCTATATATATAGGCCCCACCACATTGAAGGAAGATATACAAGTTTAGAGAGTTATTTAAGAGCTTTTAGGAGGCTTAAATAGAAACAAACCAAATTTTGGGAGTTTCTAAGATTCTCTTAAGGGTTCTAGGGTTTTAAAGTTTTAGAAGATCAATTGGAGAGCTTGGAGGAGGCAAAGAGACGTGGGCTTGCTTGGAGAAGAAGGCTACGACTTTGAGAGCTCTTGGAGGAGAATTTCTTCAATAGTTTTTATTCTCTTTTCCTTTCTTTTTAATTGTGAATCTTATTATTTTTAATAATTATGGATGTTGAAATTATTTCTACCATGAACTAATTTTCATAGCTAGGGCTATGATGTAGCCCTAACTATGAAGGTTTAATTATTTTAATATATGTTGAGTTTTATTTAATTAGTAATATGTTTTGTTAATAAATCATTGGTATACTTAAAGCTTTCATAGGCCGGAAGGAATGAATGATTTTAATAATATTTGAGCTTGGAAAAGGATAATATTATAGATCTCCAATGATTTACATGAATGCATAATTGATTGGAAAATAGCTATGTCTCGTGCCATATTATTTGCTTAATCTATGCTTGATGAATTTGCATGATTTAATTTATAGGCCGGAAGGAATAAATTAGGTTATGAGAATATTATCAATTGTGAGTGGAAACTACTTTTGATTAATTTTGTGATTAAGTGTGGTTAACAAAATTACTAGTTAATTAAATTCACATATTTAAGTAATTAAATTGGAATAGTTAGTGGTGAAATCAAATGCCCTAGTATTCATAATTATTCAATTCTCTCTCTTACTTGAAATTGATCTAATTTTAATTGATTGCTTTTGTTTAATTTAGTTTATTTAGTTTTCAATTGCCATCTTAAATTTTAGTTCAAATATTATCAAAACCTAATTATCTTTGGTACTTAATACTTAATCCCTTGGGTACGACAACCCTATTTTTCCACTTTATTACTTGAAAACGATTCGTGCACTTGCGAGTTGATTTTACACATCACAAAGCATGCTTTTCACCCCCAAACTTAAAATGAACAATGTCCTCATTGTGAAAAACATAAAATAAAGTAAAAGTAAATAAAAGGTAAGAATACTCTCCTTTGAAGACATGGAATGTTCCTCGTAATGTGAAAACTTGAGAAAAACCTACATGTTGAATTTTCCCTACACACCACGCGGCCAAAAAGAAGGGCATGTATCCATACAATTTGATGTACTCCAATGCATATTCAAGGTGGTTATACTCCAAAACCCTAACTTTAGACTTGAAATTCTCAACATTCGTCTTTTGCTCTTTTACACCTAAACATCTTAAAACCTTGCAAAAACTCAAACAAAACACATCAAAACAACCTAAAAACAAGAAAACAACCTAAAACAACTAAAATAAATAGATAAATATAAGGTAAAGAAAGAAACTTGGGTTGCCTCCCAAGAGCGCTTGTTTAAAGTCATTAGCTTGACTTCATCCTTTTGATGTTCAACCTGGATTAAATATATAAATGATGTCATCCTCATAATATTGTCCAAGCTTATGATATGGAAATTGTGCATGGTGATAATCTTGTGGCCTTAGCAAACTTTTAACTCCTTGTCCTATATAAGTCTCAATTTGAACTAAAAGCATGAATTGAACTTTCTTTTCGGTAGATTGGATTCTTTTAGGTCCAAAAATGCTTTGTTTGTCTCCTTTTGGGATGCATTCAACCTCAATTGCATTTTTGGAGCATGGATATACATCTTGGGCTCTTGAAAATTCAATATTTGGCTTGAAAAATTGAGATTTAGCCTCTGTTGGTAAGCAATCTTCATGAAGTGCGGCCATAGCTTTATCCTCATCAGATTTGGCCAAATTTTGGCTTGATTGATTCCTTGACTTATCCTCTTCATGATCCTTAAGCCCTTTTTGCAATGAATTTGAAGGAAAATTAGAAAATTCCCATGAACTAGTGATAGTGCGTTGGGAAACTTCTTTTGGTGGGCAATCTTGGTTATGTGTGTGTACCTCATTAAACTTATCCAAAATTGAAGATTCTTGTTGCATTTCACTCCTTATAGACACCTCTTCATGTTCCTCAAATCCTTTGTCATCATTATATGGCTCTTGAACGAATTCAAATTCATCAACTTGCTTATTACACATAATCTCCATGTTAATTTCCAAGTCTTCTTGGGATCCTTGTGAAAAAGTTGTCATTGATTGCTCCAATTAAACTTGAAAGTTTGTACTTGGAGAATATTGATTTTGCAACTTGCCAATCGCTTCATAACATTTAGAAAATGTTTCCCTATGCCTTTCCATACACTTGATCAAAGATGTGCTCACTTGATAACTTGAAAGATCTGAATTGTCATACCTTGAATAACTTTGCGGAGCAAAAGGATTTCCCACTTGAAAATGTTCACTTAAATGATTGCCTCCACACCATTGACATGTTATAGCTTGAACCCCAAAATTTGCAACTTGATTATATTGTCTTGATAAGTCTTCTATTGAGTCTTCTAGAGCAAAAGGATTCCCCACTTGACAATTTTCACTTGAGTGATTTACTCCACACCATTCACAAGATACAGGTTGAACTCTAAAATTTGCAACGAGTTTAGACATGATTGCAAGATTCTTTTGTAACTTGACAAAATTATCACTTGGAGAACTAGTTGGCTCCCCATAATCCCAATAAGGTTGATGACCATAAGCTTGATATTCCATGATTTCCCTAAAAAGAAAACACTAACAAAACAAAGGTTAAAATTAATTGCAAGTCTGTCAAGCAAACAATTAAAATTAAACCTTAGTATACAAACTAAAATTGAAAATAATAAAGATAAACAAAAGTTGAAAAAAAGAAAAAATCCTAAGTATGCATAACTTTTAACCTATACACCAATAAATTTAAAATAAGTATTAAAAATTCAAAGCAAGTTGGCCAAACAGGCAAAGAATTAAAACCCTAGCATCCAACACTAAAACCAAAATTAAGAAATAAATATAAAAAATTAAACTAAGAAAACAATGTTCAAAGTACTACTAAACCCAATAAAAATTAATATTAATGCCTTAATCCCCGGCAATGGCGCCAAAAACTTGATGTGTAAAATCAACTCGCAAGTACACGAATCGTTTTCAAGTAATAAAGTGGAAAAATAGGGTTGTCGTACCTAAGGGATTAAGTATTAAGTACCAAAGATAATTAGGTTTTGGTAATATTTGAACTAAAATTTAAGATGGCAATTGAAAACTAAATAAACTAAATTAAACAAAAGCAATCAATTAAAATTAGATCAATTTCAAGTAAGAGAGAGAATTGAATAATTATGAACACTAGGGCATTTGATTTCACCACTAACTATTCCAATTTAATTACTTAAATATGTGAATTTAATTAACTAGTAATTTTGTTAACCATACTTAATCACAAAATTAATCAAAAGTAGTTTCCACTCACAATTGATAATATTCACATAACCTAATTTATTCCTTCCGGCCTATAAATTAAATCATGCAAATTCATCAAGCATAGATTAAGCAAATATTATGGCATGAGACATAACTATTTTCCAATCAATTATGCATTCATGTAAATCATTGGAGATCCATAATATTATCCTTTTCCAAGCTCAAATATTATTAAAATCATTCATTCCTTCCGGCCTATGAAAGCATTAAGTATACCAATGATTTATTAACAAACATATTACTAATTAAATAAAACTCAACATATATTAAAATAATTAAACCTTCATAGTTAGGGCTACATCATAGCCCTAGCTATGAAAATTAGTTCATGGTAAAAATAATTTCAACATCCATGATTATTAAAAATAATAAGATTCACAATTAAAGAGAATAAAAACTATTGAAGAAATTCTCCTCCAATAGCTCTCAAAGTCGTAGCCTTCTTCTCCAAGCAAGCCCACGTCTCTCTGCCTCCTCCAAGCTCTCCAATTGATCTTCTAAAACTGTAAAACTTTAAAACCCTAGAACCCTTAAGAGAATCTTAGAAACCCCCAAAATTTGGTTTGTTTCTATTTAAGTCTCCTAAAAGCTCTTAAATAACTCTCTAAACTTGTATATATTCCTTCAATGTGGTGGGGGCTATATATATAGGACCTTGGGAATCTTTTTCTCTCTTTATTTTCAATGTGTGAGTTTTGGAAGATACCTTTTTTAGGCCATGAAGAGGGTTGGACGAATTTCATGTGTAAAAAGGAAACTGTATATTACTTGCTCTCTACTACTTTCCTTTTATCTAAGTCCTCCTAAAAAAATAGTTAATTAGTCTAATTTAGCCTTAATGAAGCATGTGACATGACATGTGCCTCATTAATGATAAATTAACCTATTATTGCCACTTGTTTTTATCTTGGCCCTCAAATTGCCTTGATTCCCTCTTTTGATCAATGGTGGAGATTTAACTAGAATATTATTTTTTATAAATTCTAAACTTTAAATGATGATAACTCTTTGCTCGCACCTCGAAATCCAAAAATAACGAGACATTTGAAATCCTCAGATCTTGATGATTCATATGACATCCACTTCCATCATGAAATTCCCGATAGAATATTTATGGAATCTTCAAGGTATCTTTTTGGAATCTTTTTAATGCTTAGTCCGTTCGAGCTCAAATCTTGCTTCCCACCATAATTCGACCCAAGGAATCCATCTTTATGGTTGTTTTCTTAAAATTCTTCCTCTTTCACCTAGATTAAGAAAAATACATAATTAAGTATCTTTCCATAACAAATTAACACAAACTAACAAAGATTAAGCTATAAATATGGCATAAAATCATCAATATTTCAAACCTAACAAATACCCCCAAACTTAAGATTTGCTAGTCCCTAGCAAAGAAAAAGAATAAGAAAATGAAATTTTATTTAAAGAACATAAGATACTTTAATGAGGTGCCTCAAAGATTGTATAACATATGACTTTTCAAATGGTTTCAAAGTAATTATGTAACTCAATACCTTATATTCTATCCAACATATATGATACTTCCAATGTGTGTGTGTGGAAATCAATTTATACACTTAATTATCATATACTTGAATAAATTTACAAGAATTAGAGATTGATAATAACGTATGAACTACCATATGCTTGACTTAATTATCACTCTCCACTAATGTAGGTTAATGCACCACCTTAAATCATTAGGACTTCATGGTTTCTATTGTTAAGGCTAATGGATAAGGCTAAAGAAAGAAAAGGATAGGATATAATAAATCAAAGAAAGAAAGCTAAAATTAAATATCAATGAATAAATTACTTGCAAAATTTGTTTCTTTATTAGAACTTCTTTTCTTATTTTAACTTCAATTTCAATATCCTTTTTCTCCTTTTTATTGTGCATACATTCTTCAAATCACACATATTCTATCTTTATTTCTTTTTTTTTCTTTTTTTTTTCTTTCCTTCTTTTCCACTAAACCCCCAAACTTATTTTTCTTCTTATTGCACATTCAAATCTCTAATTTACACAAAAATGCATACTAGAGCCAAATTCACCAAATACTTAACCTCCAAACTTTATTTTATTTTTCTTTTTTTTCATTTTTTTCTTTTTCAACACTCAAACAAGCTCACAAGCATATATTCATATCAATTCAATTAAAGCTCTCTTTGTAGTATGTTCAAGGTAGGAAAAAGAAATTTAAGGCTCAAAAAGGGTAAGTAAATGTGCTTTAATGAAGAATTTATTAGGTTGGCTTGAAAGGCTCAAACTTAAACAAAGATGGCCTAAATCATGTTCTTTGTAATGCATTCACCTAGGATTTCGCCTCAAGCAATAATCAAGCAAGTTCTAGAGTTCAATTAATAATAAAGTACTCTAATTCATGCAAACCTTCTTCAAAACACAATCTAAATTATGCATTATTGATTATGTGCTCAAAATAGTTAAAGGATTTGATACAAAAACTTGAATTACAAAGAACGACAACTGACAACTATCCTATATTTTTGTTCAATTTGATTCTTATCGCGTTTGAATTTCTTTCTCTATATTTTATCCCTGAATTATTCTTTTATTAATATTCTGGTCAAATTTTTATTCTTTCCGAAAATTTGCTTGTTGATTTACCTTGTCTTTGCTTAGAAAAGCCGAGAGCTAGGTTTTATTAATTCACTCGGCATTGCTTGCTTTTTTCTAACTGTTTTGTTGATAAATTGAATTAAAAGATACTTGTGCTAACTGCTGTTTTGTGGGTGTTTTAATTAGAACTTTGAAATAATTCTTTGAGTGGAAAAAGGCAAGAGAGTGTGAACTTAGAAGAGGGTAAAAGCCGAAACTAGTGTGCAAACATGAGTGTGGAGACGTTATTTGAGTGAAACACATGAGGGAATGATTTTGGCGAGGATTTATTTTATTTTTACAATATTTTTACTAACATGGTAGATTCAAGAATAAGGAGAGTGGATGATTCATTAAGAATTAATGAAGAGGAATCCGTAGGATTCAAGGGTGATTCACGAGCTACGGGGAGTGGAAGTGAGCACACGAATATGATGGCAGTCTTAGAGTAATTAAAGTGGATGAATGTTTGTTTTGACCATATAGATCAAAGGATGGATAGTTAGAGACTTCACAACGTGGACCAAACTTGAGGCGAGAATTTCATGGAGGTAGAGGTCGAGGTCGAGGAGGTAATTATGGAGATAATTTAGAGGAGGATTCTAAAGACATCTATACTCTCCAAGGAAGGCAAAACCATGGGAGACCAGCAAGGGAAGAGTATGATGATCTTGGAAATATTAAGGTCAACATACCATCTTTCATGGGAAAAAGTGATCCGAAAGCCTATTTAGAGTGGGATGAGCATATGGAGATGATCTTTGATTGTCACAACTATTCGAAGGCTAAGAAAGTTAAATTGCAAGCTTTGGAATTTGGACATTATGCACTTCAATGGTGGACAAATAAACAAAGTACCCGAAGAAAAGTTGGTGATGAATTGATTACTACTTGGCGACAAATGAAGGGAGCCACAAGGAAGCCATTTATACATACTCATTACCATAGGTTGCTACATCAAAGGTTACAATATTTATCTCAAGGGAATAGGTCTGTGGAAGATTATTACAAGGAGATGGATATGCTCATGATGAGAGTGAGTATGAATGAGGATCGTGAGGCAACCATGGCAAGGTTTTTGGGAGGTTTCAATCGAGAGATAGCCAACCAAGTGGAGCTTCAACAATATGTAGAATTGGAGCAGATGCTTCACGTTGCCATCAATATTGAAAATCAATTCAAGAGGAGGGGTACAAGCTCATGGTTTGGAGGAGTTACAAACATGGAAGGTCAAATCCAAGTGCTTGGAGAACCAATCCCGTCTATGATTCAAAGCTAAAACTGAAGCAAGGTGAGGAGAGCACCAATCGGCCAAGGAGAGATGATAGGGCCGAACCTACTCAAGCACACAAATCAGAAGGTAAATTTGATCCTAAACCTTTAAGAACTAGAGATATTGTTTACTTTAAATGCCAGGGTTAAGGACATATTACCAACCAATTCTTAGATCGAAGAATCATGGTGTTAAAGAGCAATGGCGAGTTGGAATCCAATAGTGAAGATGTTGAAATTGAGTCTGATCATGAAGAGGAAGAAATTGAAGATGAAGTCGAAACCCTAAAGCCTTTAAATGCTGAATTGAGCTTGGTTGTGAGGAGATTGTTGAATATATACAAGGATGATGATCAAGTTCAAAGAGAAAATATCTTCCACACTAGATGTAAAATCCAAGGTAACATTTGTAGCATGGTAATTGATGGTGGAAGTTGTGCTAATGTATTTAGTAATATTGTGGTTAAGAAATTAGGATTAAAAACCATTAAACATCCCGAACCATATAGATTACAATAGCTTAATGATGGTGGAGGGATAAAAGTTAACAAACAAGCCAAAGTAAAATTCAGCATTGATAAATATGTGGATGTTGTATTGTGTGATGCTGTTCCTATGCACGTTGGACATATTTTATTGGGGAGACCATAGCAATTTAATAAGGATGCCATAGATTATGGAAGAGAGAATTCCATTATTTTTAAATTTAAGGGTAAAAAGGTTAAGTTGGTGCCATTAACTCCAAAGGAGGTATTTAGAGACCAACTTCAAATGCAACAAAGAAAGGAGACCAAAAGGCTCAAGGAGAAAGCAAGTATGGCACCCACAGTTTCACCATCCATCCTAGATGGTAGGTTCAAACTTGCTGTCTAAGGTAAGCACTCTTAACTCAATTGTGAGGGGAAAAGTAATGACAAAGTCAAGAGTGAGAAAAAGCCGGGAGTGAGGGAAAAATAGTGGGATCCATGAGTGTGGAAGAAAAAGGAAGGAAAAGCGAGAAAAATAAATTTTTTAATCTTAGATTAGGTGAGCTTAAAAAAGCATTTATGAGTAATAAAATTATGATAGCCATGATTTATAAAGATTCTTATGTAAATATGCTTTTATTGTATAGAATTTTATCTGCATTGTTGAAAGCTTTACTAAGTGGAAATATGAAAGTTTGAGACAGATTATTTGCTAACTTTAAAAAGTGTGATTTCCATAGAGATAAATTAGTATTTCTAGGAATTTTTGTGATAGTGTTTGACCCAAGATATTGCATTTGGTTACATTTAAAGGAGAGGTTTCCCGAACAAAAAAAGTCAAAGCTTATGCCGTGTGGGGATGGACCTTTTTAAGTTTTAGAGAGGATAAATGAAAATGTTTACAAACTTGACTTATCGGGTGGGTATAATGTTAGAGCTACATTCAATGTTGCTGATTTATCTCCTTTTACTGCAGGTGATGATCTTGATTCGAGGGCAAATCCTTTTCAAGAGGAGGGAAATGATGAGAATCCGTTCGTACCTGCATAACTGACAACCCGCTAGGGTGCAAATCCTATACAGTTTAAGACCAAGCCAATCACTAGGGCTCAAGCCAAGAGATTTGAGGACAACCTGGCTAGATTTTTACAAGGAGTCATCAATTCTCAAAAGGACTGGTCAATACCCAAAGATTCAAAGCCTGTTTTAAGGATTCAAGTGGGGAAGATCGATATGAACCTGGGTAGCTGTTGTAGTGCATTTTTGGACTCCGGACAGCAAGGAATGAATTTATTGGTTTGTGAATGTGATTGAGCATCCAAAGAGACCATGGAATCATGCTAAGGCTGAATTAAAGTTGATCAAAAGCCTCATTGGCGCATAAGACTTCATTTGGCCGAAAATCACCCATTTTGGTGTTGGCTTTGATGTCTTTTGTTGATCAAGCAAGTTTGACTTATTCCAATCAAGGGACAACTATGGAAATTACTATTAATTCTATTTGGAATCCTACATGGCGTATGGGAGCTAATTTGGAGCCTTTACAAGCTGGAAATTAGTCAAAGATAGTTTAGTGATCAAACTAGTCAACTAGTTTGCTAATTTGAATTTGACTTTTTGTTTTAGGAAACTATCTTTTATTTTGGTTTTATTTATTTATTTGCCGAAAAAATTACATAAGGAAAGTTAAAATTTTATTATTTTGATTGTAAATTAATTAATTCCTTTTTCAAAATTAAGGAATTAATTAATATAAATTAGATTAGGAAAGGGTGTGGAATTAGGCAATTTCCTAATTTGATTCTATGTTGCCCAAAATTTCCTAATCCTTTTAGGGTATTTTATTCTTTCAAAGCCCATTTAAAGGCTTAATTTCAATTAGAAATCAACTTACATATCATTCAGAAAATTATTTGGGAGAAAGAATTCTCTTTGTTCTTTATGAACACCTAAAACAACTACCCAGGTTCTTATCGGCCTCCACCACCTGGATGCATAAAACGGGTCTTGTATCTTCAGATATGGATAAACCCTTTTGAGAATTGATAACTCACTGTATGAATCCATCCAGGTTGTCTTTAAATCTCTTAGTTTGTGCTCTAGTGATTGGTCTGGTCTTCATCTGTATTGGATCAGCACCCCAGCGGGTAGTCGATTGTACGAGTTCGGATGAATTCTCAGCAAGAAGTCAACTTTCTACCCTCTTATGGTTCCTACTCGATCCAAACTATTAAAAAACTCAAATTCTAGGCTTTTACTTAGAATGGGTCATTACATTAATATATTATAAATTTTGAAGTTTTTATTTTGTATGAAATTCTTATTTGGGTACACATAAAACATAAGGCATATTTTTTATCTGTCACTACTTTGTAATATACTGATACGAACCTAGGTCGATTTGCTCTTAAACCCATATTATATTAGCCCACTCTGAAATTAAGTTCATATTTTAATGGCCATCTATACCCCTAATCAACTTGTGATTAGAAACTTTGGTATATTTTGAAGATGCCACATTAGGTTATGGATGGTCCTATTGATAAGTCAAGTTAGAACACTTATTCTCTACTCGGTGTTTTAGGTGTTCTAAAAGAACGAAGATAATTTTTCCTCATAGTAATATTTTTAGAATGATTAATGAGGTGTCGTTTATTAAGAATATAATCCTTTTAAATAGGCTACAATCAGAAAAATTAAATCCCGAAAGCAATAGGAAAAATTTGGCTAATGAGGAAATTGCCGAATTTCTAATTCTTTCCTAATCTAATTTGTATTAATTAATTCTTTAATTTTAGAAGAGGAATCAATTAATTTACAATCAGAAATATTAAAATTCAACCTTGCTAAATTAAATTATCCATAAATGTTTAAATAAAAATTGAAGCAAAAGACTATTTCTTAATTTAAAAGTCAAATTTCTAGGATTGGAAAGTAGTTGACTAGCTTTGCAAATGAGCTATCCTTGTCCAATCTCTAGTTAATTTAGGCTCCAAATCCGTTCAATATGCCATGTAAGATGCCTAATAGGATTAGATCCGGTTCTCACACAAATTTGAATGATCAAAGCTTGCTTGGATGGCAGCTAAACCACCTCTCAGCACCAAATAAGCAAAACCCGGCCAGTGTAGAGGCTTGGACGCTAATGATATGCTTGGGCACCCTTACTTCTTCCTTGGCATGATTTTATGACCTCTTGGTAAGCTGAATCACATTCATAAATCACAAACTCGGCCTTTGCTGGCTAGAGTCCTCAGATGCACCAAAACAGCTTACCGGGTCCATTCTGCCTTTAAAACATAAATGCTCAGCATGTGCTTAGAATCTTCTAGTTTCCTTCTTGAGATTTAATTACTCATTGTATGAAACTAACAAAATTTTCCTTAAACCTTTTAGCTTGAGCCCTAGTAATTGGCCCGTCTTCAGCTTTACAGGATCAACACCCTACCAACTAGTTTAGTGTAAAGGCGAATTCTCATCATTCCTCGCCTCTTAAGAGTGATTGCCCTTAAATTGAAATCATCACGTGCAAAAAAAGGAGACAAATTAGAATATTAAAGGTAGCACTTACAATATACTCACCTGGCAAATCAAGCTTATAGGCATTTTCATTGACTTTCTTCAAAATTTGAAAAGGTCTATTTGCTTGTGGCATAAGCTTTGACTTGCATTGCTCAGGAAACCTTTCTTTTCTCAAGTGCAACCAAAACCTAAAAATCCTGGTTTGAACACCATCTTAATTCGGCCTTGGTTAGCTGATTTAGCATGCTGCTCAATCCTCCTAATATGAACCTAGGTCAACTCATGCCTAAACCCTTATTATATTAGCCAGGATCCCAATTAAGTTCAAGTTCTTATGGAAAAAACCTTAACCCCTAACCAACCTGTGATTAGAAATCTTGGTATAATGAAGATGCCACAATAGGATATGGAAGCCCTATTGATAAGTCAAAACTAAAACACTCACTTGCTAATGGTGGTTTAAGTGTTCAAAGAAAACAAAGAGAATTCTATCTCACAAAATAATTTATGAATAATATTGAAGGTGTGTTCTTATCCTTAAATAAGCAAGAGTCAAAAAACAATAAAAGCCTAAAACCATAGAAAATTCAACCCATGTAGATAGGAAAACTTGATTGGCCGAAATTCAAGTTTCTTTCCTAATCCTATTTTGATTAACTAATTTCTTTATTTTTGAATTAGAAATTAATTCATTTACAGCTGAAATAATAAAATATAAACTTTCCTAAGTTAATTTATCCAGAAAAATAAATAAATAAAACCAAAATAAAAGCTAGTTTCCTAAAACAAAAGTCAAAATCAAATTAGGAAACTATTTGACTAGTTTGACTACTAAACTAACTTTGACCAATTGTCAACTTGTATATGCTCCAAATCAGTTCCAATGTGCCATGTAAGATGCCAAATTGGATTAGATATGAGTCTCATACATTGACCTTGCTCAAAAGAAAAAGAAAATGCTAAAACAGTAAATGTGTCTTATTCGCACAAGCCTAAATGACCAACTTAGCTTTGATCTTGACCAGTTCCCATGACCTCTTAATGATATCAAGTGAATTTAAGAAGTTTTGAGCCCATTCCACGCTACCCGTAATCCATAAATGCACTAAAATCACTATCGGATCCGTAGCTTCCACCACTCAAATGCATAGAATAAGTCTTGTATCTTCGAGTATGGACAAGCCCTCTTGGAAATTAATTACCCTCTCTATGAATCCAGACAGGTTATCCTTGAAACTCTTAGCTTGAGCTCAAGTAATTGGTCTGGTCTTCATGTCTATCGAGTCAACACCCCAGCTGGTTGTCAGTTGTATGGGCATGGGCAGGTTCGAATCATTTCCCTCCTCTTGAAAAGGATTTGACCTCAAATCAAAGTCGTCACATATAGCAAAAGGAGATAAATCAGCGACATTAAATGTAGCACTAACACCATACTCACCCTGGTCAAGCTTGTAGGTGTTTTCAATGATCTGTTTTAAGACTTGAAACGGTCCATCTCCTTGCAGCATTAGCTTTGACTTTGGCTGTTCGGGGAACCTCTCCTTCCTTGAGTGCAACCAAACCTAGTCTCTAGGTTCAAAAATAACGTTAATTCGGCCCTAGTTTGCATTCCTCACATATTGTTTCGTCCTTCTCTCAATATTTGCCTTGGTCTTTTCATGAATCTGCTTCACAAAATCAACTTTTTGTTTTCCATCTAGATTAGCATGTTCACTTAAAGGTAAAGGTGTTAAATCTAATGGAGTCAAAGGATTATGCAATTATTCCAAGACAGCCCTCATGTCCTGATACGAGACTAGGGCGAGCTGCTCTTAAACCTGTATTATATTAGCCCGGATCTAATTATGTTCAAGTTCCATTAATCACCTTGACCCCTAACCAACCTGTGATTAGAAACCTTGGTATATAATTAAGATGCCACAATAGGTGATGGAAAGCCTATTGATAATTCAATCTAAAACACTCACTCACTAATGGTGTTTTAGGTGTTCAAAAGAACAAAGAGAATTTAATCTCACAAATAATTTTTTGTATAAAATTCAAGCTTGATTTCTCATTGAAAATAAGCCTTTAAATAGGCTAAAATTACAAAACAAAAAACCCTAAAAAAATTAATTCAAAACCGGACTCAAAGTGTGGAGAAAAGGAAAGTAGAGAAAAGGAAAGTATATAATTTTTCCTAGTTTCCTAAACTAATTTGGATTAATTAATTCATTTATTTTGAATTATAAATTAATTAATTTACAATTGAAATACTAAAATAATAACTTTTCTAAACTTATTTTTCCAGCAAATAAATAAATAAAAATCAAAATAAAAGACTAATTTCCTAAAGCAAAAAGTCAAAATCAAATTAGGAAACTAAAATACTAGCTTTTTGACTAAGTTGGCTTTGACCAATTTTTGACCAATTTGAACTCCAAATCAGCTTCAATATGCTTTGTAGGATGCCAAATAATCTGATCATGAAGTCCCACACGTTTCCTTTGCTTGAAGTTGTCCGTACAACCCCTTTTTGAATGCCTTTGAAGCTGGCTTAACTTGATTCCATATCCTCTTAGACATATTTATTGAATCCATAAAGAGTTGGAACCATTTCATGCTACTCGGTGTCCATATTTGTACCAAAATTGCTACCCGAGTTCGTATCAGGTTCCACCACTTGGATGCTTAGAATAGGCTTTGTATCTTCTGGTATGGACAAGCTTTGTTGAGAATTGATTACCTCTTGTATAAATGCTCCCAGGTTGTCCTTAAATCTATTAATTTGAGCTCTTGTGATTGGCCCAGTCTTTATCCATGTCGGGTCAGCACCCTAACGGGTTATTGGTTGAGCGGGCTCAAGCGGAATCACATCATGTCCATTTGCTTACTATTCCCCGTAGTGCAGGAATCACCATGGAATCCTACGGATTCTTCTTCGTTGATTCATAGTGGTGGATCTCCTCTCCTTAAGCTTGAATATGCCATGTTAGTATAAATAATGCAAAATAAAATATATTCTCACCAAAAATCACTCCCTCACATGTTTCACTCAATCAAGGTCTCGACACTCATGTTTTCACACTAGTTTCGGCTTTTACTCTCTTTTAAGCTCACACATTCTTGCCTTTTTCTACTAAATAAATTATCCCAAAGTTCTAATTAAAACATTCACAAAACAGCAATTAGATCACAAATATGTTTTAATTAAACTTATCAACAATATAGTAGCAAAAAGAAAGCAATACCAAATTAATTAACAAAACCTAGTTTTCGGCCTTTCCAGGCAAAATAAGGCAAATCAACAAGAAAATTTTGGAATTAATAAGAACGGGACTAGATGGTAAGAAATTAATAATCCAAGAATGAAATTTTAGAGAAAGAAATTCAAAATCAAACAAGAATCAATTTGAACAAAATTAAAGAGTAGTGTTGGTTGTTGTTCTTATAATTCTAGTTTTGTATCAATTCCTTTTACTAATTTAAATCCAAATGATTTAAGCACCAAAATTAAAATATCCAGTAACAAAAATAATTCTCCAGCGACTCCAAATATTGAATAAACAATCAACAAAACAACAGCTTCAGAAAATTTCCAGCAACAAATTTCAACAAACTGATTTTCATTTTTTCTTTTTTATAATATTCGGCTTTTCTTCTTCATTTTTTTTTCACTGAATATCAAACACAAATCCAGTAACAATATTTGCAAACAAATTGAAATTCCAACAGTAAAAACTCACTAAACCTATGGCCTTCAACAAGAAGAATAACAATGTGCAGTTTTTTTTTTTTTTAATTCCTCAAACCTCAGATCATAAAACAACTGCATTAGCAAGGAATAGCACCAAAAATTGCAATTCTAAAGCCATAAATTCACCAAACCCGAGACCACTCTTCAAACAAAAACAAATTGCATAAATTTTAGGTTTTTTATGCAATATGCTTTCAAAACTCTCTTTTTTTTTGTTTTGTTTTTTTATGAATATATGAATGTAAATAATTAAGACCAAAATAGCAAAGAAAAATCCACAATAAACTAGATTACTAAGAACAAAGATGAAAACAACCAACAAAGTAGGAAACCAAAATACAGTAAAACTAGGAAAACCTAATTTAAAAAGGAATGAATTTTTTTATTTTTTATTTTTTACATACGCAGAATGTGTATGATGATAGAAGCAACCTTAACCTAATGCTAAAATACCAGATTAACACAAAAACAAAGAAAGAAAACAAAGATAGATTAAACCTGAACAAAATTTGACTTTGATACCAAATGATACGAACCTAGGACGACCTACGTCTAAACCCGTATTATATTAGCCCGGATCTAATTATGTTCAAGTTCTAATGATCACCTTAACCCCAAACCAACTTGTGATTAGAAATAATCTCTGGCTTGTTTAAGCTCCAAATCAGTTTTCATATGCCATGTAGGATGCCAATATGATTAATAATGATTCCCACATGCTGCCCCTTGATTGGAAGAAGTCAAACAAGAAGAAAAGTCAAAACCACCAGCAAAACAGCACATTTTTGGCCAAATTGAGAAGCTGTCCATACAAATCCTTTTTAGATGCTTTTGATTGTGCCTTGGCTGGATTCCATGTACTCTTAATGATAATCATTGAGTTCATGAAGTGTTAGAACCATTCCTTACTGCCCAAATTCCAAATTTACACTGAAATAGGTACCTGGTTCCGTATCAGTCTCCACCACTTGGAGGCATAAAAAGGGTCTTGTATCTTTAGGTATTGTCATGCCCTCTTGAGATTGAATCACTTTATGAATAAAGCCAGCCAATTTTTCCTTAAATATCTTAACTTGTGCCCTAGTGATTGGCCCCATCTTCGTTTGTATAGGACTTATACCCCAGCGGGTAGTTGGTTGAACGGGCATAAGCGAAATCACATCAGAGAAGATGATTGAGATGGTATTTGATTGTCAGAACTATTCAGAGGCTAAAAATGTTAAATTAGTCGCTATTAAATTCATGGACTATGCTATTGGATGGTGGGATAAAGAAACACTTTCTAGGAGGCGAGCGGGTCAAAGACCGATAGATACATGGGAGGAGATGAAGGCTTTGATGAGGAAGCGTTTTGTACCTAGCCATTACTATAGGGGCATTTGTCAGAAGCTACAAAGCTTGTCTCAAGGAAATAGGAATGTGTAGGACCATTATACGGAGATGGAAATCCTTATGATGAAGGGTAATGTTGAGGAGGATAGGGAGGCTACAATGCCACTTTTCTTGGTTGTTTGAATAGGGAAATAGTACATGGCCATTAAAGTAGAGCAACAACTCGGGAGGAAGGGTACCACAAGACCTAGTATTGCTCAAAACACTTGGAAAGCAAGTCCATCCACATGGAAACCCAATCAATCCAAGTTTAAAGATAAAGCCACCACACGGCCTAAATTTGAAGCTAAGGCCAAACCATCATCATCCAAGCAAGTAAGTAAATCAGATTCATCTTCAACTAGAAATCGAGATATCATGTGCTTTAAATGTAAAGGCAAGGGTCATATTGCAAGTCAATGTCTAAATAAGAGGGTCATGGTGATTTGGGAAAGTGAAGAAATTAAATCTAAAGAGGAAGAGTCAGATAATGAATCAATGCCACCATTGGAGGACGTTGGTGATGAACATGAAGATGATTACAAGTATCCGGGTCGTGGGGACTTATCATTGGTTGCAAGGCAAGCTCTAACTGTGTACAAAGATGAAAAGGAAGTGCAACGGGAGAACATCTGTCATACTAGGTGCAAAGTTAAGGATAAGGTATGTATGATTATTGATGGTGGAATTTGTACTAATGTTGCTAGTGTTACTATGGTTGAAAAACTAGGTTTACCCATTATGAAGCATCCGGAACCATATAAGCTACAAAGGCTTAATGATTGTGGAAAGTTGAAGGTGAACAAGCCAGTGAAGATTGCATTCTCTATTGGTGATTATGAAGATGAGGTTATTTATGATGTGATAGCAATGCAAGCTGGCCATTTGCTTTTGGGACGACCATGGCAATTTGATAGACATACTAACTATCATGGTCGCACTAACAAGATTGTCTTTAACCTCAAAGGTAAACGAGTGGTGCTTAAGCCAATGACTCCTAAATATGTTTTTGATGATCAATTGGCTCTACAAAGGAGGAAAGAAGCTGAACAACAACAAAATCAAGCTGTGTCCAACCACCACAAGAAGAAAAAAATAGTGAGGTTGAGAGTCTGAGAGAAAAAGAAAATAAAACAAATGGAAAGAAAAAAGAGAGATTTTATGCAAAACAGAGTGAAATAAATAAGGTTTTTTATTGTAAAAAGCCTATGATTCTAATGATGTACAAATAAGTATATATGAATCATTTAACTAACCCTGATCAATCTGTTTTGCCTAATTCTATTGTTTCTCTATTGTAGGAGTTTAATGATGTCTCTATTGTTTCCAAGTGAGTTACCACCAGTTAGACGGATCGAACTTCAAATTGATTTTGTTCCAGGATCAACAATTCCAAACCTGTCGGCTTGTAGGAGTAATCCAGAGGAGACAAAGGAACTTCAAAAGCAGGTAAGTGAATTGCTTGAAAAGGGATATGTTAGGGAAAGCATGAGTCCATGTGCTGAACCTATGTTATTAGTCCGTAAGAAAGATGGAACATAGAAAATGTGTGTAGATTGTAGGGCTATTAACAATATCACTGTCAAATATCGTCATCCTATTCCTAGGTTAGATTACATGCTTGATGAATTATATGGTGCAAACATGTTTTCAAAAATTGATCTTAAGAGTGGTTATCATCAAATACAAGTGAAGGAAGGTGATGAATGGAAAATGGCATTTAAAACAAAGCATGGTTTGTATGAATGGTTGGTTATGCCATTTGGGTTAACTAATGCCCCTAGTACTTTTATGAGACTTATGAATCATGTTTTACGTACTTATAGTGGAAAATTTGTGATTGTGTATTTTGATGACATCCTTGTATATAGTAGGAGTTTACAAGAGCATGTAGAGCATCTTAGGTTAGTATTAAATGTTCTTAGGAAAGAAAGCCTTTATGACAATCTTAAAAAGTGCGACTTTTGTCAATCTGAGCTTGTGTTTCGAGGATTTGTGATTAGTGCTGCGGGTATGAAAGTTGATCAAGAGAAGGTGAAAGCTATTCAAGAGTGGTCCACGCCAACTAGCATCATGCAAGTTAGAAGCTTCCATGGTTTCGCTAGTTTCTATCGAAGGTTTGTTAAAGATTTTAGTACTGTTACTGCACCTTTGACAGAAGTTATTAAAAACAGTGTAGGTTTCCAATGGTTTCGCTCAAGAAAGGTCTTTTAATTTAATTAAAAGAAAAACTAAAAAATGGTCCTTTATTGGTATTGCTTAACTTTTCGAAAACTTTTAAGATTGAATGTGATGCTTCAGGAATAGGTATAGGTGCTGTTTTGATATAGGAGGGAAAACCAATTGCATATTTCAGTGAAAAGCTAAGTGGGGTAGCCTTAAACTACCCAACTTATTGCAAATAGCTATATTCATTGGTCAAAGCATTGGAGACATGGCAGCACTAATTATGGCCTAAATAGTTTATGATTCATATAGACCATCAAGCCGCCACAATAGGTGATGGTTATCCTATTGATAAATCAAAACTAAAACACTTACTCTCTAATGGTGTTTTAGGTGTTCAAAGAGAACAAAAAGAATTCGATCTCACAATTAATTTTCTGAATATTATTGAAGGGTGTGTCCTTCCTAAAAAATAAACCCTTAAATAGGCTAGAGTCATAAAACAATAAACCTTAAAAGCTAAGACAAAACCCAGCCACCAAAGTGATTAGGAAACTTGTTGGCTGAATTTCTTACTCTTTCCTAAACTAAATTTGATTAATTAATTCCTTTATTTTGGAACTAGGAATTAGTTAATTTACAAGGAAAATAATAAAATAACAACTTTCCTAAGTTGATTTTTTTAGTAAATAAATAAATTAAAACCAAATAAAAGACTAATTTTCTAAAACAAAAAGTCAAAATCAAATTAGAAAACTAATTGGCTATCTTTCTAACTAAGCTATCTTTGACCAATCATTGATCAATTTAAGCTCCAAATAAGCTTCCATATGCCCTGTAAGATGATAAATAAGATTAATAATGATTGATTCCCACACATTTTCCTTACTTGGAACAAAGAGAAAATGCCAACACAACAAAATACAGTAAAGCTAGCAACAAAAACAGCATTTTCAGCCAAAGAAGACTTCCATGCGCAAAAAACCATTATGGATGCTTTTGACTCTACTTTGTCTTGATTCCATGACCTCTTAATGATATTTATTGAATTCATGAAGTGTTGAATCAATTCCATACTACCAAATTCCATATTTTGCACTAAAACAGCTACTCAGGTCTGTAAAGGCTTCCACCACTTGGATGCTTAAAATAGATTTTGTATCTTTGGATATGGACAAGCCCTTTTAAGAATTAATAACTCCCAGTATAAAGACGTCCAAGTTTTCCTTAAATCTTTTGGCTTGAGCCCTAGTGATTAGCCCATACTTTATCTGTATTGGATCAGCACCCAAGCAAGTAGTCAGTTGTGTGGGCACGAGCGGATTCTCATCATCAAAGATGAGGTTGAGGAGGCCGTGGACGTCCTAAGGTAGGATTTGAGGAAGGTAATTTTGGAGACAATTCAGAGGAGGAGTTAATGATATTTATGTATTCCAAGGAAGGCAAAACTATGGGAAGCAAGTTAGAGATGAGGACAATGACCTTGGGAATGTTAAAGTGAATTTCCCACCATTTTTGGAAAAAAGTGATCCAGAGGCATACTTAGAGTGGGAGAAGCATTTGGAGATGATATTTGGTTGCCAAAATAATCTGAGGCAAAGAAGGTGAAATTGCCCGCTTATGCAGTCCAATGATGGACTAATGAGCAAAGTACCCATAGGATAGTTGGAGCTGAACCTATTACTGCTTTACGACAAATGAAAGAAACCATGAGAAAGATATTTGTACCATGTCATTACCTTAGGTTTGATACAAACCTAGGTCGACTCGAGTCTAAACCCATATTATATTAGCCTAGATCTCAATTAAGTTCAAGTTCTTATGGAAAAACCTTAACCTCTAACCAACGTGTGATTTAAAACCTTGGTATAATGAAGATGCTACAATAGGTTATGGATGCCCTATTGATAAGTCAAAATCAAAACACACTCTCTAATGGTGTTTTAGGTGTTCAAAGAAAATAAAGAGAATTCTATCTCACAAAATAATTTTCTGAATATTATTAAAGGTTGTGTTCTTCCTCAAAATTAAGCCCTTAAATAGGCTAAAGTCACAAAACAATAAAACCCTAAAAACGTAGGATAGAACCGGCCAATAGGATTACAAAACCAAGTTGGTTGAATTTTCTCTCTCCTTTCCTAATCTAGGTTTGATTAACTAATTCCTTTATTTTGAATTAGGAATTAATTAATTTACAATGAAAATAATAAATAATAACTTTCCTTAGTTAGTTTATCCACCAAACAAATAATTAAAAACCAAATAGAAGACTAATTTCGTATAACAAAGAATAAAAAACAAATTAGGAAACTAAATAACTATCTTTTTGACTAAGCTAACTTTGACCAATCCTGGACCAATTTAAACTCCAAATCAGCTTCCATATGCCTTGTAGGATGCCAAATAGGATTATCATTGAGTCCCACTCGTTTCGCTTGCTTAGAACAAAGAGAAAATATCAACTCAGTAAAATACAGTAAAGCTAGCAACAAAATATAGTAAAACCAGCCAAACTCCCTTCTATGCCCACACCACTTGCTTGGATGCTTTAGCTTCTATCTTATCTTGATTCTATGACCTCTTAGAGATATTCATTGAATCCATGAAATGTTGGAACCATTTCTTGCTGTCTAGAGTCCTTATTTGCACGAAAACAGCTACCTGGGTCAATATCAGCCTCCACCACTCGGACGCTTAAAATAGGCTTCGTACCTTTGGGTATGAACAAGCCCTTTTAAGAATCGATAACTCCCTAATAAAGACAGCCAGGTTTTCCTTAAATCTCTTAGCTTGAGTCCTAGTGATTGGCCTGGTCTTCATCTGTATCAGGTCAGCACCCCAGCGGGTTGTCAGTTGTGCGAGTACGGGCAGATTCTCATCATTCCCCTCCTCTTGAAAAGGATTTTTTCTCAAATCAAAGTCATCACCTACTGCAAAACGAGATAATTTAGCAACACTAAATGTAGCACTAACATTATACTCATCTGGTAAATCAAGTTTGTAAGCATTTTCATTAATCCGCTCTAAAACATGAAAGGTCCATCTCCACGCTGCATAAGCTTGGACTTTGTTCGGAAAACCTCTCCTTCCTTAAGTGCAACTAAACCCAATATCCAGGTTCAAAGACAACTTGTTTTTGGCTTTGATTAGCACTCCTTGCATATTGCTTGGTCCTCCTCTTAATATTTGCCTTCGTTTTCTCATGAATTTGCTTTACAAAATCAGCTTTTTGTTTTCCATCTAGATTAGCATGTTCATTTAAAGGTAAAGGTGTTAAATCTAATGGAATCAAAGGATTAAAACCATAAATAGTCTCAAATGGTGTAGATGCAGTGGCTGAATTCAAGTAAGCAATTTCAACATGTGGCAAACATTCTTCCCATGTTCTTAAGTTTCTACTTATTAAAGCCCGCAACAACGTAAACAAAGTCCTATTTACTACTTCGATTTGTCCATCAGTTTGTGGATGACAAGTAGTTGAAAACTAAAGTTTAGTTCTTAACTTAGCCTACAAAGTTTTCTAAAAATAACTTAAAAACTTAGCATCCCTATCCGAAACAATTATTCTAGGCATACCATGCAACTTAACAATTTCCTTAAAGAATAAGTTAGTAACATTAGATACATCATCAGTTTTATTACATGCACTAAAATGTGCCTTCTTCGAAAATCTATCCACAGCAACAAATATTGAATCCTTACCTGCCCTTGACCTAGGTAAACCAAGAACAAATCGTGAGGCTTCAACTTGGATTTGGCTTTTCAGCACTTCAAGCATCTTTCACATATTTTCTCTACATCTCCCCTCATGTTAGGCCAATAAAAGTGTTCTTACAGTAAGGATAAATTTCTTAAAACACCAAAATGTCCCATTAAACCACCACCATGACCATCTCTCACTAATAATTCCTTGATGCTACAATTAGGCACACAAAGTTTGTTTTCCCTAAATAAATACCCTTCAAAGATGAAAAATTTATTAAAACCATGTTTTGAACAGGTCCTAAATATTTCTCCAAAGTCACTATCATGCTTATAAAGTTCTTTTATTTGTTCAAGTCGAAGAAATCTAGCATCTAAGGTAGAAAATAGTACATACCTTCAGGATAATGCATTGGAGACTATATTTTTCTTACCTTTTTTGTAGTGAATGACATAAGAAAATGTTTCAATGAATTCAATCCACTTAGCATGCGTTCGGTTAAGCTTTCCTTGGCCCTTAATGTGCTTCAAAGGTTCATGATCTGTATGAATCACAAATTCTTTTGGCACGAGGTAATGCTGCTACATTTCCAAAGCTCTCACTAAAGCATACATCTCTTTGTCATAAGTCGGATAGTTTAGTGCAGCTTCATTTGATTTCTCACTAAAGCAGGCTATGGGCCTTCCAATTTTATCAAAATTAGACAAAAGTAGTAAAGGTGCATTAGAAAATTTGTTTTTCAATAAATTAAGAGATTTATCTTGTGCTTCCTCCCATTTAAAGCCAACATTCTTCTTCACCGCTTCGGTCAAAGGTGCTGCGATAGTGTTAAAATCCTTGTCAATTTTTTGGTAAAAACTAACGAAACCATGAAAGCTCCTAACTTGGGGAGGTGGGTTTCAACCACTCTTGGATTGCCTTTACCTTGGATTGATCAACTTTAATTCTTGTAGCACTTACAACAAATCCTAGAAAAACAAGCTCATCTTTGCAAAAATTACACTTTTTCATGTTAGCAAACAACCTTTCCTCCTTAAGAATATTTAAAACTTGCCTAAGATGTTCTATATGCTCATCAATATGCCTACTATATACAACAATATCATCAAAATAAACAACAACAAATTTTCCAATGAATGGTCATATACCATGATTCATTAACCTTATGAAAGTACTAGGTACATTAGTTAAACCTAAAGACATTACTTACCACTCATACAATCCTTACTTAGTTTTAAATGCGGTTTTCCATTCATCACCCTCTGTCATTCCAATTTAATGATGCCCACTCCTAAGATCAATTCAATAAAAAAGCACGCACCATGTAATTCATCTAACATATCATCTAACCTAGGAATTGGATGCCTATATTTAATAGTAATATTATTTATAGCCCTACAATCTACACACATACGCCATGATCATCTTTCTTAGGTACTAACAAAACAGAGACAACACATGGACTCATACTCTCACGAATGTAACATTTGTCAAGCAACGCACTTACCTGCCTTTGTAGCTCCTTTGTCTCCTCAGGATTACTTCTATATGCAGGCTTATTCGGAATTGTAGCTCCCGGCACAAAATCAATTGGATGTTCTATCCCTTGGATGGGTGGTAATCCTTTAGGAATTTCCTCAGGAAATACATTATCAAATTCTTGCAAAATAGAAGAAATAGAACTTGGCAATTCAAGTTCTTGGGGATTAGCTTGATCATTCAAATACACATCCCTAAAAAATTATAACCAACAATGGTTTCGTAGTTAAAATTGCTTTAGTAACATCACCAAAGTTAAGATAATTTTTTTTTCCTCTCTTTCCTTTGTTTTCCTTTGTCTCTCTCGGTCACCACACTTTTTACTTCACTCTCGGGTTTCTCACCATATCTCTTAGCCTTCTAAATTTTTTTCTCACTCTCAAATTGGCATTAATCTTTCCACTCAATTTGGGTTCTAGAAACCTTACCTGGTTAGTCTTGTATGGCTTGGACTCCTTGGATTGGTGTTGTTGCTGTGGGTGCCATGCTGGTTCTTTCCTTGAGCTTTTCGACCTCCCTTCTTTATTGTATTTGAAGTTCGTCTCTAAATACCTCTTTAGGAGTCAACGATTCCAGCTTGACCTTTTTACCTTTAAATCCAAAAACAATAGCATTCTCTTAATCATAATGTATAGAATCCTTATCAAATTGCCATGGTCTACCAAGTAAAATATGACCCGCATGCATAGGCGCAACATAACATAAAACAACATCCACGTATTTATCAAAGCTGAATTTTATTTTGGCTTGTTTAGTAACTTTCATCTCACCACTATCATTAAGCCATTGTAATCTATAGGGTTCGGGATGTCTAATTGTTACTAAGCCTGATTTTTCAACCACAACATTACTAATCACATTAGCACAACTTCCACTATCAATTATCATGCTATAAATCTTACCATGGATTTCACATCAATTGTGGAAGATATTCTCTCTTTGAATTTGGTCCTCATTTTTGTATACGGTTAGAACCCTCCTTGCTACCAAACTTAAATCAGCCCTAAATTCTTTGAGTATTTTGGATTCATCATGTTCTTCATCTCCTGCTTCTCCACCATCAATTTCGGTTTCAGCATCACTTTCTTCACTTTAGGATTCTAGTTCTCCATTACCTTTCAGCACCATAATTCTCCTATTCAGGCATTCATTAGCATTGTGTCTTTGTCCCTGGCACGTAAAATACACAACTTCACGAGTTTTAGAAGGTTTAGTATCAGATTTACCTTCACTTTTGTGTGCTTGGACAGATTCCATTTTGGACACCCTTTTTGGCCGTGCGGTGCTTTCTTCTCCAAGTTTCAGCTTTGGTCTTGCTTCAAAGGTGGGATTGCTTCTCCAAGCACTTGGATTTGATCTCCTCCTATTTGAAACTCCTCTAAGCCATGTACTTGTGCCCCTCCTCTTGAATTGATTCTCAAGTTTGATAGCCACATGTAACATCTCTTCCAATTCAACATATTGTTGCAATTCCAATTGGTTAGCTACCTCATGATTCAATCCACCTAGAAACCATACCATGGTTGCTTCTCCATCTTCATTCATGCTCAATACCATCATGAACATATCCATCTCCTTATAATAATCCTCCATGGACCTACTTTCTTATGAGAATGATTGGAGTCTTTGATGTAGCGACCTATGGTAATGAGTTGGTACAAATCACTTCCTCATGGCTCCTTTCATTTGTTGCCAAGTAGTAATCAATTCATCACCTACTCTCCTTTCATTATTTTACTCACTAGTCCACCATTGAAGTGTATAATGATCAAATTCCATTGCTGCCACCTTTACTTTCTTAGTCTCCGAATAGTTGTGACAATCGAAGATCATCTTCATACGCTTCTCCAACTCTAAGGAGGCTTCTAGATCATTTTTCCTCATGAAAGGCGGTATGTTGACCTTGATATTTCCAAGATCATCATCTTCTTCTCTTGCTGGTCTCCCATGGTTTTGCCTTCCTTGATAAGCAAAAACTTCATCAAATTCATACTCTAAATTATCTCCAAAGTTACCTTCCCCGAATTCCTGTCTAAGCCATCGTCGACCTCCTCAGCCTTGACCTCGGACACCATTGAATTCTTAGCTTAAATTTGACCCACCTTGTGATGTTTCCAACCTATCCATCCTTTGATCTAGGTGATCAAAGTGAGCATTCATACATTGTAATTGCTCCAAGACCGCCATCATGTCCGTGTGCTCATCTCCCATCCCCGTAGCTCGGGAATCACTTTTGAATCCTACGGACTCCTCTTCATTAATTCTTAATGAGCCATCTCCTCTTCTCTGAATCTTCTATGTTAGTATGAATAACACAAAGATAAAATAGAACCTCACCAAAATCACTCCTTTACATGTTTCACTCAAACAAGGTCTCAACACTTATGTTTGCATACTAGTTTCGGCTTTTTACCCTCTTTTAAGCCCATGCACTCTTGTCTTTTTCCACTCAAAGAATCAACTCAAAGTTCTAATTAAAACACCCATAAAAGTGCAATTAGACCACAAGTATGTTTTAAAGACTCATCAACAAAACAGTAGAAAAAAGCAAGCAATACCGAGTCAATTTTTAAACACCTATTTCTCAGCTTTTCTAAGCAAAAATAAGGTAATTTAACAAAGGAAATTTCAGAATCAATAAGAACTGAATCAGATGGTAAGAAATGATGAATTCAAGAATAAAATGTAGAGAAAGAAATTTAAATATGAACAAGAATCAAATTGAACAAAAATATAGGATAGTTGTTGGTTGTCGTTCTTTTAATTCAAGTTTTCATATCAAACCCTTTAACTAATTTTAATCCAAATAATTTAAGCACCCAAAATTCAAATATCCAGCAGCAAATTGAATTTCCAGAAACTCCAAATATTATAATTTTCCAACAAACAAATTTCAACTTTAAATTCAACAAACCAGCCTTTTGTGAGGTTTTTTTTTTATTCGACTTTTTTTTTGGCTTTTTTTTTTTTCACTCACAGAACTTAAAACACAACTCCAGTAATGAAAACCAAAAACAAAATTGCAATTCCAACAACAACATTTCAACGAACTCGTGACCTCCAAAATTCAACTTGCAAATTTTTATTTATTTATTTATTTTTTTGGGTTGCCATAAACCCCTATCTCCCTCTTTTTTTTTTTTTGAATATATAAATGCAAATAATTAAGATAAAAAAATCATCGACAAATCAACAATAAACCCAATTAACAAGAACAATAATGAAAATCAACCAACAAACTAGGAAATAAAAATACGGTAAAACAAGGAAACCTAATTTCGGCTATGAATGAAATTTTTATTTTTTTTTAAGATGCAGAACATGTAAGAGATGGATGTAACCTTAACCCCATGCTAAAATTGCTTATTAACATAAAACAAAATAAAGTAAATAAGATAGATCAAACCTGAACAAAATGCAGGCCATGATACCAAATGATACGAACCTAGGTTGACTTGCGCCTAATTAACCCAGATCTCAATTAAGTTCAAGTTCTTATGGAAAAACCTTAAACCCTAACTAACCTATGATTAGAATCCTTGGTATATAATGAAGACACCATAATAGGTTATGGATGCCTTATTGATAAGTCAAAACTAAAACACACACTCTCTAATGGTGTTTTAGGTGTTTAAAGAAAATAAATAGAATTCTATCTCACAGAATAATTTTTTGAATATTATTAAAGGTTGTGTTCTTTCTCAAAATTAAGCACTTAAATAGGCTCGATTCACAAAACAATAAAACCCTAAAAACCTAGGACAAAACAGGCCAATAGGATTAGGAAACCAAGTTGGCCAAATTTTCTCTCTCCTTTCCTAATCTAAGTTTGATTAATTAATTCCTTTATTTTGAATTATGAATTATTTAATTTACAATGAAAATAATAAAATAATAACTTTCTTAAGTTCATTTTTCCTACAAATAAATAATTAAAATCCAAATGGAAGACTAATTTCCTAAAAGAAAAAGTCAAAAACAAATTAGAAAACTAAATAACTGTCTTTTTTACCAAGCTAGCTTTGAGCAATCTTGCACAAATTTAATATCCAAATCAATTTCCATATGCCTTGTAGGATGCCAAATAAGATTATCATTGAGTCCCACACATTGCCTTTGCTTGGAGCAAAGAGAAAATGCAAACTCAGCAAAACACAGCAAAACCAGCCAAACTCTCTTCTATGTGTGCACCACCTATTTGGATGCTTTAGCTTCTACCTTGTCTTGATTCTATGACCTATTAGAGATATTCATTGAATCCATGAAGTGTTGGAACCATTTCTTACTGCCTGGAGTCCTTATTACCACGAAAACTACTACCCGAGTCCGTATCGGCCTCCACCACTCGGATGCTTAAAACAGACTTTGTATCTTCGGGTATGGACAAGTCCGCTTGAGAATTAATAACTCCCTGAATAAAAATAGCCAGGTTATTCTTAAATCTCTTAGCTTGAGCCCTAGTGATTGGCCTGTTCTTCATCCGTATCGGGTTAGCACCCTAGCGAGTTTTTGGTAGTGCTAGTACGGGCGGATTCTTATCAAGGTTGCTACATCAAAAGAGTCCATCATTGGCATAAGGAAGTAGGAACTTGGAGGATTACTATAAAGAGATGGAGATTCTCATGATGAGGTTGAGCATGAATGAGGATCATGAGGTAACCATGCCACGGTTTTTGGGTGGTTTGAATCATGAGATAGCCAACCAAGTGGAGTTATAACAATAGGTAGAATTTGATGGAATTTGGTGTAGGTTTATGTTGTTGTACCTTAGAGCACAATCATTCAAGGTGTTAGTCAAGAATGATTGTTGTTGGTTCTTGATTCTTGGTTCTTGATTTTGTTTTTTTTTTTTTTGGGTTTGTTTAGGTTTTGTTTCTGGTTTTAATGGAGGTTTAGGGTTCTTGAGAAGGTTGTTAGCTTTTGGGAAGAAGAAGAAACCAAAAATGTAGTAGTTGAGAGAGAGAGAGCCAAAAATGTTGTTTTTCAAAATCTGTTTTTTGAATATTTTCTTTCTCAACGTTTTTCATTACAATTTTCATACTTTTAAATACATCAAAAAGACAATAAGGCATGCTGCCATATTGAGCAATAAATACAAAAGCATTAATATTCCAAGCTTACTTCTCCATTTTCTTCAAACTCCCTCAAAGAGTGATACTTCACTGGTATGTGTTTTGTCCTTCCATGTTGAACGGGGTTCTTGGCTATTGATATGGCTGAAGTGTTAACACATTTGATGATGGTTGAACCTTCTTGAGGATAACTAAGGTCCTCCAATAATTTTCTAAGCCTAATGCATTGATTTGCACATGAAGAGCAAGCGATGTACTCGGCTTTGGCGGTGCTTTGAGCGGTTGTTGCTTGCTTCTTTGTATTCCATGAGAATGGTCCACTACCAAGTGAGAAAAGATACCCCGAAGTGCTCTTCATATCATCCAAGCATCCAGCCCAATAACTATCCGAGTAGGCCATTAATCTCATCACATCTTGCCTATCATACCAAACTCCAAAGTCTTGTGTTCCTTTTAAGTATCTAAGAATTCTTTTGGCACCTACAAAATGGTTTTGGGATGGTGCTTGCATATATCTAGACAAAACACATGTGGCATGCATAATATCCGGTCTTGATGAACATACATAGAGCCAACTTCCTATCATGCTTCTATATAGGGTCGGGTTGACCTTTGGTGTGCCATCCTCCTTCTTGTATTTGTCTCCTTAGCTCATTGGTGTTGACATTGGCTTGCATTCATCAAGGTTGAACTTTTTCAAAAGATCTTTGATGTATTTCTCTTGAGATATGAAAATACCCCTAGAGCATTGCATCACTTCCCCTCCAAGGAAGTAATTCATTTCACCAAGGCTTGACATGTCAAACTCCTTTTCAAGTTCATTTTTCAAAACTTCCACATTCTTTTCATTTTCACCCGTGACCAACAAATCATCCACATAGAGTGAGATAACAATCATGCCTTCTTCATTCCTTATGTATAGCGTTGGCTCATATGGACTCCTCCTAAAGCCTTGGTAGGTCAAGTAACCATCAATCTTGCCATACCAAGCCCTAGGTGCTTACTTTAACCCGTAAAGTGCCTTGTGTAGTAGACTTTGTCCTCATGTCCTTGAACAATGAAGCCCTCGGGTTGCTTGACATAAACCATTCAAGAAAGCCGACTTTACATCAAGGTGGTACACCTTCCATGACATTGAGGCCGAGATGGATAGGATGAGCCTTATGGTCTCCATTCTTGCAACCGGTGCAAACGTCTCCCCATAATCTACACCTGCTTGTTGTGCATAGCCTTTTGCCATAAGCCTTGCCTTGTGCTTGCATATTGTTCCATTCCGGTTGAACTTGGTCCTAAAGATCCACTTTACACCAATTGGTTTCTTGTTTTTAGGTTTAGAAACCAAAGACCAAGTTTCATTCTTTTCTATCATATCCATTTCGGTTTGCATGGCCTCCATCCACTCTTTCTTTTGCATAGCTTCTTGAGCATTGGTAGGATCACTCAAGGCAACATTGCACCTTTCATATTATTCAAGCAATGGCCTTTCTCCTCTAACACCATCTCCAATCTCCAATTCGGCTCCAATGGTCTCAAGTGCATCCTCCTCATCATCTTCATTATCTTCATTGTCATTGTCATTAGTTTCTTCTTCTCCATCATCCAACCGAGCATTATCTTCATGGACAAGAAGCTCCTCCTTTGTCCAATCCCAAACAGCATCTTCATCAATCCTCACATCCCTTGTTACCACAAGTTTCTTGGTTTCCAAATTGAAAACCCTAAAACCTTTGGTAACCTCACTAAAGCCGACCAAGATGCCCACATTTGCCCTTTTGTCAAGCTTGTCTCTCATGTGTGGATGAACATGGAGAAAACAAACACTTCCAAAGATTTTTATGTTGTCCAAAGATGGTTTTTCTCCATACCATATCTCATAGGGTGTCTTAGACTCATTGGCTTTGGTGTATGCTCGGTTTTGGATGTAGCTAGCCGTGTATATGGCTTTGGCCCAAAACTTCTTTGGCATGTTCTTCTCATGTATCATGCACCTTGCCATCTCCATCAAGGTCCTATTTTTCCTCTCACAAACACCATTTTGTTGTGGTGTGTATGGTGTTGTGAATTGATGCACCATTCCATTTTCTTTGCAAAAATCCTCCATAGCCAAGCTTGTATATTCTCCACCATTGTCGGTTCTCAAGCACCTCATCTTTGCATTGCTTTGGGTTTCCACCATCTTCTTGAATTCCATGAACTTCTCAAGCACTTGTGACTTGGTTGTTAGAAAATATACCCAACACATCCTTGAGTAGTCATCAATGAAGGTTAGGAAGTACTTACATCCTCCAATTGATGACAAACTCATCGGTCCACACACATCCGAATGGACTAGCTCAAGCTTCTCCTTAGCTCTCCATGAACCGGCTTTAGGGAATGGAAGCCGTGTGGATTTCCCTAGTTGGCGTACATCACATAGGCTTTTCATCTCCTCAATCTTTGGCATGTCCTTCACAATGGCATTGGTGTTTTTCATGGCACCATAGCTAGAATGCCCAAACCTTTTATGCCAAAGTTGAGAAATGGACTCCACTTTGGTTTTTAAGGCTTGTTCATTCTTAAATAGGTCCAATCTATAGCTTTTGTCCTTCAATGTTACCTTAAACAGCTCATTACCACAAGCATCATATATGATACATCCATTGATGTGTAAAATCAACTCGCAAGTGCACGAATCGTTTTCAAGTAATAAAGTAGAAAATAGGGTTGTCGTACCCAAGGGATTAAGTATTAAGTACCAAAGATAATTAGGTTTTGATAATATTTGAACTAAAATTTAGGATGGCAATTGAAAACTAAATAAACTAAATTAAACAAAAGCAATCAATTAAAATTAGATCAATTTCAAGTAAGAGAGAGAATTGAATAATTATGAATACTAGGGCATTTGATTTCACCACTAACTATTCCAATTTAATTACTTAAATATGTGAATTTAATTAACTAGTAATTTTGTTAACCACACTTAATCACAAAATTAATCAAAAGTAGTTTCCACTTACAATTGATAATATTCTCATAACATAATTTATTCCTTCCGGCCTATAAATTAAATCATGCAAATTCATCAAGCATAGATTAAGCAAATAATATGGCATGAGACATAACTATTTTCCAATCAATTATGCATTCATGTAAATCATTGGAGATCCATAATATTATCCTTTTCCAAGCTCAAATATTATTAAAATCATTCATTCCTTCCGGCCTATGGAAGCATTAAGTATACCAATAATTTATTAACAAAACATATTACTAATTAAATAAAACTCAACATATATTAAAATAATTAAACCTTCATAGTTAGGGCTACATCATAGCCCTAGCTATGAAAATTAGTTCATGGTAAAAATAATTTCAGCATCCATAATTATTAAAAATAATAAGATTCACAATTAAAGAGAAAGGAAAAGAGAATAAAAACTATTGAAGAAATTCTCCTCCAAGAGCTCTCAAAATCGTAGCCTTCTTCTCCAAGCAAGCCCACGTCTCTCTGCCTCCTCCAAGCTCTCCAATTGATCTTCTAAAACTCTAAAACTTTAAAACCCTAGAACCCTTAAGAGAACCTTAGAAACTCCCAAAATTTGGTTTGTTTCTATTTAAGCCTCCTAAAAGCTCTTAAATAACTCTCTAAACTTGTATATCTTCCTTCAATGTGGTGGGGGCTATATATATATGGCCTTGGGAATCTTTTTCTCTCTTTATTTTCAATGTGGGAGTCTTGGAAGATACCTTTTTTAGGCCATGAAAAGGGTTGGACGAATTTCATACGTAAAAAGGAAACTGTATATTACTTGCTCTCTACTACTTTCCTTTTATCTAATTCCTCCTAAAAAAATAGTTAATTAGTCTAATTTACCCTTAATGAAGCATGTGACATGACATGTGCCTCATTAATGATAAATTAACCAATTATTACCACTTGTTTTTATCTTGGCCCTCAAATTGCCTTGATTCCCTCTTTTGATCAATGGTGGAGATTTAACTAGAATATTATTTTTTATAAATTTTAAACGTTAAATGATGATAACTCTTTGCTCGCACCTCGAAATCCAAAAATAACGAAACATTTGAAATCCTCAGATCTTGATGATTCATATGACATCCACTTCCACCATGAAATTCTCGAGAAAATCTTTATGGAATCTTCAAGGTATCTTTTTAGAATCTTTTTAATGCTTAGTCCGTTCGAGCTCAAATCTTGCTTCCCACCATAATTCGACCCAAGGAATCCATCTTTATGGTTGTTTTCTTAAAATTCTTCCTCTTTCACCTAGATTAAGAAAAATACATAATTAAGTATCTTTCCATAACAAATTAACACAAACTAACAAATATTAAGCTATAAATATGGCATAAAATCATCAATATTTTAGACCTAACAAATACCCCCAAACTTAAGATTTGCTAGTCCCTAGCAAAGAAAAAGAATAAGAAAATGAAATGTTATTTAAAGAACATAAGATACTTTAATAAGGTGCCTCAAAGATTGTATAACATATGACTTTTCAAATGGTTTCAAAGTAATTATGTAGCTCAATACCTTATATTCTATCCAACATATATGATACTTCCAATGTGTGTGTGTGGAAATCAATTTATACACTTAATTATCATATGCTTGAATAAATTTACAAGAATTAGAGATTGATAATAACTTATGAACTGCCATATGCTTGACTTAATTATCACTCTCCACTAATGTAGGTTAATGCACCACCTTAAATCATTAGGACTTCATGGTTTCTATTGTTAAGGCTAATGGATAAGGTTAAAGAAAGAAAAGGATAGGATATAGTAAATCAAAGAAAGAAAGCTAAAATTAAATATCAATGAATAAATCAATTGTAAAATTTGTTTCTTTATTAGAACTTCTTTTCTTATTTTAACTTCAATTTCAATATCCTTTATCTCCTTTTTATTGTGCATACATTCTTCAAATCACACATATTCTTTCTTTATTTCTCTTTTTTTTTTTTTTTTTTCTTTCTTTTCCACTAAACCCCCAAAATTATTTTTCTTCTTATTGCACATTCAAACCTCCAATTTACGCAAAAATGCATACTAGAGCCAAATTCACCAAATACTTAACCTCCAAACTTTATTTTTTTTTTTCCTTTTTTTCATTTTTTTCTTTTTCAACACTCAAACAAGCTCACAAGCATATATTCATATCAATTCAATTAAAGCTCTCTTTGTAGTATGTTCAAGGTAGGAAAAAGAAATTTAAGGCTCAAAAAGGGTTAGTAAATGTGCTTTAATGAAGAAAAGGCTCTAATACATCTTTATGCATCCTAAAGGCTCAAATAAGGTACTAGTGGAAGATAATGTATTAGGTTGGCTTGAAAGGCTCAAACTTAAACAAAGATGGCCTAAATCATGTTCTTAGTAATGCATTCACCTAGGATTTCGCCTCAAGCAATAATCAAGCAAGTTCTAGAGTTCAATTAATAATAAAGTACTCTCATTCATGCAAACCTTCTTCAAAACACAATCTAATTTATGCATTATTGATTATGTGCTCAAAATTTATTGAAAGTAACAATATGTGAATTCAAGCATTTAAGCATACACAAAAACAAATCCACCATCTAAAAACCAATTTATTTTCAATCATAGTCTTATCATTGGCTCATTAAAGTACTTAAGAAAACACCACAAAAATAATTTTTTTTTTTTAATAATGAAGGAAAATAAAAGCTAAAACTAACATTTTTGAAAACTTATAAAAACACTTAAATGGACAAGATTTAAAAGATGCAAAGCATGCTTTTCACCCCCAAACTTAAAATGAACAATGTCCTCATTGTGAAAAACATAATATAAAGCAAAAGTAAATAAAAGGTAAAGAATACTCCCCTTTGAAGACATGGAATGTTCCTCGCAATGTGAAAACTTGGGAAAAACCTACATGTTGCATTTTCCCTACACACCATGCGGCCAAAAAGAAGGGCATGTATTCATACAATTTGATGTACTCCAATGCATATTCAAGGTGGTTATACTCCAAAAACCTAACTTTAGACTTGAAATTCTCAACATTCGTCTTTTGCTCTTTTACACCTAAACATCTTAAACCCTTGCAAAAACTCAAACAAAACACATCAAAACAACCTAAAAACAAGAAAACAACTAGAAACAACTAAAATAACTAGATAAATATAAGGTAAAGAAAGAAACTTGGGTTGCCTCCCAAGAGCGCTTGTTTAAAGTCATTAGCTTGACTTCATCCTTTTGATGTTCAACCTGGATTAAATATATAAATGATGTCATCCTCATAATATTGTCCAAGCTTATGATATGGAAATTGTGCATGATGATAATCTTGTGGCCTTAGCAAACTTTTAACTGCTTGTCCTATATAAGTCTCAATTTGAATTAAAAGCATGAATTGAACTTTCTTTTTGGTAGATTGGATTCTTTTAGGTCCAAAAATGCTTTGTTTGTCTCCTTTTGGGATGCATTCAACCCCAATTGCATTTTTGGAGCATGGATATACATCTTGGGCTCTTGAAAATTCAATATTTGGCTTGAAAATTTGAGATTTAGTCTCTGTTGGTAAACAATCTTCTTGAAGTGCGGCCATAGCTTTATACTCATCGGATTTGACCAAATTTTGGCTTGATTGATTCCTTGACTTATCCTCTTCATGATCCTTAAGCCCTTTTTGCAATGAATTTGAAAGAAAATTAGAAAATTCCCATGAACTAGTGATAGTGCGTTGGGAAACTTCTTCTGGTGGGCAATCTTGGTCACGTGTGTATACCTCATTAAAATTATCCAAAATTGAAGATTCTTGTTGCATTTCACTCCTTATAGACACCTCTTCATGTTCCTCAAATTTTTTATCATTATGTGGCTCTTGAAAGGATTCAAATTCATCAACTTGCTTATTACAAGTAATCTCCATGTTAATTTCCAAGTCTTCTTGAGATCCTTGTGAAAAAGTTGTCATTGGTTGCTCTAATTGAACTTGAAAGTTTGCACTTGGAGAATATTGATTTTGCAACTTGCCAATCGCATCATAACATTTAGAAAATGTTTCCCTATGCCTTTCCATACACTCGATCAAAGATGTGCTCACTTGATAACTTGAAAGATCTGAATTGTCATACCTTGAATAACTTTGCGGAGCAAAAGGATTTCCCACTTGACAATGTTCACTTAAATGATTGCCTCCACACCATTGACATGTTATAGCTTGAACCCCAAAATTTGCAACTTGATTATATTGTCATGATAAGTCTTCTATTGAGTCTTCTAGAGCAAACGGATTCCCCACTTGACAATTTTCACTTGAGTGATTTACTCCACACCATTCACAAGATACAAGTTGAACTCTAAAATTTGCAACGAGTTTAGACATCATAGCAAGATTCTTTTGTAACTCGATAAAATTTTCACTTGGAGAACTAGTTGGCACCCCATAATCCCAATAAGGTTGATGACCAAAAGTTTGATATTCCATGATTTTCCTACAACGAAAACACTAACAAAACAAAGGTTCAAATTAATTGCAAGTTTATCAAGCAAACAATTAAAATTAAACCCTAATATTTGAAAATAATAAAGATAAACAAAAGTTGAAAATAAGAAAAACCCCTAAGTATGCATAACTTTTTAACCTATACACCACTAAATTAAAAATACAATTTTGGTTCCAAGTACCACAAAGTAAGTATTAAAAATTCAAAGCAAGTTGGCCAAACAAGCAAAGAATTAAAACCCTAGCATGTAACACTAAAACCAAAATTAAGAAATAAATATAAAAATTTAAAATAAGAAAACAATGTTCAAAGTACTACTAAACCCAATTCGAATTAATATTAATGCCTTAATCCCCGGCAACGGCGCCAAAAACTTGATGTGTAAAATCAACTCGCAAGTGCACGAATCGTTTTCAAGTAATAAAGTAGAAAATAGGGTTGTCGTACCCAAGGGATTAAGTATTAAGTACCAAAGATAATTAGGTTTTGATAATATTTGAACTAAAATTTAGGATGGCAATTGAAAACTAAATAAACTAAATTAAACAAAAGCAATCAATTAAAATTAGATCAATTTCAAGTAAGAGAGAGAATTGAATAATTATGAATACTAGGGCATTTGATTTCACCACTAACTATTCCAATTTAATTACTTAAATATGTGAATTTAATTAACTAGTAATTTTGTTAACCACACTTAATCACAAAATTAATCAAAAGTAGTTTCCACTCACAATTGATAATATTCACATAACCTAATTTATTCCTTCCGGCCTATGGATTAAATCATGCAAATTCATCAAGCATAGATTAAGCAAATAATATGGCATGAGACATAACTATTTTCCAATCAATTATGCATTCATGTAAATCATTGGAGATCCATAATATTATCCTTTTCCAAGCTCAAATATTATTAAAATCATTCATTCCTTCCGGCCTATGGAAGCATTAAGTATACCAATAATTTATTAACAAAACATATTACTAATTAAATAAAACTCAACATATATTAAAATAATTAAACCTTCATAGTTAGGGCTACATCATAGCCCTAGCTATGAAAATTAGTTCATGGTAAAAATAATTTCAGCATCCATAATTATTAAAAATAATAAGATTCACAATTAAAGAGAAAGGAAAAGAGAATAAAAACTATTGAAGAAATTCTCCTCCAAGAGCTCTCAAAGTCGTAGCCTTCTTCTCCAAGCAAGCCCACGTCTCTCTGCCTCCTCCAAGCTCTCCAATTGATCTTCTAAAACTCTAAAACTTTAAAACCCTAGAACCCTTAAGAGAACCTTAGAAACTCCCAAAATTTGGTTTGTTTCTATTTAAGCCTCCTAAAAGCTCTTAAATAACTCTCTAAACTTGTATATCTTCCTTCAATGTGGTGGGGGCTATATATATATGGCCTTGGGAATCTTTTTCTCTCTTTATTTTCAATGTGGGAGTCTTGGAAGATACCTTTTTTAGGCCATGAAAAGGGTTGGACGAATTTCATACGTAAAAAGGAAACTGTATATTACTTGCTCTCTACTACTTTCCTTTTATCTAATTCCTCCTAAAAAAATAGTTAATTAGTCTAATTTACCCTTAATGAAGCATGTGACATGACATGTGCCTCATTAATGATAAATTAACCAATTATTACCACTTGTTTTTATCTTGGCCCTCAAATTGCCTTGATTCCCTCTTTTGATCAATGGTGGAGATTTAACTAGAATATTATTTTTTATAAATTTTAAACTTTAAATGATGATAACTCTTTGCTCGCACCTCGAAATCCAAAAATAACGAAACATTTGAAATCCTCAGATCTTGATGATTCATATGACATCCACTTCCACCATGAAATTCTCGAGAAAATCTTTATGGAATCTTCAAGGTATCTTTTTAGAATCTTTTTAATGCTTAGTCCGTTCGAGCTCAAATCTTGCTTCCCACCATAATTCGACCCAAGGAATCCATCTTTATGGTTGTTTTCTTAAAATTCTTCCTCTTTCACCTAGATTAAGAAAAATACATAATTAAGTATCTTTCCATAACAAATTAACACAAACTAACAAATATTAAGCTATAAATATGGCATAAAATCATCAATATTTTAGACCTAACATCCATCTTTTGCAAAATTTAAAGCAAAGCCTCTTTCTACCAATTGTGCTACACTAAGCAAGTTTTCACACAAACTAGGAACATATAGCACATCTTTTATAATTTTGGTACCTTCCTTGGTGTTCAAGCACACATCTCCTTTGCCTTCTACTTTCATGAACCGGCCATCACCAATCTTCACTTTGGTTTTGTAGTTTCGGTCAAGCTCCACAAAGCCATCCTTTTGGAAACTCATGTGGTGTGAGCAACCACTATCCACAAGCCAACCGAGACAACTACTTGTGACTTTAAGGCATGTGGCCACAAATAGGTTCTCGGCTTCTTCATTAACCACATTGGCTTGTTGTCTCCTTTGCTTGCATACTTTGGCAATGTGGCCTTTTCCTCCACATCTTTCACAAGATGCATCCGGCCTCCAAAAACACTTGGATGGTGGATGTCCAAGCTTCTTGCAATGAGGGCAAGGTGGATGCCCTCCTCAGTTTTGATGGCTTTGTTGTTGTTTTTGTTGATTCCATCCATTTTTGTTGTTGTTTGTGTTGTTGTTGGTTGTAAAACCTGTTTGGTTGGTGTTGTTGCTCTTCCTTCCTTTATTCTTCTTTTTGTTGCCGTGGCCACCATAGAATGCACTCTCTATGGTCTCCTCCTTTCTAATGGCTCTCCTTTGTTCGGTTGCTTGAAGAGCATTGATGAGCTCACTCAAGGTTATTTCACTAAGATTTCTAGATTCTTCAAGGGAGGAAATCTTAGCTTCAAACCTTTCGGGTAAGCTCACCAATACTTTCTCTACTACCCTTTGATCGGTTAATTGCTCACCAAGGACCCGAATTTGATTTACCACTTTGAGCATACTTTCCATGAAATCCTTGATAAGCTCATTCTCCTTCATCTTCAAGGTCTCAAACTCTCTTCTTAGGTTTAAAACTTGCATTTGCCGAGTTCTAGTATTTCCATGGAACTCCTCTTGAAGCTTGATCCAAACCTCTCTAGCACTTGTGCATGACATTATCCTTATAAAAATGGAATCACTCATGGAGGAGTACAAGGCAGTGAGGGCCTTGAACCCCTTGGCAACTTCGGCCTCATGTGCATTTCTTTGTGCTTGGGTTGCATTAGCTCTCAACTCCTCCACTACATAACCTTCTTCTATGACTTCCCATAAACCAAAGGCTTGAAGGTAGGCTTTCATTTTTATACTCCAAATGGAATAGTTTTGGCCTTCAAACTTAGGTGGTGTTGGGGTTGCAAAGGATTGTGAGGCCATTTGAAAAAATGGTTTTTGAAAAGTTTTGAAAAATGGACACAAGAACAAGCTCTCGGGTGGTGGTGTTTTGGTGAGTTTCAACTAGTCTTTTTGGGAGGTTTCGGTTTCGGTTGGAAGGTTTTAGGTGGGGGATCCTCTCACAAATAAAATGGTCTAGGTTGAAAGCTCACAAGGTCCTAAGAAATTACACTATGCTCTGATACCATGATGGAATTTGGTGTAGGTTTATGTTGTTGTACCCTAGAGCACAATCATTCAAGGTGTTAGTCAAGAATGATTGTTGTTGGTTCTTGATTCTTGGTTCTTGATTTTGTTTTTTTTTTTTGGGTTTGTTTAGGTTTTGTTTCTGGTTTTAATGGAGGTTTAGGGTTCTTAAGAAGGTTGTTAGCTTTTGGGAAGAAGAAGAAACCAAAAATGTAGTAGTTGAGAGAGAGAGAGCCAAAAATGTTGTTTTTCAAAATCTGTTTTTTGAATATTTTCTTTCTCAACGTTTTTCATTACAATTTTCATACTTTTAAATACATCAAAAAGACAATAAGGCATGCTGCCATATTGAGCAATAAATACAAAAGCATTAAAAGTAACCAACCAAGCCAAACTACCTCAACTAACTCTAATCAATGTGCTGGGTATGCAAGAAACCTTCTTTAATGGGCAGTTCAGCTTGTCTAAGGCATTTGAATTTGAAAACCAGCTCCATTTGACTTGAAATTTGGAGGGAAGCCTTTTTGAATATTAAACTATGTTCTACCCAAAAACCAGATAAAACAAAGTCCATTTACCCATTCAAAAGTAATCAAACCCAAGGCAGTTTTGCCTAGTTTTCTGGGCAACAACACTGCACAAGGGTCAGAATTGATTGGGCTTAACTCAGCCTTCCCAGCTCCAAATTAGGCCATTCTTTTTTCTGCTGATTCCTCTGCATATCTAGTTTATCATATCCAAAATTCCGGTCCAAATACCAAACCTACTTCAAACGGCATCCAAGGAAGTGGACTTATGTTGCTGGAAATACAATTCCAGCAACTAGACAAAAAAGGCCTTAAGCTAGATAATGAGCTTAGGGCATTACAAAAAGGATATTGTTCTTGAACATTACAAGATAAAATAAAATGCATAAACATAAACAATGTTTGGTCTTTGATGTTGCAAAACAAAGAGTGCAAGTGTAACCGAACTACCTTGCACATTGTGGCAAGATCACCATATTTCAACAGAATTGGAGGAGATGCTTCATATGGCATCAAGATTGAAAACCAATTCAAGAGGAGGGGTATAAGCTCATGGTTTGGAGGTGTTTCATACAACGAGAGGACTAATTTGAGTGTTTGAAGAAGTAATCGCACCTACGACGCAATGACGAAGCTGAAGCATGGGGATGAGAGTACCACCAATCGGCCAAAGAGGGAGATTAAGGTCGAACCTGCATAAGCAACAAAGTTTGAAGGTAAATCTTATTCTAAACCTTCTAGAACCCATGGCATTGTTTGGTTTAAGTGCTAGGGTCGAGGACATGGTGCCAATCAATGTCCTAATAGAAGAATAATGGTGCTGAAAAGCAATGGAGAGTTTGAATCCAAAGGTAAAGAATCCGAGGGAGAGGCAAAATTTGTTGATGAAGAAATTGGAGATGAAGAACAAGAAGAAGACGAGACTCTCAAAGCATCAAAACCCAAACTGAGTTTGGTGGCAAGGAGGGTTCTAACCGTGAACAAGGATGAGGATCAAATCCAAAGAGAAAATATCTTCCATACTAAGTGTGAAAATCAAGGTAACATTTGTAGTATGATAATTGATAATGGCAGTTGTGCTAATGTCATTAGTAATGTTGTGGTTGAGAAATTAGGGTTAACAACAATTAAACATCCCGAACCATATAGATTGCAATGGCTTAATGATAGTGGTGAGATGAAAGTAAACAAACAAGCCAAGTTAAAATTCAACACTGATAAATATGTGGATGTTGTTTTATGTGATGTTTAAGGGAAAGAAGATTAAGCTGGAGCCATTAACTCCAAAGAAAGTATTTAAAGACCAATTTCAAATGCAACAAAATAAGGAGGCTGAGCGGTTCAAGGAGAAACCAAGTATGGCACCCATGGCTTCAACAAGTGTGCATAAGGCCAAGATCGAGCTTAATGTCCAATGTAAGTCTTCTAAAATTGAAATTGAGTGGAAAAAGAATGAACAAGCTGAGATGTTGGAAAATAGTGGAAAAGCTGAGAGCATGAGAGAGAGTGAGGTGGCCATGAGTCACAAAGAAAAATAGGAAAGAAAAGAAAAGGAATAGCATTTAACTTAGTTTAGATGAGGTTAAAAAGGTAATTTTGAGTAATAAACCATTTTTGGTCATGATTTTTAAAGATGTTTACATAAATGATAAAGCTAACCTTGAAAAGCTTGAATTACCAAGTCTTATTTCTTTTCCTTTGCAAGAATTTAATGATGTCTTTCTGAAGGATATTCCTAGTGGGTTGCCACCTATTCGAGGAATTGAACATCAAATTGATTTTATTCCTAGAGCTGTAATTCCTAATAGGCCTTCATATAGGAGTAAGCATAGGGAGACAAAAGAGCTATAAAGGCAGGTAAATGAGTTGTTAGACAAGGGTTATAGTCGTGAGAGTATGAGTCCATATGCTGTCCCTATTTTATTAGTACCTAAGAAAGACGGATCATGGTGCATGTATGTTGATTGTAGGGTTATTAATAATATAACTATTAAATATAGGCATCCAATATTTAGGTTAGATGATATGCTTGATGAATTACATGGTGCATGCATGTTTACTAAAATTGACTTAGAAGTGGGCATCATCAAATTATGATGAAAGAGGGTCATTCATGGAAAACCGCATTAAAAACTCAATATGGATTGTATGAGTGGTTAGTAATGCCTTTTGGTTTAACTAATGCACCTAGCACTTTCATGAGATCAATGAACCATGTTATGCATCCATTTATTGGAAAATTTATAGTTGTCTACTTTAATGATATTCTTATATATAGTAAAAATTTAGAGCTTATACTTCAAGGAGATGGATCTTTTCAAATTTTGGAAAGGGTTAATGAAAACGCCTACAAGCTTGACTTACCAAGTAAGTATAATGTAAGTGCTACCTTTAATGTCGCTGATTTATCTTCGTTTGCTATATGTGATGAATTTGATTAAAGGACAAATCCTTTTTCCAAAAGGAGAAGAATGATGAGAATCCGCCCGTATCAGTAGAACCAAATACCTGTTGGGGTGCTGATCTTGTACAAATGAAGACAGAACCAATCATGAGTGCACAAGCTAAGAGATTTAAGAACAACCTGATTAGTTTGATCCAAGGAGTGATTCAATCTCAAGAGGGCATGACAATACCAGAAGATCCAAAGCCCCTCTTATGCATCCAAGTTATGAAGGCTGAAATGGACCCGGCAAGCTGTTTTCGTACTTCTACAGACTCTGGGCTGGATTCAACACTTTATGAACTTAATTGATACCACTAAAAGACCATGGAATCATATCAAGATAGAAGCAAAAGCATCCAAACTCAGTTTGTGTGTATAAGCTTTCTTTTTGGCAAAAATACTCTTTTTGGTGCTGACTTCGACTTCTTTTGTTGATCAAGCAAGTTTGACTTATTCCAATCAAGCGGAAACATATGGGAATCAATATTAATCCTATTTGGCATCCTACATGGCATATTGGAGCTGATTTGGAGTCTAAACTAACTGGTGAATGAATAAAGACAGCTTAGTTATCAACTAGTCAACTAGTTTCCTAACTATCTTTTATTTTGGTTTTTGTTTACTTATTTGCTAGACAAATTAACTTAGGAAAGTTGATATTTTCTTATTTTAATTTTAAATTGATTAATTCCTAATTGAAAATAAAGGAATTAATTAATTTAAATTAAATTAGACAAGGAAATTGAAATTCAGCTACATTCGGAATTATCTATGCTTGGCCGGTTTTGACTTTATTCTTTAGGGTTTTTATTTTGTTTTTGTAACATATTTAAGGGCTGAATTTCTCAGTAATATACAGTACATCATTCATACAGAAATTTATTTGTTAGAAAGAATTTTCTTTCTTCTCTTTAAACACCAAAAACATCGAATAGAAATTGAATGCTTTAGTTTAACTTATTAATAGGACAACCATCACCTATTGTGGCATCTCTATCATATACCAAGGTTTCTAATCATAAGTTGATTAGGGGTTAAGGTGACCATTAGAACCTGAACTTAATTGTGATCCGTGCTAATATAATACATGTTTAGGAGCAAGTCAACCTAGATTCGTATCAGTAAACCTACCGACATGTTGGTGGTTTTGGAACAACTTCAAAGCATGAATGATCACTTTGATCAACTAGATCAAAGCACAGAGAGGTTTGAAACACCATAAGGTAAGCTGAATCCAAGGCAAAAATTTCATGAAGGCTGAGGTCGAGGTCGAGGAGGCCGTGGACATTTTGGGGAGGAATTCGAAGGATATAATTTTGAAAATAAACTCGAGGAAGAGTTTCAAGATGTCTTTGCACTCCAAAGAAGGCAAACCCATGGGAGACAAGCCTGAGAGGAAGATGATGATCTTGGTAACATTAAAGTCAACATACCACCATTTTTAAGTAAAATTGATCCGAAAGCTTATCTCTATGGGAAGAATGCATGGAGATGATATTTGGTTACCATAACCATTCTGAGGCAAAGAAGGTTAAAATGGCTGCTTTGGAATTTGGTCATTCTGCACTCCAATGGTGGAATAATGAGCAAAATACCCGAAGGAAAGTTGGTGATGAACTAATTACCATTTGAGGACAAATGAAAGGAGCCATGAGGAAGAGATTTGTGTTGACCTATTATCATAGGATGTTCCATCAACAACTTTAATTTTTATCACAAGGAAGTAGGACTATAGAGGACTACTACAAGGAGATGGAGATACTCATGATGCGATTGAGCATGAATGAGGATCGTGAGGCAACCATGGCAAGGTTTTTGGGAGGTTTAAATCGGGAAATAGCCAACCAAGTGGAGTTACAACAATATGTGGAATTGAAAGAGATGCTTCATGTGGCCAATAAAATTGAGAACCAATTCAAAAGGAAGGGTACAGGCTTATAGTTTGGAGGGATTTCTAATAGCGGGAGGATAAGTTCAAGTGTTTGGAGAAGCAATCCCGTCTTTGATTCAAGAGAAAAACCAAAGTTAGAAGGTGAAAGCTCCAATCGTCCAAGGGGAGATACAAGGCCGAATTCCATTCAAGCACCAAAGTTCGAAGGTAAATCTGATCCTAAACCCTCAAGGACTTGAAATAATATTTGTTTTAAATGCTAAGGCCGAGGGCATGTCTCCAACCAATGCCCAAACTGAAGAATAATGTGTTGAAGGACAATGGAAAATTGGAATCAGATAGTGATGAAGCTGAAATTGAAGCCAAATTTGGAGAGGAAGACATTGAGGATGAAGAACAAGATGAACATGAGATTTTAAAAGCTTCAAGGGCCGAATTGAGTTTGGTTGCAAGAAAAGTATTGATTGTGTACGAATATGAAAATCAAGTGTAAAGGGAAAACATCTTCCATGCTAGATGTGACATTCAAGGTAATATTTGTAGTATGATTATTGATAGCGAAAGTTATGCCAATGTTATTAGTAACGTTGTGGTGGAGAAATTAGGTTTAACAACAATCAAACATCCCAAACCATATAGTTTTCAATGGCTTAATGATAGTGGAGAGATGAACATAAATAAACAAGTTAAGATAAAGTTTAGTATTGATAAATACGTTAATGTGGTTTTATGTGATGTTGTACCTATGTATGCTGGCTATATTTTGTTGGGAAGACTATGGCAATTTGATAAGGATACCATACATTATGGTTGAGAAAATTCCATTGTATTCCAATTTAAAGGAAAGATGATTAAACTAGAGCCGTTGATACCTAAAGAAGCATTTAGAGATCAATTGCAAATGCAACAAAGGAGGGAGGCTGAACGATAAAAGGAGAAGACAAGCATGCCACCCACAGCTTCATCTACCAAACAAGAGAGCAAGGTCGAACCACATAACCAAGGTAAGTTTTCTAAACCTAAGAGTGAGAAAAAAAAGAGAAAGAAAGTCGAGAGTGGTAAGAAGAGATAGAAAACCAAGAGTGATAAAGAGAAAGAGAAACCTAAGAGTGAGAAAGAAAGGAAAAAGAAGAAAAAGAAAAAATTTTATCTTAGCCAATGTGAGATTAAAAAGGCATTCTTGAGTAATAAACCAATGCTTATCATGTTGCATAAAGATGCTTATTTAAATATGCTTATGTTGTATAGAACTTTGTATACATTGTTAAGAGCTTTAATTAGTGAAATTTGAGAATTTGGAAAGAATGTTTGCCACATGTTGAATTTTCTTAGAGTGGAACCATACATTCTACTACTAAATATTCACCATTTGAGTTTGTTTATAATTTTAATCCTTTCACTCCATTAGATTTAACACCTCCTTTTAAGTGAACGTGCTAATCTGGATGGAAAACAAAAAGCTGATTTTGTTAAGCAGATTCATGAGAAGACAAAAAGCAAACATTAAGAGGAGGACGGAGCAATATGTTAAGAATGTTAACCAAGGCCAAATAAAGGTTGTGCTTGAACCTGGAGATTGGGTTTGGTTGCACCTGAGGAATGAGAGGTTTCTGGAGCAATGAAAGTCGAAGCTTATGACTCGAGGGAATGGTCCTTTTCAATTCTTGGAGAGGATCAATGAAAATGGTTACAAACTTGACTTACCAGATGAGTATAATGTAAGTGCTACCTTTAATGTTACTGGTTTATCTCCATTTGCTGCAGGTGCTGATTTTAATTTGAGGATAAATCATTTTCAAGAGGAGGGGAATGATGAGAATCCACCCATACCCATACAACTGACTACCTGCTGGGGTACTGATCCTGTACAATTGAACACAGGGCCATTCACACAGGCACAAGCTAAAAGATTTAAGGACAAACTGGTGAGCTTCATACAAGGTATTATTAATTCTCAAGAGGGCATGACGATACCTAATACGAACCTAGAGCAACTTGCCTCTAAACCCGTAACAAAGATTGATTTGGACCGTCTAATTACGAGTTATCAATGGAAGACCTCGACCCTTTATCTATATTTGAGGTAAGAACCTGGGTATGGTGAAGATGCTAAAATAGGGTGTAGAATAACTTATTGATAAGTCAAATTTGAACTCCACAAGCAAAGCTTAAAAACTTCGATATGGTTCTTAGAGAACTAAGAGAATCACTCTCACTTTGAATCAAAATTGTAATCTAATTTTTATTCATGACTTTTGTGCCGTTAAATACGTAAAATAAATTAAAAGTTTTCCTGAATTTGCTAAAAATAATGATGGACAAAAATTAGGTTTAGGAAACTTAATTTGGTTAGGTTTAGGAAACTTCATGTGATTAGGTTTAGGAAACCTAATTTGGTTAGGTTTAGGAAACATAAGTTGGCTCCTAGTTTCCTAATTTAAATGGCCTTTAATTCTTTAACCAATCCAACTCTAATAAAATTAGGAAAGTAATTTAAAACCTAATAAAAACTACATTAGGAAAGCAAATAGGCAACATGCAAAAATCCAATCACAACATAAATAAAAATTAATGTTTTCCTAATTATAAAATTCGGCCAAGCTTAGTTGGAAGCCATGTAGGCGTATATCAACTTTCACATGGCAAAAGTGCTATGGGACATAGGCTCCCACGTCACCATCCATGTCATCAAAACTTGCCACATCACCATGTTATAAGATTCCTTGCATTAAGCTAGGAGATTTCAAGTGGCACTGGACTCCATCTTGAGGTGCTCTTGGTCATTTCCTCATCAATACTTGAAGATCCAAATCCCATTTTTTGCATCCAAGGTATGAAGGCAGAAATGGACCCAGCAAGCTGTTTTGGTGCTTCTTTGGGCTTTAGACAAGGAATGAAGTTTTTGACTTATGAATGTGACTAAGTACTCTAAGAGACCATGAAATCATGCCAAGGTAGAAGCAAAGCTGTTCATTAACCACATTTGTGCACAAGCTTCCATTTTGGCCGAAAATCCCTATTGTGGCACTAACTTTGGTCTTTCTAATTGTTCAAGCAATTTTTTCTTATTCCAATTAAGGGCAAGGTATGGGAACCAATATTATTCCTATTGGGCATCTTATATGGTATATTGTAGCTAATTTGGAGCCTAAACTAGCTGGTGATTAGACAAAGACAGCTTAGTTGTAAAACTAGTCAACTAGTTTCCTAATCTAAAATTTGACTTTTGTTTTAGGAAATAGTCTTTTATTTTGATTTTAATTTATTTATTTGCTGGACAAATCAATTTACGAAGGTTGATATTTTATTATTTTGAGTGTAACTAAATTAATTCCTACTTCAAAAAATGGGGAATTAATTAATCCAATTTAGTTTAGGATACATAGAAAATGCGGTCTTTCCTAATCCTATTCTTTGTTTGCCGAATTTTATCCTAATGTTTCTAATGTTTTTATTTTGTGACTTTAGCATATTTAAAGGCTAATTTTTCAATGAAAAAGGCAGCTTAGATTATTATTCAAAAATTATTTGTGAGAAGAATTTTTTTTTTCTCTTTGAACACCTAAAATATCGAATAGAGATCGAATCTTTTAGTTTGACTTATCAATAGGACATCAATTACCTATTGTGGCATCTTCATCATATACCAAGTTTTATGATCACAAGTTGATTAATCGTTAATGTGACCATTAGAACCTGAACTTAATTATGGTCTGGACTAATATAATACAGGTTTAGAAGCAAGTCGACCTAGGTTCGTATCATTGTCACTAGTTGGATACCAAATAGCTTGACAGTGCCCCACGCCCTCCCACACTAGTTGTCACACTTCAAACACAACAAATGCACTAAGAACTACCAAACACTTTAAGAAAATCAGGTTTAAAAGTTCAAATCCAACTTTAAAATATCTTTTCGAGCTTTCAATATTTAGAGTACACAAATGCAAAACCTCTTCCAGTAAACAAATTCAAACTTAAATCATCTTCCCAAAAAAAAAAATTTGAAACAAGAAAATGATACTCAATACTAAAAAGTACTTTAATACCAATAAATGACCAATACACAATCCAAGTTCAACAAGAAAACTACATTCAAGATTTCAAATACCTCTATGTCGGCATCACTACTTCAATTTTTCAAAAATTCAACCATAATTCAACTCCAATCTCACCTCTCTTTGAATTAAAATGTTAAATGAAACCACTTACATGGATATTTAAACTCGAAGCTTTAAAACTTGAATTGTTCCTTGTCCAAAAGCTTCTCTAACAATTTGTAATGACAATTCTTGCAAACGTGAATAATTAAGATGAACATTTAAACGACTTTTGAATTCTTAAAAACTATGAAATTTTCATGAATTATATGAATCAAAGGTATGAAATCTTTATCTTAAAATAGCAAATTATTGTTTTTACTTTGCATTTAATAAATTTTAGAAGTATGGAGTAGTTGGAAAATAGAATAAAAGAGAAATTGAAATAGCAAACAAAAGAAATGGAGGCAAAGAGCATGCAATTGAATTTCACTTCACTTGGAGACTAAGTGGCATGTTCCTTTGCTTTAGGAGAGTGTAAACTCTTCGAACAAAGTGTCGAGCTCTGATGGAGGGGTCATATGGCATATACACACCTCAAAAAGAAGAGTGGGCATGCCACTATGGCTGTCTTAACAGCCAAATGGTAGTGTAATCAGCGTATGCCCTCTCTAACCACCATGTGCACGCCTCTTTGCATTTTTTCCAAGTCTAATCACATTAAAATGTGGCTTATGTACTTTCTAAAAGAGAGTGGGCATACTCATGCTGCTGTCCCCAGACTCAATTGCTTCAAAAACTAAGTGTTTACACTCTTCCTTCATGAAAATGCACATCCAAAGCTCTAATTCTTGAACTTTTATGCTCTTTTCCAAAACTTGAAATTCAACTCTTCCTTGATAAATTGTCACTCCTTAAAAACTTAGAGTACTCCAAAACTCTAAAAATTAAGCTTCCTATAGGTTAGAACCTTCATATCCAACAAAACAAAACAAACTTGCATAATAAACTCGAAAAAAGAATAAACATTGCTAAAAACAAAACTTGAATATCAACAAACTTTAAAAATAAATCCAAATTAAAAAAAAAAAAAAAGAGTTAAAAATAAAAAGTGAAAGGTTTAGAAATTTGGGTTACCTTCAAGAAAAAATCTTGGTTTAACATCCCTATCTAGACTTAGCTGAGCAATGGTCTTAAAGAAACGAAAGAACTTCATGCTCACCATCTAGCTAGGAAAAACAAAACAAACCACCAGTTTGTCATTCAAGCTCTAAGTAACCCAAATGAAAGACATTCTTGACAATGAACTTCCCCGAACTATCTCCCAAAGTGCTCACCAGTTGAACTTTTGTACGTTAAAAGAACCTAAAACTTGATTTCTTCTCGTTCTTCTTACTTTTCTTTTGAAGTCTTCTTTTAACCAAAATACCATGAATGAACTTGACCTTGGACTTCTTTAACTTCTTTTAACAAACCTCAAAAATAGACTCCTCCAAAGATTTATTAAGGATCTCACTAGAGCTTAAGCCATGAAACATTGGTTTCTTTAAAGAGTCAAGAACCTCAATTTTATGACATGATTGCACATTCTATGAAAATTTAATGTTATGACAAATATCAAATTTCACCTGTTCATTATCCACTTTCCAAGTGTGATTACTACTTTAAATATTAATCAAGGGTTTGCCTATGGCAAGAAATTGCATTCCTAGAATTATAGGGACATCTTTATGAAACTTCATATCCAACAAAACTAAATCAACCGGAAAAATACATTTTCAAACTTTAACCAATACATCCTCAACATTCCATATGGTGTTGAAAGAATTCGATCCATTATTTAAAAAGTAATATTGGTAGGCTTTACCTTCCCATGACGAAGCTTCTCAAAAATAGAGGGTTGTATAAGATTGATACTTACTCCAAAATCACACGAAGCCCTCTTAAACATCAAATCACCAATGGTACAAGGAATAGTAAAACAACCTAGATTTTTAAGCTTCTTAAGTAACTTTTTCGTAATAATAAAGCTACACTGCCCCATCAAATGAGTGGTCTCACAATTTTCTAACTTTTTCTTCGCAGATGTAATCTCCTTAAAAAATTTTGAACAATTGCGCATCCTTTGTAAGCTTCCACCAAAGGAATGTTAACGTCATTTTTTTTGAACATCTATAAAAACAAAAAAATTGCCCATCCAACTTCCTATAGTATAACTTTTAAGGATAAGGTAATTGTGGAGTAATATGAGGAGGTTGATCATAGAAGGCTTAACAACCTTACACCCTTTCTTCTCTTCAACAATTTCCTCGTTAACATTCAACTTCTCTTTCAAATTGACATTAGAGTTCACAATACAACCATGCTGATCCACAATAGGTTCACCAACAGTAATAGATTTTTCCAATACAACGTTTCTCACCAAAAACATCATCACCAACAACACTTTTCATAAGAATTCTTTTCACAAGAATTCTCATCATAAACATCCTTGTAGCACAAACATTTTTCTTCTCAACAACTTTATGATCAAAAGAACTCTAACCTACAAGCTTGTGTAAAAGAGATCACCCCCTTTACGCATTGAAGCTTCATATGCCTTACCATTCCTTAATTGAATAGCCAATACTTCCTTAGGATTAGGCCCAATGTCATTAGGAAATGTTCCTATAGACTTGCTTTTAAGCTCCTTAGCAAGTTGACACATTTGATTCTAAAAGTTCTTCATAGAGGCTCCCAAATTCAAACAATTAATTTTAATCACATTAATCGTTGCTTCATTTCCAGTAATTTTTTCTCTTATATCTACCATAAAAGATTATATCAAATCTTAAAGAGGTGTCTTCTATTTTTTCAGCTTAGAAAATCCTAGAGATAGATTCAATGAATTCCTCTGATTTGACCATGAAAAATTCTCATTATTCCTTAAATTAGGATTACAGTAGTTAAGCACATTGTCGTTTAACATAAATATATAACTCCTATTTTAATTAGTCAAGAATTAGCATTGCTCAACTGTAACATCACTTGGAGGTATAGAAACACTTGAAACAGTCTCCAAAAACTTGGTTGAAACCTGATTTAAAGAAGCCAGTTGGTGAAATAAAGCATCAACCATAGATACCAAGCTATTGAAGGCATCCAACTCAAGCACACCACTTTGTTTCTTCATTTATCTCACAGTTGGCCAATTGTAAGAATTAGAATCTAACTCCACAAGTAAAGTGAAGGCTTCCTCAACCATCATCTTCATAAAAGAGCCACCAATTGAGCTATCCATAATAGACTTTATTTGTCCATGCAAGCTATTATAGAAGATATCAATCAGAACGCATTCTATAAACCCATATTGTAGACATTTTCTCAACAAATTATTGAACCAACCAAGCATCTCATGAAACGACTCAAAGCCTTGTTTCTTTAGATGTTATGACTTAAAAGGTAGGACACGAACTTCTCTGCCATCTTGTCCCATATAGTAATACAACCCGAATGCAGAGTATGAAGCCAATTAGGTGCATTGTCCCTCAAAGAAAAGAGAAATGACCGTAACCAAATCACATATTCACCTATATTATTCATCATGATAGTATCCACAATTTATAAGAACATAGCAAGATGAGTATTGGGATCTTCACTAGTAAAACCACCTAATTGGTTTTGTTGACCCATGGTAATAAAAGCAAGCTTCAACTCAAAGTTGTTTGCATTAATATGTTGTCTTCTAATACCTAAAAGATGTTTAAATGTAGCTGGTTTAAAACAATCATAAATAGATTTTGATTGTGTTGATTATCTATTATTGCTTCTAGCTCTTGCTGCTGATGTCTTATTCCTTTCCTTAGATTACACAAAGCTTTCTCAATCTCCATAGTGTATGGCACTAAAACTGGATTTTGACTTCTTCAAATTCTTCTACAAAAAAGTAAGAAACAAAAACTAAACAACCAAAAATACAAATTCAAAGAAAACTAAATAACAATAAAAACTCCTTAATTAAGATTAACTAGCTTAACTTCAATATTAGCTAAAATAGAAAAACTAAAACTACTCAATCCCGGGCAACAACACCGAAAACTTGTTTTTTAAATCATACCTCAATAATTGCAAGTATCATTCAACAACACCAAATCGTACAAGTATCATTCCAACAACAATTGTATTTTGCCAATAAATCTCTAATCTAGACAATTACGAAAAGATTTTCACTAGTTAATTTCATTTAGGAAACCAAATTCAACAATATTGCAAATCAACAAGAATTTAAACTTTAAACTAGAAACAACTAATACGTAAAATCAAAGAAGTAAAAGCAAAAATCACATAAATGTATTTGAAATTTATGAATTAAGGTATATAGAACCATGACTTCACTTAAACCTATCAAGTGACTACTTAATTTGTAATTAATGACCAATTCCTCTCTAATTATCAACAAAGGGTTTCTAAATGCACTCACTTTCTCTCTCAAGCAAGTAAGATACACAGATAATCTATTTAAATTGGAATCTTTTCCTAATTCTACTAATTAACCATGAAATTAATTCCCCTTCCTAATTACCTAAGTCGAATTTATTCTCTCTGACATAATTAAAGTCAAGATCTAGATTGCCCAAGCTTAATTTGCTCCCAAAGCTCTAACTAGTGCTTAAGCTGTATTTTCCTAGTAATAAACTAGGCTTAAGCAAGCTCTAATTGTTCAATCTAAACAACACCCAACCAAATTCTCATTCTAATTAGCTATGTTTTTCAATTAATACAAGGAAATACATATAATTGGAAGGAAACTAAACCATTATTTAACCAAATTAAGTCATCACAATCAAGATTTAAGCTATAACAAGGTTTTAGATCAAAGATCTAACCACTTATGTTCATAAAAACTACCAATACAAAAATAAAATGAAAGTCCATTGATCCAAATATTGTCTTGTACAAATAACAAAGAATCCTACTACAAAAACTAGAAAATTAAGAGTAGAGAGTAAGAAGTAGAGAAATCTTAAATAGACAATGGCTAGAAGTAGAGAGATCTTGAATAGGTGATGGCTCTTCTAAGCACCCAAAGCCTAGGGTCATTAAGAAATTCCCTAATCCTTGAAGCTACTCTCTCTAAAAATGTTTTCTCTTTCTTAATTGTTGTATAAATGATATAGAATGGGTTATATATTATGTAAAGTGATGTATAACTTTGCCTCTTTAGAGATAATATTGCCACCTTCTCAAGAACTTCATTATCCTTACCCTATTTGTCCTAATCTCCTCCCTTAGATTTTCATCATATGGCTTATAAAATGGCACATGTAATTACACACTTCATTAAAAACCCTTGTCTGATGATACTTAAAGGAAAAATCCAGCTCTTACCGTGTATACCTTGGAAATGGGGTGTGCATGCCACTTCCTCTAGGTGAGCATTAATAAGTAGTGTGTACACTTTCTCTTTGAGAGTGCATACATCAAAGCTACTATAAATGTCTAAAAACTTGAATCTATAATCTTCAAAATCCATAATTGAATTTTTTGGAAAAAAAGAACAGAACATATCAAATAACACAAGTTACTTGAGAAACCAAATAAATATTTAAGCTAAGTAGCTAAATTAGTGAGTGTAATGTCCATTAATTACTCTTTCACTTTTAACTTTTGGATCACATCTACGATTGAGACATAAAATTTAATTATTGATCAAGGTATGGTTTTATAACATTATTTCAACAAAGTGAACCTTGTAAAAACCTAATTGACCATAAATAAATTTTTGAATACCAACCTTTGAATCATTGAAAAGCTGTAAACGGAAGCTCTAATGGTTTTACCATTAGATCAAATGTGATAAAAATCTAATTGTATATATATGCACATATGCTTCACCGCTAAAGTATTGTATGGGACCGCCATGTACTGCCATTTCTATGGCTTTGTTTTAATTTATGCTAATAATCTTCAAAATCCATAATTGAAGTTTTCCCTACAAAAGAGAACAAAACATATCAAATAATACATGATACTTAAGAAAACAAATAATAATAATTAAAGCTAAGATAGCTAGATTAGTGAGGGTACTGCCCACTAATTACTTTTCTATTCTTAATCCTTAGATCGTATTAATAGTTGAGATATAAAATTCAATTATTGACCAAATATAAATTTAGTAACATTATTTTAGCAAAATGACTATAAAAAAACTAAATGACTATAAATAATTTTTTTAATATTAACTTCGAAACCATTCAAAAGTTATGAAAAGAAGTATTGATTGTTTTACCATCAGGTCAAATTGGATAGAAACTTAATCATATATATATATATATATATATGCTTCACCTCTAAAATATCGCATGGGACGACCATGTACTGCCGTTTCTATGCCTTTGTTTTAATTTAGTTAATCTGATGAAAATATTTTGACCCACATTATATATATATATATATATATATATATATAATTACGCCAATATGTATTGATAATCCAAAGTGCTCGAAGACAATGAAAAGTACTGTAATTAGCTTAGTTTTGAGGTCTTACACGCCAACGTGACCTGTATTAAATTCTACACAATTAGCGTTGGTGAACCATATATAATATTTAAATTTGCTCCTAATTTGAATTTTGAGTATTATGTGGAAAAAAATGCGCGCGAGTAGACAGAAGCTGTTACAAAAAAAGGACAGAAAAAGATGTTTTCAGAATTCTTTTTTATAGGTCAAAGTTTGACGGCAGTCCTGTTCCCATTAGTGTTCGTTATTGTTTTTGTGCAGAGCTTTAACTTGATTACTTTTTCAAAGTATTAAACTCTCAAGAACGGAATAATATTGTTTTTTCAACTCAGATGATTTAACATGATTAGAAATCATTTGGATCAATGGGCACTGGAAAGCTTGAACAATTGTCTATTTTTATGACTTAATGTTAAATGTGAGTTTTAATTTTATATATGTTGATAAAATATATAAGTTTTAATACGAGATATACTGATGACAAGTTAATTTTGCATTTTGAAATTCACATTTTAATGAACTTTAATATGCAAGAGTATTAAAAAATTAATATAGATTAAATACGGATAATTAAATTTCTATTACATCATTTGTCACATTAATTAATTAGTAAACATTTTGGTGATGATGGATTATGGGGGTCCTTTCAATTAAATTAGCATATTATCGTAATTCATACCAAAAAAAAAAAAATGATGGCCATGGCCTTATATATTGATTATAAGTATATGCTTGTGAATTAAAATTTTGGAGGTCATTTTGGTAACAATCAACGAGTTTGTTTTAGTTTAAAATTTAAAGTTTCATCTTTTTTTTTATTTGGTAGCAACAGTTCGCTTATAATTTGCCTTGAATCACTAAAATTAATTAATGGTTGTTTTTGTTTTACTTTATCATTCTCATTGTTTCCGCATATATATATATATATATATATACAGTCCGTCTACGGTGTGGACGGTCCTCATGCGAATCACAGTATTGGTGACGGTTTTTCATAGTATTGGTGATGATTTTCTAAGAAACTGTCGTTAATATTATGAAAAACCGTCACTAATATTACGGTTCTCATGCGGACCGTCCTCACCACAGAATTTCTTTATATATATATATAGATATATATATCATTTTCACTTCATTTGTATAATTTCGATATTTTTTCTTCATTTGGTAGTAAGATACTCTCCCCTCTTTACATGCCTATTAAAAAAAAAAAAGACCCTTACAGACAAAATTGATCACTGTTTCAAAAATGGATAAATTTCTTTCTTTTTTTTCTTATATTTATAATTTTGTGAGAACACTAATGTATATGTTATCTGAAAATTAAAATTTCTGTTTTACAAATGAAAAAAAAAAAAAAAAAACGTAGAAACATTATCAAATGATTAGCTGTAAGTTTCTATGTAGCTTAACTCAACTATTTCTTGAAATTTCAAAAAAAAATATATATATATATATATTTAACTGTTTCTTACATTTATCTATAAAAAATAAATAAGTAAATAAAACTATTTCTATAATAATTTATATACATGTCATTTGATAATGTGCTGGTTGTTTAATTTTTAATTCTTGGTTTTTTTCTACCTAATTGCACACAATTATGTTTTGCTAAACCAATTACAAAGTTAATCAGAAAAACAAAAAAACAAAAAAACAAAAAAATTGAAATGGTTTTCAATTTGATGTTTGTGTTTTGTTTTCCGTTTAATTTGTAGTTATTTGAAAATTAACTTTGACAACTACTAACTAATACTAACAAACATTGAAATAAACATATTATATATAATTAGATAGAAAAACCAAAAACTAACGTCTTACCCAAATAACGTATATAGCTTGTAAGACAAAACTTATGTTTACCTTTGAGGGATGAATAACTGGTTGACATTGTTTCTCTAGCTGCATGTGGATCAACCCAAATTTTATCTACTGTTATAATTATAATATTCATTCACATGCATGCTGAAAATTTGTGAGCAAATTAAAGTATGAATAGTACCACTTAATCAAAGTGCTAGGATCATCAAAGCCATAATCTATCACCTTTACAAAATTTCAGTTGGAATACCTTGTTTACTAGTATATATGTACACACTTTACCAAATTTGACTGCCGACTGCATAAATCCAAGTTGCAACTAGGAGAAACCCTAACACACATAAACAGTTTACAATTAACCTGGTTCTGGACGTTCCAGAAAGGAGAAAATTCTATTTGTGACATATAAGAAACGTGCACTACATAAGCACTATGCCCTTTGTGTGAATTAAGGTATATTTATATAATTATGTTATATTATGTATTATCATACGTATATAGGTATTCCCTTTTCCTTCATTATCTTCAAATGCAGAAGCCACCTCGTCAAAAGAAAATCAAACAATTAAAAGTTGCCATCATATGAATATGAATTCATATCTGACGCATGCATATATTTGGCATAATGTTTTCGGTCAAGGATAAATAAAAAACTATAAGATGAAAAATAACATGAATATTAAGAGCTATAGACAAAGTGTTTAATTTGAACAAATTTGGAAAAAAATAAAATAAAATAAAATAAAATAAAAGGTTTACTTTTTTAGTGGCTTCAAAGTTGTAGAATTGACCTAGTGGTAAAATCCACTAGGAGTACACCTCTAGATCCCCTTATGTTCACTTTTATATACATAAGTTAAAGGTTATTTCTTACTCTAAAGATCTCCAAATGTATTGCTTTAAAATTATTTATTCTCTCTACTTGGATAAGTAGAATTTTAAATGTGCATTTATAGGTGTTGGAAATATAAATACTAATGCATAACTATATGGATGAGTAATGTTATATTGGTTGAATATGTTTCCAATAGAATGTGGAAACCTGTTGACATGTTAAATGTTAACAATACCATCTTAATTAATGAGTTAATGCCAAAAGATTAGATAAATAGCAACTTCTAGCACTTGCTTGTATCCTCGCGAATCGGTCGGTCAGTCAAAAATTCTACCCACTTCTTTGGCCCATAAACTATTCTTGCCGAGCAATGCCCCTTATACCATTTATAATGGCTCACTTGCCTTCCAAAAATACTAGTAAAGTTGATTTTGGGTTCTAAGCCCATAGTTATACAATATGTTATAGCATTCCTAAAGGATCCTTTAAAATAAAGAGCATCTTTTGCATAAGGAACAGAATCAAGATGAAGAGTAAAATTTATACGGTGCTCCAATAATACTTTTATTTTATTTATAAATTATCTCTCAAATATTATAATAGTGGTATGGAAATAACTTGCATTGCATTAAATTAAAATTGTTGAGAAATTATGTAGATTATGTGTTGCTTAAATAACCAATCTCACCAAGAAAATTAACTAATAAGGAAATATGAAAGCAATATTAGGACCTAGCCACAACAATCAACTATCTATAAAGAAAGATAGACAAGAACAAAAATATAAAAGTGAGAGCAAGAAACAAGCATACCAAATATAATGTGATTCGATTAAGTTGATCTATGTTAACTTCCAAGAGAACTCTCTATTTCTCACACTAACAAAGAGATTCTCTCACATAATGAGCTTTTAACTGGAGTCCCCCAAAAAGGGGGCAAACTTGTAATTTTGGCACCAAAACATGCCACAATGCCATAGCACTGCAATGATTGGCACTGTAGCATTCAAGTTTCTATCTTTAAATTGAAGAAAAAAACATTAGGTCTTGTAGTAGGGGCCATGGCTTTGGTCTCAAAGCACAGTGCCATAAATGCAGGGGTGCCATTGGTGCTGTCCAACTTTTACCAAGTCTCTCCAAAGCTCCTTTATTACCTCCTTCTTCAATTCTACCTATCCAAAGCACCATTGCACATCAAACCAACACATTAAGCTTCAAGCACATGAATTTAGAGTCACATTCAACAATTCTTCACCTTGACTCTAAATTCACATTTCTTCAATCTCTACCTCCTCCTTACTTGCACACATGCTCATCACTTCTTAAGCACATTCCTTAGGCTCATACAAAGCCTAAGTTTCTCTATTGGCACTATTTTGGTCAACATATCCGCCAAATTCGTTTCATCCGAAATCTTTACCAAACCAACTTCACCTTTGTTTATTAAATCCTTAACAAAGTGATACTTCTTCTCGATGTGCTTGGTTCTATTCAGGAATGCTTATTTCTTTGCTAAGAAGATTGCACTTTGGTTGTCACAATAAACAATTACTTTGGTTTTAGGAAACTCCATGCTCATTAACTAACCAATTTAACCACAATGCCTCCCTAGTGGTTTTCGTCGCCTTCGTATAATCGACATTTGTACTTAAGAGAACAACCACCGATTGTAATGATGCTCTCCAATTTATAGTATTCCTCCAAGCCGAGAAAATATAGCTTGTCAAAGATTTCCTCTTATCCTGATCGCCACCAAGGTCCACATCAATATATCCGATAATACAATCATCACTATTGTTCCTTTTCTAATACAATAATCCAATATCCATGGATCCTCTCTAATACCTTAAGATCTCAATGTAGTTTGCCTAGGTTATTCACATATCTACTCACCACACACACCAGATGAGTAATATCTAGTCTAGTACAAATCATTAAATACATGATACAACCAAAAACACTTGTATAAGCATCTTAGACATACTCTCCATCCCTTGTTGATCCTTTGGGTGTTGTTTAGTTGACAATTTGATGTGGGGTGCTATAAGCATAATCACTCTATTTGCATTCTCTATGTTGAACTTTTAATAGACCTTTTTCCAAATGCTTCTTTTAAGAAACAAATATCTCTTATTTCTCTTTATCTCGAAGTATGTCAGTTCTCAAAATTTTCTTAGCTTCTCTAAGGTCTTTCATCACAAATTTTGAACTCATTAACCCTTTCAAATTGTTTATTTCCTTCATATATTTGCACGATATCGACACATCATCACCATACAACAAAAGATATATAACTCAACTTCTGACAACTTTTTCTAATACACACAAAGATCAAATATGTTCCTCTTGAAGCCAATCTCAAGCATAAACATGTCGAATTTCATATACCATGGACTAGGAAATAATCTCAAACTATAAAGGGACTTCTTTAGCAAATATACGTTAGAACCTTTAGCATAGCATTCAAGCTGCTCCATGTATATCTCCTCATCCAGATCCCCATGTAAGAAGGTCATTTTTTATATCCAATCAATGCAATTTAAAGTCATTTTGCACCACAAGTTACAACAAGATGGAGATATGCCTCACAACTGGAGAGAATATTTCATTGAAATCCATTACCTCTTTTTAAGTGGAACCATTGGCCACCAACTTTGCTTTGTACCTTGGTTCCTCAACTCTCTGTGCACCCTCTTTCCTCTTGAATGCCTACTTACAACCAACTACTCTTCCACTTTTAGGTTTGTCAATCAATTTCCATGTTTAATTTCGATGTAAGGAATCAATCTCATCGTCCATGGCCGCCTTCCACATCTTAGATTCCTTTGATTTCAAAGCTTGCTCATATGTGTTTAGTTTTAAGTTCTTATCTTCCGCAAATTTAAGTGCATAAGAAATGAAATCTGTAAAGCCATACCTATTTGATGCCATAATTTGTCTTTTAACTCTATCACGAGCCAAATTGTAGTCTTTGAGGTCTTCACCATCAAGAACTTCTTCCTCGGTATGATCATCTACATCAACAACCTTGTTCTAGAGCTTCTCATGTATCATGATGCTCCTCATGAGCCACATCTCCACTTGGCAATCAATCTCCAAGTTAAATGTCTCCTTGCTACCTTCACCTCCATTCAAAGATTCATCATCCTTTGCCAACCCATGAATCTCACTCTCCTTGAACATCACGTTTCTATTAATCACACACTAACTTCCTTATAACCAGATTCCAAAGTTTATAGCCTTTGACACCATCTAAGTATCCCAAGAAGATGCCCTTCATAGGCCTTAGGTATATTTTACCTTCCTTGACAAGTACATATGAATTGCAACCAAAGACTTTATGATTGCTTAAATTCGATGCATGCTTAGACCACATCTCCATAGAAATCTTGAATCTTATAGCACTTGATGGATACTAATTGATTAAATACACCACGGTATTCACTGTCTCTACCCAAAACTTCATTAGTAGTTTAGAATTAGATAACATACTCCTCACCTTTCAAAATGATTCTATTCATTTGTTTCACAAGACCATTTTGTTAAGGAATCATTTGAACGGTCTTATATCTCACAATTCCATGCTCACTACAATAGGAATTAAACTCCTCATTGTAATTCTCAAGTCCATTATACATCTTAACCATCTTAATCTTCTTCCCAGTTTGGTTCTCAACCATTACCTTTCCTTTAACTTTTGAAAAGCCTCATCCTTGGTCTTCATCATGTACACAGATACTCTCCAAGTATAATTATCAACAAGAGTCATGAAGTACTTACAAATGCCCATGGATTGAGTTCTCTCTGGACCCTATAAGTTGGAATGAATATAATACAAGATTTCTTTGGTTTTAGTGAACAACTTGTTGAACTTCACCTCGGTTGTTTGCTATGCAAAGATCATAAAAGTCAACCTTCTTACATTGTGACCACATAAAAACCCTTATTTATTAAGCTCAAATAGCCTTTTTTTCACTAATATGGCCTAGCTTTCTATATTAAAGGGTAGTCTCACTTAAATTCTCATTAGTTGAGACTAAAGCTTCACCTTGAACCACACTTCCATATAACAGATATAAAGAATTAAACTTCGAAGGCTTTATAGCCACCAACAAACCCTTCAAAACCTTCAATATACCATTTTTGGCTTTACTTGAAAATTATTATCATCCAATGCACCAAGAGAAATCAAATTTCTCCTCAATCCGAGAACATACCTTACATTAGTCAAAGCCCACATAATCCATCTTGCAACTTCAACTTTATAGTGCCAATTCCCTCAAATTTACAAATTGTATTATAGCCCATGAGAATGCGTCTTCCATCAAGCTCCTTGAATGTATCAAAGTTGCTTTTTGCTCATATGAAAGGTGTAACTCGAGTTAAGAATTCATTCATCACCATCGTTGTGATAGGCTACAAGCAACGCCTCTATGCTTTCAAAGCTTTTTGCAACGACATGAGCATCTCCACTGGTTTGCTTTTCCATTTCTTTTCCAATTCTTTTCGGACAATCCTTCTTGAAATACTCTAATTGATTATAGTAGAAACATCTCATTTTGTCCTTTGATTTTGATATTCTCCAACTTTTACAATGTCAATACCTTCTACAAGACTACTTTAAAACTCTACCTTGTGCTAAAAGACCCTCACCATCTCCGTCCTTGCTATTGATCGTCTTATCAGTATCCTTCGCCATGATAGCTGCTATCACTTTCTTTAACTCCAAGGATTGTCTTCCATCTTCCATATTTGAGAGTATCTATAAAACTCTTATTTCCTAATGGTAAGGAATTTAATAAAATCACAGCTTCAGATTTGTAAACTTTCTATATCTTGAATCAACTTAGTAAAGTCATCAAGATTGTTACTCAAAGACTTTCCTTCTTACATCTTAAAACCATAAGAGTGTTACTTCAATGAATGAGATTCAGGACCATCCTCGCAATGTGAAAACTTAGAAACAACCTACATGTTACATTGTCCCTACACACCATGCGACCAAAAAGAAGGGCATGTGCCCATGAAAGTTGATGTAATGCAATGTATATTCAAGGTAACCATACTCCATGAACTTAGCTTTAGACTTGAAATTCTCAACATATATATTTCGCTCTTTTGTACCTAAACATCTTAAAACCTTACAAAAACTCAAACAACACACATTAAAACAACCTAAAAACAAGAAAACAAGTAAAAACAACTAAAATAAATAGAAAAATAATAGGTAAAGAAAGAAACTTGGGTTGCCTCCTAAGAGCGCTTGTTTAAAGTCATTAGCTTGACTTCTCCTTTTAACTTAATTAAGATCATCCAAGTAGAGGCTAGTCTCAAGCACTCCAGCTTAATAATATGGCTTCAACTGCTGCCCATTCACCTTAAAACTTTCATGTCCTGGTTTTGTGATTTCAATTGCTCCACTTGGAAAAATTTGCATAATCTTATATGGTCCACTCCATCTTGATCTTAATTTACCTGGAAACAATTTAAATCTAGAGTTATAAAGAAGTATCTTTTGTCCAACATGAAAGTTCCTCTTTTTAATCCTCTTGTCATGCCATCTCTTTGTCTTTTCTTTATAAATCTTTGCATTCTCAAAATCTTCAAGTTCATCTAATTGCAAAAGCCTATTTTTATCCGCGACCTTTTGATCAAAATTGAGAAACTTGGTTGCTCAATATGCTTTATGCTCCAATTCCATGGGAAGATGACATTCCTTACCAAAAACCAATTTATACGGAGAAATACCAATGGGGGTCTTGTAGGCGGTCTGGTATGCCCAAAGTGCATCATCTAGCTTTAAGCTCTAATCCTTTCACGAAGCATTGACCATCTTCTCCAAAATCCTCTTTATTTCCCTATTTGAAGTTTCTACTTGCCCACTAGTTTGTGGGTGGTAAGCAGTAGTCATTTTATGTTGAACATCATATTTAGCAAGAATGGATTCAAATTATTTGTTACAAAAATGAGTGCCACTATCGCTAATGATTGCTCGGGTTGTACCAAATCTAGTAAAAATGAAATTTTAATAATCTCCAGTAGCTAAAATATATTTATTACTGCAAGAAGAAGGAAAAGGACCCATGAAACCAATACCCCAAACATCAAACAATTCTACCTCAAGGATATTCTTCAAAGGCATCTCATTCTTGCTTGATATGTTCCCGGTTCGTTGGCACCGATCACACCTTTGCACATAAATATAAGTATCTTTAAACATAGATGGCCAATAAAATCCAGAATTCAAAATTTTATATGGTTTTTCTAGTCGTAAAATGCCCCCATACTCACTAGAATGACAACTTTTATTAATGAACATTGTCTCTTCTCTAGGAACACACCTCCTAATTATACCATCGGCACACTTCTTAAAAAGATAAAGATCATCCCAAAAATAATACCTAATTTCCTTAAGAAACTTATGCTTTTCATATGGTTTTTCCAAACTAGTTGGCATAACATTAGTAGCCAAATAATTAACAATGTCAGCATACCAAGGTACATCAAACACACCATCAACCCTAAACATTCTCTCATCCGGAAAACACTCCTCTATGTCTCTTTCTTCTTTTTCCTCACTCAATTCCAACCTAGACAAGTGATCGGCTACTAGGTTTTCTGCTCCTTTTTTATCTAAATTTCTAAATCAAACTCTTGAAGTAACAAAACCCATATAATTAACCTAGGTTTAGACTCTTTCTTACTCATGAGGTACTTAATTGCACTATGATCGGTATAGACAATGGTCTTAAAACCTAACAAATATGCTCTAAACTTATCAAAAGCAAAGACAATGGCAAGCATCTCTTTCTCAGTAGTAGCGTAATTAAGTTGAGCATCATTCAAACTTCTAGAAGCATAATAAATAACATGTAGTTTTTTATCTTTCCTTTGTCCCAAAACAGCTCCTACAGCATAATCACTAGCATCACACATAATTTCAAAAGGTAGATTCCAATTAGGAGCACACATAATGGGAGCACATATTAATTTTTCTTTTAAAAGATTAAAAGCATGCATGAATTCATCATCAAAAACAAAGGGAATATCCTTATTCAACAAGTTATAAAGAGGTTTAGTTATCTGGGAAAAATCCTTAATAAATCTCCTATAAAAACCCGCATGCCCAAGAAAACTCCTAATACCTTTTATTGAAGTTGGTGGAGGCAATTTCTCTATAACTTCTATTTTAGCTTTATCTACCTCAATTCCCCTTTTAGAAATCTTATGACCTAAAACTATGCCCTCTTGAACCATAAAGTGACATTTTCCCAATTAAGCATAAGATTAGTTTCTTTACATCTGAGGAGAACCCTAAACAAATTTTTAAGGCAAGAAATAAAAGAATCACCAAACACACTAAAATCATCCATAAAAATTTCAATGAGATCTTCTACCATATCAGAAAAAATGGACATTATACACCTTTGAAAAGTCGCAGGTGCATTGCATAAACCAAAAGGCATCCTTCTATAGGTAAAAGTTTCTTAAAGACAAGTAAAAGTAGTCTTTTCTTGATCATCAAGGGCAATAGCTATTTGATTGTAACCGCTATAACCATCTAGAAAACAATAATATTCCTTACCAGCCTACCTTTCTATCATTTGATCAATCAATGGCAAAGGAAAGTGGTCTTTTCTTGTGGCCTTGTTAAGCTTCCTATAATCAATACACACTCCCCATCCAATAACTAACCTAATAGAAATAGGCTCACTCTTATGATTCTCTTGCACAGTCATGCCACCTTTCTTAGGAACTACTTGAATAGGACTTACCCAATTACTATCCGAAATAGGATAGATAATCCTGGCATCTAAAAGCTTTAAAATCTCACCATGAACCACTTCCTTAAGATTAGGATTAAGTCTCCTTTGATGTTCTACAGTCGTTTTATGATCTTCCTCCATAAGTATTTTGTGCATACAAATAGTGGGGCTAATACCCTTAATATCAACTATAGTCCAACCTAGTGCAATTTTATGTTCCCTTAAGACTTCTAAAAGTTTGCCTTCTTGGTCCTCACTAAGGGCGGATGAAATTATTACTGAAAAGGGTATTATTAAATCCTAGAAAAGCATATTTTAAATGACTAGGCAGTGGTTTTAAATCAATTATATGTGGGTGCTCCACACTTGGTATCTTTCTAGGTCCACTCTCACCTAAATCTTCAAACTTTCCAACATAATCTACCTCATAGTGGGTGGCTATATCTATGATGTTACACTCTTGTTTTTCTTTTTCTTCACATGGTCCAAATAACTCACTCAATCCTAAGGGATCTAAATTACTTTCCTTTGTCATATCATTTACCAATTCATCATATGCATTAACAAGAAAGCAAGAAGAAATTTCATCAAGATTAGGAAATTTAACAACATTAAGGATTTGAAAACTTACCTCCTCATTGAGTACTCTAAGGATTACTTACCTTTGTTGTACATCAATGAGGGCACGCCCAGTTGCAAGAAATGGTCTTCCAAGAATGATTGGAATGTTGTCATCTTCCTCCATATCAAGTATCACAAAGTCCCCAGAGAATATGAACTTGTTTACTTTTACAAGTGCATCCTCCAATATTCCCCTTGGCCGATGCATCGATCCACCATTTGAAGAGTCACTGTGGTAGGCTTCACATCTCCCACTCCAAGCTTCTTGTAAATGCTATATGGCGTCAAATTAATATTAGCACCTAAATCACAAAGAGCCATAAAATTATAATGTCCAATGTTACATGGGATATCAAAGCTTACCGGATCCTTTAACTTGGGTGGAATCCTATGGTGTAACCTAGCATTACTCTCCTCACTTAAAGCTACTAACTCATAATTCTCCCACCTTCTCTTGTTTGACAATATCTCCTTCAAAAACTTAACATAGAAAGGGATTTGTTCTAAGGCATCTATGAAAGGGATATTTACATGCAATTGCTTAAATACATCAAGAAACTTTTTAAATTGATTATCTACTTTGCATTCCTAAACCTAGATGGAAAAGGTAGAGGAGAGGTCTTCTTGTAGGCTTGATTCTTCTCCTTGTCTTTATTGTGCTTGTCAATAGGTTTTCTTAGGTAAGGTGCTGGTTTAACTTTCTTTGATCCAATTAGTGAGCTCTCGGCCTCTCTTGCATGCGGTGTATGTACTTTGTTGGAGGAGACTTCATGGCATCACTTGAACCTTTGATGTGTAAAATCAACTCGCAAGTGCACGAATCGTTTTCAAGTAATAAAGTGGAAAAATAGGGTTGTCGTACCCAAGGGATTAAGTATTAAGTACCAAAGATAATTAGGTTTTGATAATATTTGAACTAAAATTTAAGATGGCAATTGAAAACTAAATAAACTAAATTAAACAAAAGCAATCAATTAAAATTAGATCAATTTCAAGTAAGAGAGAGAATTGAATAATTATGAATACTAGGGCATTTGATTTCACCACTAACTATTCCAATTTAATTACTTAAATATGTGAATTTAATTAACTAGTAATTTTGTTAACCACACTTAATCACAAAATTAATCAAAAGTAGTTTCCACTCACAATTGATAATATTCACATAACCTAATTTATTCCTTCCGGCCTATAAATTAAATCATGCAAATTCATCAAGCATAGATTAAGCAAATAATATGGCATGAGACATAACTATTTTCCAATCAATTATGCATTCATGTAAATCATTGGAAATCCATAATATTATCCTTTTCCAAGCTCAAATATTATCAAAATCATTCATTCCTTCCGGCCTATGAAAGCATTAAGTATACCAATGATTTATTAACAAAACATATTACTAATTAAATAAAACTCAATATATATTAAAATAATTAAACCTTCATAGTTAAGGCTACATCATAGCCCTAGCTATGAAAATTAGTTCATGGTAAAAATAATTTGAACATCCATAATTATTAAAAATAATAAGATTCACAATTAAAGAGAAAGGAAAAGAGAATAAAAACTATTGAAGAAATTCTCCTCCAAGAGCTCTCAAAGTCGTAGCCTTCTTCTCCAAGCAAGCCCACGTCTCTCTGCCTCCTCCAAGCTCTCCAATTGATCTTCTAAAACTCTAAAACTTTAAAACCCTAGAACCCTTAAGAGAATCTTAGAAACTCCCAAAATTTGGTTTGTTTCTATTTAAGCCTCCTAAAAGCTCTTAAATAACTCTCTAAACTTGTATATCTTCCTTCAATGTGGTGGGGGCTATATATATAGGACCTTGGGAATCTTTTTCTCTCTTTATTTTCAATGTGGGAGTCTTGGAAGATACATTTTTTAGGCCATGAAAGGGGTTGGACGAAATTCATATGCAAAAAGGAAACTGTATATTACTTGCTCTCTACTACTTTCCTTTTATCTAATTCCTCCTAAAAAAATAGTTAATTAGTCTAATTTACCCTTAATGAAGCATGTGACATGACATGTGCCTCATTAATGATAAATTAACCAATTATTGCCACTTGTTTTTATCTTGGCCCTCAAATTGCCTTGATTCCCTCTTTTGATCAATGGTGGAGATTTAACTAGAAGATTCCTTCTTATAAATTCCAAACTTTAAATGATGATAACTCTTTGCTCGCACCTCGAAATCCAAAAATAATGAGACATTTGAAATCCTCAGATCGTGATGATTCATATGACATCCACTTCCATCATGAAATTCCCGATAGAATCTTTATGGAATCTTCAAGGTATCTTTTTGGAATCTTTTTAATGCTTAGTCTGTTCGAGCTCAAATCTTGCTTCCCACCATAATTCGACCCAAGGAATCCATCTTTATGGTTGTTTTCTTAAAATTCTTCCTCTTTCACCTAGATTAAGAAAAATACATAATTAAGTATCTTTCCATAACAAATTAACACAAACTAACAAATATTAAGCTATAAATATGGCATAAAATCATCAATATTCTAGACCTAACAACCTTCATCTTTTCTCCTATCAACCTCATTATGCTACACATTTGATTTTGAGTTATCATGTGTGGACAAGTGTGATGTTGAGTCTATAGGGCTCTCCTCATCTTCATCATCAAGAATCACCATCCCTTTGTCACTTTCTTTAGGCCCAGCTACTTGCTTTCCACTTCTTAATGTAATGGCTTGAACCTGCTCCTTTGGGTTCTTCTCCGTTTAGCTTGGCAAAGTTCCTTAACTTCTTTGGAATTGAGCTGCTAATTGACCTATTTAGTTCTCCAAGCTTTTGATTGCAACCATTAGGTTGTTGAACATTTGACTATGGTTTGTCCATTGTTGCTCAGTTCTCTACATGAAAGAATTAGTATTATTAGATAACTCATTCAAGGATTGTTCAAGTGAAGAAAATTGAGTTTAAGCTTGAGAAGAATTTTGATTTTGATGTGCAAGTGGTGGCTTTTGGTAGAATGGAGATTGGAATTGTTGTCTTTGAAACCCTCCGATTTGTCTTTGATTAGATCCTTGTTCGTTCTTGTTTGACCATGAAAATTTTGGGTCTTTCCTCCATCCTGGATTATATGTGTTAGAATATGGATTGTTTTGTCGCTTTTGAAAGTTTCCTACAAAATTAACATCATCAGAAACAAAGGGATTTCCAACTTGGCAATCCACACTCTTATGATCATGAGCACCACATAAATCACAAAATAAAAAATTATTAATGGATTGGATAGAATTCACCCCTATTTAACCGAATTGAGTGTTCAAGGTTTTTGTGAATTGGTTTGCAAGTTAAGCCCTTAAGTTGTTAATATAAACCTCTTCCACGGCCTTTACTTGACTTCTTCCAGTTAGTTTCCACTCACTTGGATATTGGTAGTTATTATGGGCCATCTCTTCAATTAATTCAAATGCTTTCGATTACCTCTTCTTCATTAAAGAACCTCCTGCAGCTGCATGTACCAATTGTTTATTACCATAATATAAACCATTATAGAAAATCTATACCTATATTGAATATCTAATTGTTATTATTATATGACTTGTAATATCTAATGTGGCCCTTCTCAACCATGCTATGAATATATGTGTGTGTGTGTACAATTGTGGATTTGCAATTGTTTATATTTATCTATTTGAGTTACTTATAGAATTAAAAAAGATATTAATTTATATGGCTTCTCTCTAAATACTTCCATGCATTAATTTTAAACTATAACCTGATATGAACCTACGTCGACTTGCTCTAAATCCGCATTATATTAGCTTAGATCTCAATTAAGTTCAGGTTCTAATGATCACCTTAACCCCTAATCAACTATGAATAGAAACCTTGGTATATAGCGAAGACGCCACAATAGATTATGGATATCCTATTGATAAGTCAAACTAAAACACTTGAATGCTATTCAATGTTTTAAGTGTTCAAATAGAGCAAAGAGAATTGTTCTCACAAATAATTTTTGAATAATATTCTAAGCTGCCTTGTCATTGAAAAATAATCCTTTAAATAGGTTAAAAGTACAAAACAAAAACCTTAGAATAGTAGGTAAAATTTGGCCAACATGTATTGGAATTAGGAAAGTGGCCAAATTTTCTAACCTTTCCTAAACTAAATTGGTTTAATTAAAGCCCTAATTTTGGAAAAAAAGAATTATTTAATTTACAATCAAAACATTAAAATTATAACTTTCCTAAAGTAATTTTTTCCAGAAAATAAATAAATAAAAACCAAAATAAAAACTATTTCCTAAACTAAAGTCAAATGTTCAAATTAGGAAATTACTTGACTAGTTTGCTAACTAAGTTATCTTTGATCAATCACCAGTTAGTTTAGGGTCTAAATCAACTCTAATATGGCATGTAGGATTCCAAATAGGATTAATATTGATTCCCATACATTTCTCCTTGATTGCAATAAATCAAACTTGCTTGATCAACAAAAAAAGTCAAAGTCAGCACCAAAATGAGCATTTTCAGCCAAAAAGAAAGCTTATGCACACAAACTGAATTTGGATGCTTTTTCTTATGCCTTGATATGATTCCATGGCCTCTTAGTGATATAAATTGAGTTCATAAAGTGTTGAATCCATTCCTTGTTGCCCAGAGTCCATAGAAGCACCAAAACAGCTTGCCGGGTCCTTTTCAGCCTTCATAACTTGGATGCATAAGACGGGCTTTGGATATTCTGGTATTGTCATGAGATTGAATCACTCCATGGATGAAACTAATCAGGTTTTCCTTGAATCCCTTAGCTTATACCCTCATGATTAATCCCATCTTCATTTCTACAAGACTAGCACCCCACCAGGTAGTCGGTTGTATTGAGTATGGGCGGATTCTCATCATAACCTATGTCCAAATTGTGAAATTGTTAATCATTAATTTTATTTTGGTAAAACAATCATATTAGTAAAACATGTCCATTTACATATATATGTAAATCCATATGTGTGTGTGTGAGAGAGAGAGAGAGTGAGAGAGAGAGAGAGAGAAAGAGAGAGAAGGAGAGAGAGAGAGAGAGAGAGAGAGAGAGAGTATGTATTAAGTAAATGTACATGGTTCTGCAAGATTACCTTGTTTACCTATTTCTATTTATTTATTTGTTTGTTTGTTTATTTATATATATGTTGATTTATAAATAGATAGAACCTAATTTTGGTAATAATTATTTTTATGTTTTAAAAGGATAATTGTTCATTTATGATTTGTAAACGAAAGTGGGAAAAATTAGTATTTTTATATATCTATATATGTATATAATTTGTATATGTGTTTTTGTGTGTATAATTTTGGTAAGATTATTTATTTATTTATTCATGCTTTTCCTTATTAATTTAACAATAAGATGATTTCAGTGTGGTCTACTTTTTAAAAATATTCTATATGGATCTTCTAAATTTATTTATTATTGGTTATTGGTTTTTGGGTAATAATTAATGGTTAAAATTTTGATTGATTTTATGGAGATTGCAAGATTATTCATTGATTATGTTTAAATTTTATTGTTTTTCTTATTTTTATTTGTTTAGTATTTAATTATTCATCTATATATTTATTTATTTGTTCGTTTATCCAATTAGTGTTTAAAACATTTAATTACGGTTTTAAAATGTAACTATGAGGAGTCGACATTTTTGTAATTATATATTTTTATGTGACTAGTTAGTTTGTACTATACAATACTTGTGTTTTGTATTGTTATGTTTATGGATTAGCGAGCATGTTATATTTAGTCACTTTTTGTGAGCCATGGTGGGTGAGAGTAGGCAGATATTTTTTGGTGATATCACTAACTACTTTCCCCATGGTTGAACAATGGCAGGTTTAGCCATTTCTATGGGCACTAATATGAGCAAGGGTAGGCAAGTACTCCTACTATGATGACATTGCTATCCTCCCTTGGCCATATTATGGCAGGTTATTTCGTAGCAGCACCATTAGGATGCTAATGCGATTGCATGCAGGTTCTCTTCTCCCCCTATCTGTCAAGTGGTGTTCAGGATATCAAGCGCCACTTGATAGCACTGGTATATTGTAAGGTACATTAAATGTCCTTTCAATGTACATACATCTATTATGTTAAGTTATATGTTAGGTGTACTATATTATACATGGGCAGCCACCTAGTTAGGCTGATGAATGGGTAAGCATTGTATCTCTGTTGGCCACTAGATTAGCGGGTTGGATGTGTTGGAGTTTGATGTGGTTTTGGGTTGACTTGGCTAAGAGTGTTGTACATAAGATGTTAATTTAGTTTTTGGTTTGGTATTTAGGCGATTTTTGTGATATGGTGAGATTGAGGTTTGTTAGGTTCTTGTTTGGGAGGAAGGAAGAAAGAAGATGAAGATGAAGAAGAAGAGAAGACGTTAAGGTAGGCCACATACAATAAATAGCTTAATAATATTGTTTTCCATTTCATTATCGTATTATATTGGTAGAAAACATGGCTCACACATGTGTAGTATGTGTGAGACCAAATAAAGTCATTAAAATCCAAAAAATACAAAATTTCCACCCAATAATCTAATACAAAACGTTCAAAAACCAGTTGCACATGTAAGTGTACAAAAATGGTAAAGGTTGGTGAGAATTTGAATTCCAAAAACTATCTCCTTCCAAATCGAGTAAAGCTTCATTGACATGATGGAAGGCTGGGATATCTTAATTCAAATTGCTTGAATTGTGACATATGGAATGTTGAAATATTGAGGATAAAATGTAGAGAAGAGCAGGCCCAAAGAAATTGGGTAAGGCCTCCAATTCATCTCAAATCCATGGGCCATAACTGCTGGAAATCTCAGTAGTTATGCCAACTTGCAACTGGCATATCTTAGGCTTCCCAAGTCCTTTTTGAGTCATGTTTTTTTGCTGTATTTCCTTTACAAGTCTATTACAACATATTAAAAATTCATAACCTCGTTTAAAAAAAAATAAAAAAGGCACCTCGTTCAAATGTTGTGTGTACACCCTTTTTCTTGCTTTGCCTTAGCTTCCAAGATCAAAAGTTTTGAAAATTGCTTAAAACTCCATAAGTTGAGTGAATATTCTTTTTTTTTTTTCCTAAAATTGCAACCATTTAGGTCAAATTATACAAAACATATAAAATATTACCAAAAACTTGAGCAAACATATAAATAATTAAGTTAAAGTAGGCTAGATTAATGAATAAAATATTCACTATTCGTCATACTTGCTCCTAGGTATCGTAACTCGCGTGGGGCAAGCCATAAGGTCCTCCATCATAATATTTGCCTTTTCCTTGTTGTTCTCTTAAATAATGCTCACCCTCTTGCTTGTTTATGTGCTTGCACTCCTTGATGATAATTTTAATGATGCATGCACTTGGCAACTTGCTTGACAAATATGAGACTTATTGTGATGCGAATACGCTTGTAGCCATACAATTTACAACTCACTTGGGTGCTGATCTTGTGCAAATGAAGACAGGGCCAATTATAAGGGCACAAGCTAAAAGATTTAAGGACAAACTGGTTAGCTTCATTCAAAGTGTGATTAAATCTCAAGAAGGCATGATTATACCCAAAAATTCAAAGCCCATATTGTGTATCAAAGTTATGAAGGCAGAAATGAATCGAGGAAGTTGTTTTAGTTCATCTATAGACTCTGGGCAGCAAGGAACTAGTTTGTTAACTTGTGAACATGATTAAATTCATCAGGGGATCATGGAATCATGTTAAGGCATCAGCAAATCTATTCAATAACAATGTTTGCACATAAGTCTTCATGTTGGGTGAAATTCACCATTTTGGCATTGGGAAGGACCTTTCTTGTTGTTCAAGCAATCTTTGATCATTTCAATCAAAGGGAACGTATGGGAACCAATTTTAATCCTATTTGGCATCCTACATGGAATATTAGAGCTGATTTGGAGCCTAAACTAGTTGGTGATTAGACTAAGACAGTTTAGTTGAAAAACTTGTCAACTAGTTTCCTAATTTGAACCTTGACTTTTTGTTTTAGGAAATAGTTTTTTATTTGTTTATTTGCTGGATAAATTAATTTAGGAAGGTAGATACTTTATTATTTATTTTAAATTAATTAATTCCTATTTCAAAATTAGGGAATTAATTAATATTAATTAGATTAGGAAAGTTAGTCAAATTCAGCCACACCTTTTGCTTCCTTATCATTGGCCGGTTTTGACCTAATTATTTAGGGTTTTGTTTTATGACTTTAGCTATTTAAAAACTTATTTTTTTAATAATATACAACACACATTGATATAGAAAATTACTTGTGAGAAAGAATTCTCTTTGTTCTTTTTGAACACCTAAAACATCGAATAGAAATTGAGTGTTTTAGTTTGACTTATCAATAGGATATCCATCGTCTATTGTGGTGTCTTCATCATATACCAAGGTTCCTAATCACAAGTTGATTAGGGGTCAATGTGGCCATAAGAATCTAAACTTAATTTCAATCCAGGCTCGTATAAAATGGATTTCAGAGCAAGTCAACCTAGGTTTGTATCATCTTGTGAGCACATAAAAGACTTTGATGTTTGACTTTGGCAAACATTAAGCTCTCCTTGGTTTATTAGGGTGGAGCTTCAATCTTGAGCTTCAAATTTCCAGATTCTTTCATAAATCTTCCAATTTCCCACTTTTGAAACTCACCTACAAAACCACACAAAACTTCATCAAAATAACATAAATGCTTTAGTTTTCCATAAACAATTAAACTTTAAAAGGCTAAATAAGTGAGTATAAAGCTCACTTATCATACATCACCACCTTAATTGGCAAGGCTACTCCTCAAAAGCAATTATAGCAACAGCATAATGACAAGCAAATGAATAAAGACAAGATTGCAAAGCTTAAGTATTTAATAAGGCACTAACTATGAAAGAAATGTGGTGTATATCAACACCAGACTCATACTCAATTTGAAATAAAGGTTAATTAAATGCTTGAAGAAATAACATTATTGCTTTTATTGGAAGAATGAAGATATGAAAGTGATCAATGAGAGCATAATTTCTCACAAGCTTGGAGTAGATCTGTCCTTTCTTTTTATTCAATATAAAAGAAGAAAGTTCACCTTGGAGTGTAATAAAATGGTTAACAAGGATGTTGAATGTTTACTCAAGCGTACTTAATACCAAGAGGTTCATTATCTAGGTTGGTTGGCCAACATTATAGAAATCGAAAGATGAATGGCAAATGGAGAATTTGTATAAATTTCACGGACCTTAATAAAGCTTGTGAAAAGGAAAATTTCCATCTACCTAGTTTTCACATGTTGGTTGATGCTACAGTGGGTTTTGAGCTATATAGCTTTGTGGACACCTTTTTTTGATGTAATTAGATTAGGATAAATTTTCTAGATCAAGAGAAAAAGGACTTTCATTACCTAAGGTTAATGCATTGCTACAAGGTGATACCATTTGAATTAAAGAATTGAGGTACAACATATCAACAATTAGTCCAAAAAATGTTTAAAAATAAAATTTAGGACATGATAGAGATTTATATAGATAACATGTTTGTGAAATCTTTGCTGGGCACGAAAAAATTAAACATTTGAAGGAAAATTGTGGTGTACTTGAGCACGACAACATGAAACTTAACCTAGCTAAATGTTCGTTTGGGGTTCCGTTGAGCAAATTCTTAGGGCATTTGGTGACCAAAGGAGGAATTAAGGCATGAAAGTATGGAAAAGGACCTAAAAAGGCATCTAATTAATCCTTAATAAATTTTTTGGTTAACTATTTAGCAAAGTACCTTATAGAACATATTCTACTTCTCATAGCTTTGTTACCCACAAAATACAATTTCATATCCACAATATAAAATATCAATAATAAAGGATTTAATCCTCCCAAGTAATAATATAGAAAGAAACACATCCAGAAAGTAAAATGCAAAAAATGACAAATTAACATTGAGATTTCTAAATGGAAGCTCTGGATGGGAAAAATCATGAATGTTAGACACAAACTTTAGTCCAAGTCCATGAAGTAAGAAAGTTAAGACCATACACAGATAGAACCAAAATGTGAGAGATATACTGACATCTTTAACTGCTATGGTAGTGGATGATCCAACTTTCTATTCTTGGACTCCTTGAACTTTAGATAACTCCATCATCGCAATAGTCCTCCTTGTAGAGGAACTCAACTACTATCATCACAATAATCCTCCACATAAGGATATGGCTCCACTACTATAGTAATGGCCTTTCTTGGAAGGGAATGACTCCACAAATAACTTATGGTGAAATGAACAGATTATAGTTTTAAAACTTGTTCTTGATGATTTTAAGGTGAAACTATGCCAAGAATCCATTAGATCTAAATGGGTAGGAGTGGGTTTCAAAAGAATCAAGAGAAATTAAACAAAAGAAGTGAAAAATCATGTGTTTAATAATAAAATGGAAATAAAAACATGATTTTCCTTACAAATCTCTCTTGGATTGGATTGGAATAGCCTAGGATCAAGTTCTAGAGAGAAGAGGCAGCTATGGAGGTATGTGGCTAAATATAAAACCCTAAAAATGAAGAAGATAAAAAATAAAATCTATCATTGATCAATAAGTAAATTGATTGATCGTTTAATGATTGATCAATCAACAGATTAACTGATTAATCAATGTTTGATCAATCAATTATTGGACTTATCACTCAATCCCTAACTATTCACTATTAAAAAACTAAACTTTGACATATGAAAACATATGAAAAAAAAGTATCAAAAGCTTACTTAAAACAACTTGAAAAATCATTTAAATAAAGTTTAAGTGCCTAACATCCTAATTGAGATTTGTTGTTGATACTCTAGAAAAGAATGAGACAAACACACTTACAAACAGTGTTTTGAATCATAAAAATTGGCAACACAAAAAAACTTACTCAATAGTCTATATGAACCTAGAGTGACTTGCCTCTAAACCTATAACAAGGATTGATTTGGACTGTCTAATTACAAGTTATCAATGGAAGACCTCGACCCTTTACCTATATTTGAGGTAAGAACCTTGATACGGTGAGGATGCCACAATAGGGTGCGAAATAACCTATTGATAAGTCAAATTTAAACTACACAAACAAAGCTTGGAAAGTTCGATCTAGTTCTTAGAGAACCAAGAGAATCACTCTCACTTTGAATCAAAACTGTAATCTCCCTTTATTCATGTCTTATGTGCCTTCAAATAGACAAAAATAAATTACAAAGCTTTCCTAAATTCTCTAAAAACCATTATGGCCAAATTTGGCTAGGTTTAGGAAACCTAATTTAAATGGCCTTTAATTATTTGACCAGTCAAATCTAACTAAAATAGGAAACTAATTTAAAAGCCTAATAAACGAAATTAGAAAAGTAAAATAGGCAACATGCTAAAATCCAATCAAGACATAAATAAAAATTTAATGTTTTCCTAATTATAAGACTTGGCCAAGCTTAGTTGAATGCCATGTAGATGCATATCACCCTCTATATAGCAATGGTGCCATGTCACCATATGATGCCACATCACCATCCATGTCATCAAAACTTGCCACATCAACATGTTGTAGGATTCCATGCGTTAAACTCTCTTTCATGTGGACATCCTCCATCCCAATGATATGGACCAATTTTGGTTCATCTTCAGTAATGAGCTTGCTTCCTTAAGATGTGAACACCAGCTAGATTAAACCACTTAGTGCTTTTTTAAACCTCTTTACTCTAGCCCTGGTTATTGGTCTTGTAGAGATTTGAAATGGCGTTGGACTCCATCTAGAGGCTCTCCTAGTCATGTCCTCATCAATAGTGTTCTATGTTGGTATTTTTCATGGTAAAACACTTATTTTACATGTTGACATAAAAATAAAAAATGCAACATGAAGGGTACAAACAATGTTCCATCCTAAACTACAAAAGTGCACCCTGACACTTAAAACCTACACATAACTCCTCTAAATAAATGACTCTAAACTTTAAGCGTTTCTCCAAGAATTATAATCCTGCACACTTTCAAACAACATAACCGTACCAACTAAAAAAAGAAAAAAATGCTTGTGAAATGCATGTGTGGCAAAAATATAAAAACAACACATAGTCATAAAAGAATATTAGAAAAAAACACAAGCATAACCAAAAAGGAAAAAAAATAGTCAAGCTCAATAGGTGAGTAAGTTTACTCCACATTCCCTTCAACTTAAGAAAAATATGGAAATGAAGTGCAAAACAAAATATTTAAAGCTAATCAATTCTCCCACTTTTTGTCAAAAAGGTTACATAAGAAAAAAAAAAAATCTAATAAGAGTCCAAAGAAAAATAAGAAAGCTAAAGGTGCAAGAAAATGTATGCAAAATAACCCATGTCTCATGAATGATGACAAAAAGAAAAAGAAGGGAAAGACAACAAAGATAAGTTGCTTGAAGAATACAGATAAAGATAATGTAATGAAGATCCAATCAGCAGATGATAGAAAGATAAAGATAAACTAGTAATGCACAAGAACAAAATACATAAAACAACTAAATAATGACTAAAAAAGTTAATCCACTAAAGGCATTAATCAAATAACTCAAATATAGTTCATAAAGACACTACCATCATGAGAAGAACATTGAACTCCATATTAACCGAAAGTGAAATTAAAGGGTAAAATATATAATTAGAAGACAAGGAAAAAGGCATGATAATAGTAAAAAATACAAGAAAACTAAAAACAAAAATCACATAACTACACTCCATGAAGAGCAAGAGTATGATAAAATAAATAGTGATCAATAGGATGTCAAAAATCATGTACATTACGCTAAGATATTGTGACACCAAAAATAAGTCCTTAGAGAGTGAAACTCAAATTTTCAACAATTTTCAAGTTGCAAAGAGAATTAAAATGTCAAAGTATCTTAAAATTCAAGTTTGTTAAAAGGCTATTTTTTAAAGATAATTTAAAAAGCTAAAGGCCATACTCTAATTAGAGGAGGACCTTATAGGATATATTACTCCAATTTTGTAAGGGTTATAAAAGCTTTTGAAAAGGTGGATATATTATCCTTAAGGAGGCAAGACTTGATAATTAAGCTTGGAGACTACGCCACAATTAAAAATAGGGAAAGTGTTTTTAGATAGAGAAGTTCTTAGGATTTTATACCAAGGCTTTGAGTTGCTAAGAGGAGTTATTTATACCTAAGAATTCTCTTCCTCTCCTTCTTTACTCTTAGTTTCTAGCTTTTTTATAGTAGAATTCTTGTTATTTTATAAAAGACAATGTTGAGATCTCTTAAATTCTATATTGTTCTTGTATTTAATGTTTTTGCTTCTATAAAATTATAGATCTTTGATAAAGGACCCGGACATAGATTGGATCATGTTTATTTATAGTTTGATTTCTCTCTAATTATTTGTGTTTCCTTAAATTAATTGAATAACAAAACTAATTTGAATAAGAATTTGGTTAGGTGTTGTTTAGATTGACTAATTAGAACATGGATAAGCCTAACTTAGCAAATTGAGAACTAGAAAAATACAATCTAAGAGCTAATTCAAATTTGAGAACTTTTATGTTTTGGGTAACCTAAATCTTGGCTTAAATTGAGTTTGTGAGAACCGATTTGGCTTAGGAAATTGGAAGGGGATTTAATTGCATGGTAAATTAGTAGAATTAGGAAGATATTCCAATTTGAGTCAAATTTCCATATATCTTACTTACTTTGCGAGTTGGGTGAGTGAAATTAGAAGCCTTTTGTTGGTAATTGAATTGCAATTAATCATAAATAACCGAATTAAGTAGTCACATGCTTGGTTAAAATGAAGTTAGCATCCTAAAGCTTTTATTTGATAAAGTTTAAAAACATTTGTGTGGTACTGATTTTATCTCTTTAGTTTCACATTTTACTTGCTCATTTTTAGAATTGTTCCTACATTTCTTGTATCAATTGTTCTTGGCAAAAAAATCTAGTACTTGGCGAAAATATTTAAAAAGAGCTAATAATCAATCCTCATAGAACGATACTCTTATTTACCTACCTTATTACTTGAGTGATCCGTGCACTTCTATGCACTTGCTAGAATTGAAACAATCAAGTTTTTGGCTTTATCGTTGAGAATTTGAGTTGTGTTCAATCATCAATCACTAACTTATTAACCACGGTGATTTATGAGATTTATACTCACTAATCTAGATTGTTCTAGATGAATTATTTGTTGATTCCTCAAGCTTTTACGCTATTTGATATGTTTTGTGCCATTTTCTAAAACAAGGTTTAAGGGTGGAATTTGGAGAATACTTTCTTGAAAATTTAAGTTTTTGTATATTGTGGAGCTATTTCTTGAGAACGAAATCAAAGAAGTGAAGAATTTCCATAAGAATGAAATGTTAGGGTGTGTACTGATGAGGACATGACCAAGAGCCCTTCAAGATGGAACCCAGATCCACTTCAAATGTCTACAGGACTCATAACCCGAGCACGAGCAAAGGGATTGAAAGAGGCACTAAATGGTTTAATCCAAGAGGTGTTTTCAACCCAAGGAAGCAAGTTCATTAGTGAAGATGAACGAAAATTGGTCCATATGATTAGGATGGTGGATGCCAACATGAAAGAGAGTTTAATGCATGGACTTCTACAACTTGGTGATGTGGCATCATATGGTGACATGGCATCCAACTAAGCTTGGCCAAATTTTATAATTAGGAAAATATTAATTTTGATTTATGTTTTGATTGGATTTTGGCATGTTGCCTATTTACCTTCCTAATTTAGTTTTTACTAGGTTTTTAAATTACTTTCCTAATTTTATTAGAGTTGAATTGGTCAAAGAATTAAAGGTCATTCAAATTAGGAAACTAGGAGCTAAATTAAGTTTTCTAAACCTAACCATATTAGGTTACCTAAACCTAACCAATTTAGGTTTCCTAAACCTAATCACATTAGGTTTCCTAAACCTACCAAAATTAGGTTTCCTAAACCTAATTTTCGTCCATTATTATTCCACCTTTACTTTTAGTAAATTTAGGAAAGCCTTGTAATTTATTTTGCCTATTTAAAGGCACATAAGTCATGATGAATAAAGGGGAGATTACAATTTTGATTCAAAGTGAGAGTGATTCTATTGGTTCTTTAAGAACTATATCGAACTTTTTCAAGCTTTGTTTGTGGAGTTCAAATTTGACTTATCAATAGGTTATTCCGCACTTTATTGTGACGTCTTCACCATACCAAGGTTCTTACCTAAAATATAGGTAACGGGTCGAGGTCTTCCATTGATAACTTGTAATTAGACAGTCTAATTCAATCTTTGTTACGGGTTTAGAGGCAGGTCGCTCTAGGTTCGTATCAATTTGGTATCAGAGCTAGTTTCTAATTACAGGTTTGATCTATCTCTTTCTTTTCTTTTGTTTCATTGTTTTCTTGGTTTTTTTTTTTTCATTTTTTTTATTCTGCAATCTTAGCATTTCATTGAGGTTACTTCTATCCTCATACATGTTCTGCATCTTAAAAAAATAAATAAATAAATAAAATAAAATTTCATTCCTTGTCAAATTAGGTTTTCCTTGTCTTACCGTATTTGTCTTTCCTAGTTTGTTGGTTGTCTTTTATCATTGTTCTTGTTAATTTGGTTGATGTTTCTTTGTTGTTTTAGTCTTCAATATTTGCATTCATATATTCAAGGAAAAAAAGAAAGAAAAGAAAAGAAAATTCGAACAGATATTAAAAAAAAAAATTTTGGTGTTGATCTTTGCTATTGCAGTTGTTTTATGTTGTGTGAGTGAAAAAAAAAATGAAAAAAAAATATTGTTCTTGTGGTTTGTGGCATTGAATTATTGAGATTTCAAGAGAAATCAGGTAGTGAAATTTTTTTAGCTGATTTGAGGAGTACCAAAAACAAGCCAAAATCAATACCGAAGATAAGGTTTGTTGAATATTCACTAATTCCATTTTGCAAATCTCATTCCAATTTGTTCCTCACATTCTAGTTTCTTTTGTTCTCTCTAAATTTCTTGTTGAGCTTTCATATTTGCCTTTTTCTTGTTACTTTTCATTTTATTTGTCTTGCAGCCTTATTTTCATAACTGTTTGGTAGGTTTATTTGGATTGTTATTTGCTAGTTTGTTTTAGTTTGAAATTAGTTTACAAAGAACAAAATAGAATTACTAGAGTGGTAAAAGGCAAGAGAGGTGAGAATTATAGAGGGTAAAAGCCGAACTATAACTAGCGTACAAACACGAGTGACCTTGAATTTGAGGGAGACACATGAGGGAGTGTTGTGAGGCCTTTCTTTTTGCTAACAAATTTTGTAGAAATATCATGTCACAAGACAAGCAAAGAAAGCATGGGTGAAACTCCAGGTGTGGCTTATCCGAAGTTATACATTCAAGCCATGGTGGGAGAACTTCAAAGAGCACTACGGTTGGAGATGGGGCAAATCCATGATAGGTTGGATAGGATGGAATCATCAATCCAAACACCGCAGCCACAACCTCCACAAAGGTTTGTTCATGGACATGGTAGAGGAAGAAATACTCCAAGAAGGGAAGAATGGGAACGTGTGGGAGATGACTATGAGGAAGAAAAGGAAGACATCGGTTCGTGAACCAACCAACTCCGTGGGAGAGAGAGGTTAGACCGAGGCAGTGACTATGGAGGAATTAAGATGAAAATACCATTATTCCAAGGTAAAAGTGATCCAGAAGCATATCTCGAGTGGGAGAAGAGGATTGAGATGGTATTTGATTGTCAGAACTACTACGAGGCAAAAAAGGTGAAATTAGCTGCTGTTGAATTCAGGGACTATGCTATTGGATGGTGGGGCAAAGAGACAATTTCTAGGAGGTGAGCAGGACAAAGACCTATAGATACATGGGAGGAGATGAAGGCTTTGATGAGGAAGCGTTTTGTACCTAACCATTACTATAGGAGTATTTTTCAGAAATTACAAATCTTGTCTCAAGGAAATAGAAGTGTGGAGGACTACTATAAGGAGATGCAATTCCTTATGATGAAGGCTAATGTTGAGGAGGATAGGGAGGCTACAATGGCACGTTTCTTGGTTGGTTTGAATAGGGAAATAGCAAATCAAGTGGACTTGCACCATTATGTGGAGATTGAGGAGATGATGCACACGGCCATCAAAGTAGAGCAACAACTCAAGAGGAGGGGTACCACAAGACCTAGTATTGATCAACACATCGGGAAAGCAAGCCCATCCATATGGAAACCAAATCACCTCAAGTTTGAAAATAAAGCCACCACACGGCCTAAATTCGAAGTTAAGGCCGAACCATCCTCATCTAAGGAAGTAAGTAAATCCGATTTATCTTCAACTAGAAATCGAGATATCATGTGCTTTAAATGTCAAGGCAGGGGTCATATTGCAAGTCAATGTCCTAATAAGAGGGTCATGGTGATTCGGGAAAGTTGAGACATTGAAACTGAAGAAGAAGAGTCGGACAATGAATCCATTCCACCATTGCAGGACGTTGGTGATGAAGATGAAGAAGATTATATGTATCCAATTGGAGGGGACTTGTCATTGGTTACTAGAAGAGCTTTAACTGTGTATAAAAATGAGAAGGAAGTGCAACGAGAGAACATCTTTCATACCAGGTGCAAAGTCAAGGATAAGGTATGTAGTATGATTATTGATGGAGGAAGTTGTATGAATGTTGCTAGTCTTACTATGGTTGAAAAGCTAGGTTTACCCACTATGAAGCATCTAGAACCATATAAGCTACAATGGCTTAATGATTGTGGAGAGTTGAAGGTGAATAGGCATCATGGTCGAACTAATAAGGTTGTTTTCAATTTCAAGGGTAAACGAGTGGTGCTTATGCCGATGTCTCCTAAACAAGTTTTTGATGATCAATTGGCTTTACAAAGGCGGAAAGAAGCTGAACAACAACACAATCAAACTATATCCAACCACCAAGAGAAGAAAAAGAGTGGTGAGGATGAGAGTGTGAGTGAAAAGGAAAAGAAAAGTTGTGGAAAGAAAAAAGAGAGTTTTTATGCAAAACAGAGTGAGATGAAAAAGCTTTTTTGTTGTAGGAAGCCTATGATTGTAATGATGTACAAAGAAGCATATATGAATCATTTAACTAACCCTGATGAATATGTTTTGCCTAGTTCTATTGTTTCTCTTTTGCAGCAGTTCAATGATGTCTTTCCCGAGGAGATTCCAAGTGGGTTACCACCGATTAGAGGGATCAAACATCAAATTGATTTTGTTCCGGGATCAACAATTCCAAACCGGTCGGCTTATAGGAGTAATCCAAAGGAGACAAAGGAACTTCAAAAGCAGGTGACGATTTGAGGACAAATCCTTTTCAAGAGGAGGGGAATGATGAGGACATGACCAAGAGCCCTTCAAGATAGAGCCTAGATCCACTTCAGATGTCTACAGGACCCATAACCCGAGCACGAGCAAAAAGATTGAAAGAGGCACTAAATGGTTTAATCCAAGAGGTGTTTTCAACCCAAGGAAGCAAGTTCATTAGTGAAGATGAACTAAAATTGGTCCATATGATTGGGATGGTGGATGCCAACGTGAAAGAGAGTGTAACGCATGGACGTCTACAACATGGTGATGTGGCATCATATGGTGACATGGCATCCAACTAAGCTTGGCCAAATTTTATAATTAGGAAAATATTAATTTTTATTTATGTTTTGATTGGATTTTGGCATGTTGCCTATTTGCCTTCCTAATTTAGTTTTTATTAGGTTTTTAAATTACTTTCCTAATTTTATTAGAGTTGAATTGTTCAAAGTATTGAAGGCCATTCAAATTAGGAAACTAGGAGCTAATATCGTCACTCTATTCCTAGGTTAGATGATATGGTTGATGAATTGTATGGTGCATGCATGTTTTCAAAAATTGATCTTAAGAGTGGTTATCATCAAATTCGCATGAAGGAAGGTGATGGATGGAAAATAGCATTTAAAACAAAGCATGATTTGTATGAGTGGTTGGTTATGCCATTTGGGTTAGCTAATGCCCCTAATACTTTCATGGGACTTATGAATCATGTTTTGCGTGCTTACACTGGAAAATTTGTGGTTGTGTACTTTGATGATATCCTTATATATATTAGGAGTTTAGAAGAGCATGTAGGGCATCTTAGGTTAGTTTTAGATGTTCTTAGGAAAGAAAGACTTTATGCCAATCTTAAAAAGTGTGACTTTTGTAAATCTGAGTTTGTGTTTCTAGGCTTTGTGATTAGTGCTGCAGGTATCAAAGTTGATCAAGAGAAGTTGAAAGCCATTCAAGAGTGGCCCACGCCAACTAGTATCACCTAAGTTAGAAACTTCCATGGTTTGGCTAGTTTCTATTGAAAGTTTGTTAAAGATTTTAGTACTATTGCTGCACCTTTGACAGAGGTTATTAAGAAGAGTGTAGGTTTTCAATGGGGAAAAGCTCAAGAAAGGTCTTGTAATTTGTTAGAAGAAAAACTAACAAATGCTAACTTTTCCAAAACTTTTAAGATTGAATGTGATGCATCAAGAATAGGTATAGGTGCTGTTTTGATGCAGGAGGGAAAACCAATTGCTTATTTCAGTGAAAAGCTAAGTGGGGCTGCCTTAAACAACCCAACTTATGATAAACAGCTATATGCATTGGTTAGAGCATTGGAGACATGGCAGCACTACTTATGGCCTAAAGCGTTTGTGATTCACATAGATCATAAGTCGTTGAAGCACATAAAGGGGCAAGGAAAGCTTAATAGGCGCCATGGCAAGTGGATAGAATTTGTTGAAACATTTCACTATGTTATTCGCTACAAGCAAGGTAAGGAAAATATTGTAGCTGATGTATTATCCCGCAGGTATGTATTACTTACTTTGGATGCTAAATTACTTAGTTTTGAACAAATTAAAGAATTATATGCTTTAGATCATGACTGTGGTGAAATTTACAAATTTTGTGAAAGGCATGCTGAGGGAAAGTTTTATAGATTTGAAGGATTTTTGTTTAGGGAAAATAAACTGTGTGCCAAGTTGTTTTTTGCGTGATTTACTTGTTAGAGAATCTCATAGTGGGGGATTAATGGGACCCTTTGGAATAGCTAAAACCTTAGCTTTTGTGATAGATGCATTAAATGTAAGCAATCTAAATCATGGCTGCAACCACATGGGTTGTACATGCCACTTCCTATACCTAACCCCCCTTGGGTAGATATTTCTGTGGACTTTGTTTTAGGGTTTCTTAGAACAAGAAAAGGTAGGGATTCGATCTTTATCGTTGTGGATAGGAGCTAAATTAGGTTTCCTAAACCTAACCACATTAGGTTTCCTAAACCTAATTTTCATCCATTATTATTCCACCTTTACTTTTAACAAATTTATGAAAGTGTTGTAATTTATTTTGCCTATTTAAAGGCACATAAGTCATGAATAAAGGGGAGATTACAATTTTGATTCAAAGTGAGAGTGATTCTCTTGGTTCTCTAAGAACTATATCGAATTTTTTCAACCTTTGTTTGTGGAGTTCAAATTTGACTTATCAATATGTTATTCCGCACACTATTGTGGCATCTTCACCATACCAAGGTTCTTACCTTAAATTAGGTAACGGGTCGAGGTCTTCCATTGATAACTTGTAATTAGACGGTCTAATTCAATCTTTGTTACGAGGTTTAGAGGCCGCTCGCTCTAAGTTCGTATCACAAGTGGTGGAAGCCGGTACGAACCTGGGTAGCGGTTTTTGAGCATTTATGGATTCCAGGTTGTGGGAAATGGGTTCAGATATTCTTGAATTCACTTGATGTCACTAAGAAGTCATGGGAACTGGTCAAGACCGAAGTTTTATGGGTCATTTAAATGGTGTGCACATGAGAGAGAAAATGGCCGGTTTTTGCTATATTATTTGCTGGCTTTAGTTTGTTTTCTGAGGTGGCTCTTTCTCTTTCCTCCAAGAAAAGGGCAGCGTGTGGGACTCCATAATAATCTTATTTGGCATCCTAAAAAGCATGTAGAAGCTGATTTGGATCTCAAAGTGGTCAAAGATTGGTCAAAATCAACTTAGGCAAAAAGCTAGTATTTTAGTTCCCTAATTTGATTTCTACTTTTTGTTTTAGGAAATTATTTTTACTTTTGGTGTCTATTTATGTATTTGCTGGACAAATTGATTTAGAAAAATTAATATTTTATTATTTTAATTGCAAATTAATTAATTTCTAATTCCAAAATAAAGGAATTAATTAATTAAAAACTAGACTTAGGAAAGTAGTGAAATTCGACCACCATGATGTTTGCTAATGTTGGCCGGTCTTTGCCCTAGAGTTTTAGGGTTTATTTGTGACTTTGTAGACTATTTAAAGGCATATTTCTCAATAATAATACAGCTTGAATTTTATACAGAAATTTATTTGTAAGATTGAATTCGGTTTGTTCTCTTGGAATACCTTAAACACCATTAGTGAATGACTGTTTTAGTTTTGACTTATCAATATAACATCCATCACCTATTGTGGTGTCTTCAATATATACCAAGATTTCTAATCATAGGTTGGTCAGGGGTCAAGGTGACCATTAGAACTCGAACTTAATTAGATCCGGGCTAATATCATATGGGTTTAGGCGCAGGTCGTCCTAGGTTCATATCATTTGGTATCAGAGCCGAATTTTGTTTAGATTTGATCTATCTTTATTTGCTTTCTTTGTTTTTGTGTTAATCTGCAATTTTAGCATTAGGTTAAGGTTGCTTCTATCATCATACACGCTCTGCATATTTTTCAAAAAAAAAAAAAAATCATTCATTGTTAAATTAGGTTTTCCTAGTTTTACCGTATTTTTATTTCCTAGTTTGTTGGTTATCTTTCATTATTGTTCTTGGTAATTTAGTTTATTGTTGATTTTTTTTTCTTTTTAGTCTTAAATATTTGCATTCATATATTAAAAAAAAAAGAAAAAAAGAAAAAAAAAAAAGAAGAAAAGCTGAATAGATAAAAAAAAAAAAAAGAAAAAAAGAAGAACTGCACAATTTGTATTTTGTTTGGGAGGTCACAAGTTTGGTGATTGTTTGGTGTTGGAATTGCAATTTTGAATCGATTCTGGCTACTGCATTGTGTTATGATCTGTGAGTAAAAAAAAAAAAGAAAAAAAAAGCCAAATAAAAAAAAATCGGTTTGTTGAATTTGGTGTTGAAATTTGTTCCTAGAAATTTTTTTGGAGCTGCTGTTTTGTTGGTTATTTATTCAATATTTGGATTTCTTGGAGAATTATTTTGTTGCTGGATATTTGAATTTTGAGTGCTTAAATTATTTGGATTAAAATTAGTTAAAGGAATTGATACAAAACTAGAATTTCAAGAAAAACAACCAACACTATTCTTTAATTTTGTTCATGTTTGAAATTCTTTTTTCTAAATTTTTTTCTTGAACATTTAATTTCTTACCATCTAGTCCAATTCTTTTTGATTCCTAATTTTTCTTGTAACTTGCCTTATTTTGCCTAGAAAAGCCGAAATTTAGGTATTTCAAATTCATTCGGTATTACTTGCTTTTTTGCTATTGTTTTGTTGATAAGTTTAGTTAAAACATTTTGTTGGTTGTTTTTCATCATTGTTCTTGTTGGTTCTTTTTTTCTGTTTTAGTCTTAAGTATTTACATTCATATATTAAAAAAAAAAAAAAAAACAAGGGAAAGTTTTAAAAGCATATTGCATTAAAACCTAAAATTTGTGCAATTGGTTTTTGTTTGAAAAGTGCTCTCAGATTTGGAGAATTTGTGGCTTTAGAATTCCAATTTTTGATGTTGATCCTTGCTACTGCAGCTGTTTATGATCTATGAGTAAAAAAAGAAGAAAAAAAAACTGCACATTTGTTTTTTTGTTGGGGGCCACGGGTTTGGCAAGATTTTGCTATTGGAATTGCTATTTGGTTTCTAATTTTTATTATTAGAGTTGTGTTTGATATTCAGTTAAAAAAAAAAAAAAAAAAAGCCGAATAAAAAACAAAAAAATCGGGTTTGTTCAATTTGGTGTTGAAATTTGAGTTTGGGAATTTGTTTGAGTTGAAGATTTGATTTTTGATATTTTGAGTTGTTGGAGATTTATTTTCGCTGCTGGATTTTTGAATTTTGGGTGCTAACATATTGGATTAAAACTAGAATTACAAGAACAACAACCAACACTATTCTTTAATTTTGTTCGTGTTTGAAATTCTTTTTCTAAAAGTTTATTCTTGAATCCTTAATCTCTTACCATCTAGTCCAGTTGTTGCTAATTCCAAAATTTTCTTTATTATTTTGCTTTATTTTGGCAAGAAAGTCGAAAACTACGTTTTACTAATTCATTCTGTATTGCTTACTTTTTGCTACTGTTTTGTTGATAAGCTTAATTAAAACATACTTGTGATCTAATTGTTGTTTTGTGGGTGTTTTTAATTAGAACTTTGAGATAATTCATTGAGTGGAAAAAGATGAGTGTATGTGAACTTAAAAGAGGGAAAAAGCCAAAACTAGTGTGAAAACACGAGTGTCGAGACCTTGATTGAATGAAACATGTGAGGGAGTGATATTTGGTGAGAATTTATTTTATTTTACATTATTTATACTAACATGGCAGATTCAAGGGTAAGAAGAGGAGATCCACCTTTAAAAATTAATGAAGAAGAGTCCACAGGATTCCATGGTGGTTCTCGAGCTATGGGGAGTGGTGAGCAAACGGACATAAGGGCTATATTGGAGCAATTACAGTGGATGAATGCCCGATTTGACAACCTAGATCAAAGGATGGATAGGATAGAAACATCACAAGGAGGTCTGAATATAAGGATAGATGCTCAAGGAGGTCGAGGTTGAGGTCGAGGAGGCCGAGGGCGATCAAGAGAGGAATTCGGGAGAAGTAACTTTGGAGATGACTTGGATGAAATTTTTGAACCTCAAGAAAGGCTACTTTGTGGGATACCAGAAAGGAATGAAGATGATGACCTAGGGAATATCAAGGTAAGCATTCCACCTTTCATGGGAAAAAGTGATCCGAAGGCATATTTGGAATGGGAGGAGAGAATGGAGATGATTTTTTATTGTCGTAATTATTCGGAGGCCAAGAAGGTGAAGTTGGCAGTAATGGAGTTTGGTCACTATGCACTCTCCAATGGTGGACCAATGAGCAAAACACCCGAATAGAAGAATCATGGTGTTAAAGGGTAGTGGTGAGCTAGATTCAGAAAGCGAAGAAATTGGTGATGAAACCGAGCAAGAGGAAGAGGAAAAGCTTGAAGGTGAGGCCGAAACTTTGAATGCTTCCCATGCTAAATTAAGCTTGGTTTCTAGGCGAATCTTGGTTGCATACCCAATGTGAGATCCAAGGAAAGATTTGTAGCATGATTATTGATAGTGGGAGTTGTACCAATGTAATTAATAACATTGTGGCTGATAAGTTAGGCCTAACAACTATTAAACATCCAGAACCATATAGATTACAATGGATTAATAATAGTGGTGAGATGAGAGTTAATAAACAAGCTAAAGTAAAATTTAGCATAGATAAATATGTTGATGTTGTGTTGTGTGATATTGTGCCTATACATGCTGGTCATATGGGAGAGAGAGCTGTATTGTTCTTAGGCTTAAAGGAAAGAAGGTTAAGCTGGAGCCTGATGAGAATCTGCTCGAGCTTGCACAACCGACAGCCCACTAGAGTACCGACCCGATACGGATGAAGATCGGGCCGATCACTAGAGCTCAAGCTAAAAGGTTTAAGCATAACCTTGCTGCTTTTATCCATGGAGCAATTCATTCTCAAAAGGGCTTGTCTATACCCGAAGATATAAGGCTTATTTTTGGCATCTAAGTGGTGGAGGTTGATATAGACCCTGGTAGTTGTCACCAGACATCATACATCAGACATTTTACATCAGACACCCATACATCGAACATCATACATTGGACTTCGGACATTCGACATAAGTTAGCTCGGACATTAGGCAAACATAAGTCAGCTTAGTTGTCAAACTAGTCAACTCGTTACCTAATTTGCGTCTGACTTTTTGTTTGTTTTTTATTTATTTATTGGCTGGACAAATCAACTTAGGAAAGTTATTATTTTATTAACTTTCATTTTAAAATTAATTAATTCCTTATTCAAAACAAAGGAATTAATTAATACAAATTAGTTTAAGAAATTAGCGTAAAATTCAGCCAACTTGTTTCATTTTCTTTTTTGATATCAGAGCCAAATTTTTTTCAGGTTTGATCTATCTTTATTTGCTTTATTTTTCTTTTTATTAATCTACAATTTTAGCATTAGGTTAAGGTTGCTTCTATCATCATACACGTTCTACATATTAAAAAAAAAAAAAATCATTCCTAGTTGAAATAGGATTTCCTTGTTTTTACCGTATTTTTGTTTCCTAGTTTGTGGGTTGTTTTTCATTATTGTTCTTGTTAATTTTTTTTTATTGATTTTTCCTTTGCTGTTTTAGTCTTAAGTAATTGCATTCATATATTAAAAACAAAAAAACAAAAAAAAGAGAGGCTTGCGGCAACATATTTAAGAAAAAAAAAAAACTGCACATTTGTATTTTGTTGGTGGTCACAGGTTTGGTGACTATTTGGTGTTGGAACTGCAATTTAGATGTTGATTCTTGCTACTGCAGTGTTTTATGTTCAGTGAGCGAAAAAAAAAAAAAAAGCCAAATAAATTTTTTTTTTTTTCGGCTTGTTGGAGTTTGATTTGTTTGCTGGAAATTTGTTAGTGCTGCTGGTTTGTTGATTATTTATTCAATATTTTGAGTTTCTGGAGAATTATTTTTGTTGCTGGATATTTGAATTTCGGGTGTTTAAATTATTTGGATTGAAATTAGTTGAAGGATTTGATACAAAACTTACAAGGACAAAACCAACACTATTCTATAGTTTTGTTCTATTTGATTCTTGCTCATGTTTGAAATTCTTTTTCCTAAATTTATTCTTGAATCCTTAATCTCTTACTATCTAGTCCAGTTCTTGCAAATTTCAAAATTTTCCTTATTATTTTGCTTTATTTTGCCTTCAAAGCCGAAACTAGGATTTGTTACATTCATCGGTATTGCTTATTTTTTGCTACTGTTTTGTTGATAGGCTTAATTAAAATATACTTGTGATCTAATTGCTGTTTTATGGGTATTTTAATTAGAACTTTGAGATAATTCATTGGGTGGAAAAAGGGAAGAGTGTGTGAGCTTAAAGAGGGAAAAAGGCGAAACTGGTGTGAAAACACAAGTGTCGAGACCTTGATTGAATGAAACATGTGAGGGAGTGATATTTGGTGAGAATTTATTTTATTTTACATTATTTATACTAACATAAGGAGATGGAGATGCTTATGATGAGGTTAAGCATGAATGAGGATAGAGAAGCAACCATGGCAAGATTCTTTGGTGGTTTGAATCGTGAGATAGCCAATCAACTATAATTGCAACAATATATGGAATTGGAGCAGATGTTGCATGTGGCTATTAAATTAGAGCATCAATTCAAGAGGAGGGGTGTAGACTCACGGTTTGGAGGAGTTTCCAACAGTGGAAGATCAAATCCAAGTGGCTGGAGAAACAATCCTACCTTTGAGAAGAAGCCAAAATCGAAACTTGGTGAAGAAAGTTCCAATCGGCCAAAAAGGGAGTCTAGGACAGAATGTATCCAACCACCAAAGAATGAGGTAAAATCTGTTCCTAAACCTTCAAAACCAAGAGAAATTATTTATTTTAAGTGCCAAGGACGAGGACACATCGCTATGCAATGCCCGAATAAAAGGATCATGGTGTTGAAGGATAATTGTGGGCTAGAATCGGAAAGTGGTGATGAAACCGAGCAAGAGGAGGAGGAAGAGTTTGAAGGTGAGGACGAAACTTTGAATGCTTCCCATGCTGAATTAAGCTTAGTTTCTTGGAGAGTGCAGGCTGCATACAAAGATGAGGACGAATGAATGGCGCTTACTTGAATGACTCCTAAGCAGGTTTTTAATGATCAATTGGCTCTACAAAGGAGGAAAGAAGCTAAACAACAACAAAATCAAGCTATGTCCAACCGCCAAGAGAAGAAAAAGAATGGTGACATTGAGAGTGTGAGAGAAAGAGAAAAAAAAATAGTGGAAAGAAAAAAGAGAGTTTTTTATGCAAAACAGAGTGAAATAAAGAAGGTTTTTTATTGTAAAAAGCCTATGATTGTAATGATGTACAAGGAAGCATATATGAATCATTTAACTGACCCTGATGAATCTGTTTTGCCTAGTTCTATTTTTTCCCCTTTGTAGGAGTTCAATGATGTCTTTCCCGAGGAGATTCCAAGTGGGTTATCGCCAATTAGAGGGATCGAACATCAAAATGATTTTGTTTTCGGATCAACAATTCCAAACTGATTGGCTTGCTTATAGGAGTAATCCAGAGGAGACAAAGGAACCGCAAAGGCAGGTAAGTGAATTACTTGAAAATGGATATGTTAGAGAAAGCATGAGTGCCTGTGTTGTACCTGTATTATTAGTCCCTAAGAAAGATGGAACATGGAGAATGTGTGTAGATTGTAGGGCTATTAACAATATAACTGTCAAATATCATCATCTTATTCCTAGGTTAGATGACATGCTTGATGAATTGTATAGTGTAAGCATGTTTTCAAAATTTTTTCTTAAGAGTGGTTATCATCAAATACAAATGAAGGAAGGTGATGAATGGAAAACAACATTTAAAACAAAACATGGTTTGTATGAGTGGTTGGTTATGCCATTTGGGTTAATTAATGCTCCTAGGACTTTTATGGGTTAATGAATCATGTCATGCGTCCATTCATTGGAAAATTTATGGTTATGTATTTTAATGATATTATTGTCTATAGTAAAATTTTATATGATCATGTATGACGTCTTAGATTAGTTTTAGGAGTTCTTAGGAAAGAAAAACTACTTTCAAATGCTAAAAAGTGTGATTTTTGTCGAAATGAGCTTGTATTAATAGGATTTGTTGTGATAGTGTTTGACCCAGGAGATTGGGTTTGGTTGCAACAAAAGTCAAAGTTTATGCCGTGTACAGATGGACCTTTTCAAGTTCTGTAGCATATTAACAACAATGCTTACAAATTAGATCTTCTAAGTCAGTATAATGTTAGTGCTACCTTTAATGTCCCTGATTTATCTTCTTTTTATGTAGGTGATGATTTGAAGACAAATCATTTTCAAGAGTAGGGGAATGATGAGGACATGATTAGAGTGACTTGCCTCTAAACCCGTAACAAAGATTGAATTAGGACCGTCTAAATACAAGTTATCAAGTCGAATTTGAACTTCACAGACAAAGCTTGAAAAAGTTCGATATAGTTCTTAGTAATCAAAATTGTAATCTCCCCATTATTCATGACTTATGTGCCTTTAAATAGGCAAAATAAAGTACAAAGCTTTCCTAAATTTGTTAAAAGTAAAGGTGGAATAATAATGGACGAAAATTAGGTTTAGGAAACCTAATGTGGTTAGGTTTAGGAAACCTAATTTAGCTCCTAGTTTCCTAATTTGAATAGCCTTTAATTCTTTGACCAATTTAGCTCTAATAAAATTAGGAAAGTAATTTAGAAACCTAATAAAAACTAAATTAGGAAAGTAAATAGGCAACATGCCAAAATCCAATCAAAACATAAATAAAAATTAATATTTTCCTAATTATAAAATTTGGCCAAGTTTAGTTGGATGCCATGTTACCATATGATGCCACATCACCATGTTGTAGAAGTTCATGCGTTGAACTCTCTTTCACGTTGGCATCCACCATCCCAATTATATGGACCAATGTTCATCTTCACTAATGAACATATATGGACGTGCTTTGATGAGGACATGACCAAGAGCCCTTCAAGATGGAGCCCATATCCACTTCAAATGTCTACAGTACCCATAACCCGAGCACGAGTAAAGAGGTTTAAAGAAGCACTAAATGGTTTAATGCAAGTGGTGTTCACATTTCAATGAAGCAAGTTCATTACTGAAGATGAAACAAAATTTGTCCATATGATTGGAATGGTGGATGCGAACATGAAAGAAAGCTTAACGCAAGGAATCTTATAACATGGTGACGTGGCATCATATGGCGACGTGGCATAAAATGCAACATGGCATTTTTGCGACATGGAGGGTGATATGTAATACGAACCTAGGACGACCTGCTCTTAAACCCGCATGATATTAGCCTAGATCTAATTATGTTCAAGTTCTAATGCTCACCTCGACCCCCAACCAACCTATGATTAGAAACCTTGGTATATAATGAAGATGCCACAATAGGTGATGGAAGGCCTATAGATAAGTCAAACTAAAACACTTATTCACTAATGGTGTTTTAGGTGTTCAAAAGAACAAATGGAATTCAATCTCACAAATAATTTTCTATATAAAATTTAAGCTTTTTTCTCAATGATAAAATAAGCCTTTAAATAGGCTACAAAGTCACACTAAAAATCTAAGGTGAAAAATCCGGCCAACATTAGGAAACATAATCATGGTAGCCGAATCTCACTACTTTCCTAAGTCTAATTTCTAATTAATTAATTCCTTTATTTTGGAAATAGGAATTAATTAATTTATAAAAATATCAACTTTCCTAAACAATGAAAATAAAATAAAATATTAACTTTCCTAAATCAATTTGTCCAACCAATAAATAAATAAAAACAAGAAAAAAAAAGGAAAGTCAATCGTAAATTAGGTAATGAGTTGACTTTGACATCTAGGCTGAATTATGTCTTCAACTAAGCTAACTCATGACCCAACTTGTCTTCCATCCAAGTTAGCGTGCATCTGAACATGCCTTTCATCCGAGTTAGCTTGTGTCTGAACTATATAGTGTTAACTTGCCAAGATAGTTGATGTTGTCCAAGAGTCAGATGTCCGAGATAGTTGGACAAGAGTAAGATGTCCGAGATAGTTGAACAAGAGTCAGATGTCCAAGATAGTTGATAACCGAGGTAGAATGTTGCCCGAGGTATGTATGTGCTATTGATGTCTGAAGGAACTGGATTTGTCCGAGACATGGATGACACCAATGTTGTTCGAGACATGGATGGACTGATGCTGTCCGAGGTAAAATGGTTTTTGGGGTGTGGATGTCCTCCGATGTATGGATGCCCTCTGAGGTATCCGAGGTATGGTTGCCCTCCGAGGTATGGATGCCCTCCGAGGTATGGTTGCCCTCCGAGGGATGGATGTCCTCCGTGACATGGATTTCCTCCGTGGTATGATGTCCTCTGAGGTATGGATGTGTGGGCACGGGCGGAATCACCTCCATATGAACGTACAAGGCTTCCAACTATGCTTGGCCGAATTTTATAATTAGGAAAACATTAATTTTTATTTATGTCTTGATTGGATTTTGGCATGTTGCCTATTTACTTTCCTAATGTTGTTTGTATTAGGTTTTTAAATTACTTTACTAATTTTGTTAGAGTTGAATTCGCCAAAGAATTAAAGGCCATTCAAATTAGGAAACAAAGTTTCCTAAACCTAATCACATTGGGTTTGGGAACGTAGTCACATTGGATTTTCTAAACCTAACCACATTGGGTTTCCTAAACCTAACCATATTAGGTTTCCTAAGCCTAACAAAATTAGATTTGCTAAACCTAATTTTTGCCCATCATTATTTTTACAAATTTTGGAAAGCTTTGTAATTTATTTTGCCTATTTAAAGGCATAAAAGTCATGAATAAAAATCAGATTACAATTTTGATTCAAAGTGAGAGTGATCTCTTGGTTCTCTAAGGACTATATCGAACTTTTCAAGCTTTACTTGTGGAGTTCAAATTTAACTTATTGATAGGTTATTCCACACTCTATTATGGCATCTTCACCATACCAAGTTTCTTACCTCAAATATAGGTAAAGGGGTCGTGGTCTTCCATTGATAATTTGCAATTAGACGGTCAAAATCAATCTTTGTTATAGGTTTAGAAGCAAGTCGCTCTAAGATCGTATCATCAAAGAACAATTCAATCTCACAAAATAAATTATGGATATTATTACAGTTGTGTTCTTCCTAAAAACTAAGTTCTTAAATAGGCTAGGAAAGAGCAAAATGATACCCTAATTGTCTAGGTAAAATCAGCCACCAAAGAATAGGAAACCTAGCTTGGCCAAAATTCACCTCATTTACTAATCCAATTTGGATTAATTAATTTCTTTATTTTGAATTAGGAATTAATTAATTTATAATGAAAATAATAAAATAATAGATTTCGTAAGTTGATTTGTTCAGCAAATAAATAAATAGAAACCAAATTAAAGACTAATTTCCCAAAACAAAAAGTAAAAATCAAATTAGGAAACAAAATAACTATCTCTTTGACTAAGCCGTCTTTAACAAATATTTTACCAATTTAAGCTCCAAATTAGCTTTCATATGCCTTGAAGGATGCCAAATAGGATTATTATGGTGTCCCACATGTTTCCCTTGATTGGAAAAAAGAGAAAAAGCCTACTCAGCAAAATATAGTAAAATCAGCAAATAATACAGCAAAATCAGCCAACTTTCTCTCCCATGCCCACAAGCCCTTATTGATTGCCTCAGAAGTTGGTTTGACTTGATTCCATGACCTCTTAGAGATATGTATTGAATCCATGAAATGTTGGAACCATTTCTTGCTGTCGAGAATCCATATTTGCACGAAAACACCTACTTAGGTTCGTATCGGTCTCCATCACTTGGATGCTTAAAATGGGCTTTGTATCTTTCGGTATTGATAAGCCCCTTTAAGAATTAATTACTCCCTAGATAAAATCAGCAAGGTTTTCCTTAAATCTCTTAGCTTGAGCCCTAGTGATCGGTCTTCATCCATATCGGGTCAATACGCCAGGGGGTTGTCGTTTATGCGGGCTTGGGTAGATTCTCATCATTTCACTTCTCTTAAATCAATATCATCACCTACAGCAAAAGGAGATAAATCAGCAACATTAAATGTGGCACTAACATTGTACTCACTTGTTAAATTAAGTTTGTAGGCATTCTCGTTAATCCGCTTCAAAACTTGAAAGGGTCCATCCACATGCAGTATAAGCTTTGACTTTCTTGGTTTTGAAAACCTCTCCTTTCGTAAGTGCAACTAAACCAAATCTCCCGGTTCAAATACTATCACAAAAAAGTCTAGAAATAAATGCCCATTATGGCAAAAATTATACTTTTTAAAGTTAGCAAATAATCTCTTCCAAATTTTCAAATTTCCACAAAGTAAAGCTCTCGACAAGGCAGATAAAGTTCTATACAACAAATGCACTTTTAAATAAGCATCTTTATAATTCATGTCCAGCAATGGTTTCTTACTCAAGATGGCTTTATTAACATCCCCAAAACTAAGATAATTTTTTTTATTTTTCCTCTGTTTTCTTTATTTTCCTTTCTTACTCACAGATTTAATGGGTTTCACATCACCCTCGGCTTTTGCACCAAATTCCTCACTCTCGGGTTTATTATAATTTTTCCACTCAATTTGGGTTTTAGAGGACTAACCTTGTATAGTAACCTCACATTTTCCCTCTTGAATGGATGGTGAAACCGTTGGTGCCATACTAGCTTTCTCCTTGAGCTTTTCAGCTTCGCTCCTTTGTTGTATTTGTAATTGGTCTCTAAAAACTTCCTTCAGGGTCAATGTATCCAGCTTAACTTTCTTACCTTTAAACTTAAAAACAATGGAGTTCTCTCAATTATAATGAAGAACATCTTTATCAAATTACCATGGCCTCCCTAACAATATATGACCAGCATGCATAGGCACAACATCACATAACATAACATCAACATATTTATCTATGCTGAATTTTACTCTGGCTTGTTTATTTATTTTCATCTCACCACTATCATTAAGCCATTGTAATTGATATGGTTCTGAATGTTTAATAGTTGTTAAGCCTAATTTATCAATTACCATGCTACTAATTACATTTACACAACTTCCACTATCTATAATCATACTACATATGTTACCTTGCACAACTTCCACTACTATAATCATACTAAAAAGTGTATTTTTACCAAGATGAACTTGTTTTTCTAGGATTTGTTGTAAGTGCTGTAGGAATTAAAAATGACATTCAAAGGTCAAGGCTATACAATAGTGACCGAAACCTACATCAATTACCCAGGTAAGGAGTTTTCACTATTAGGCTGGCTTCTATCGAAGATTTGTTGAGAATTTTAGCACAATTACAACACCTTTAACCGAAATTTTCAAGAAAAATCTTGGATTTTAATGGGGAGAAGCACAAGAGAAGTCTTTTAATTTGTTGAAGAAAAAAAAATTAGTAATGCTCCTTTATTGGTTTTACCAATTTTTTCTAAGACTTTTGAAATTAAATGTGATACTTCGGGTGTAGGTGTTGGAGTTGTATTAATACAAGATGTATGCTTTGGTGGGAACTTTGGGGACATGGAAACATTACTTAATGTCGAAGGAGCTTGTGATTCACGCGGATCATGAATCTTTGAAGTACATTAAAGGCCAAAGGAAGCATAATTGAAGGCATCGAAGGTGGATTGAATTCATCAAGATGTTTTCTTATGTTATTTGCTACAAAAAAGGTAGCAAAAATGTGATTGCTGATGCATTATCCTGAAGTATATCTTTGAGGGGTATTTATTTTGGGAAAATCAACTTTGTGTGCCTAATTATAGTTGTAGGGATTTGTTAGTTAGAGAAGGTCGTGGTGGGGGTTTAATGGGACACTTTGGTGTTGTAAACACTGTATCCATATTGCCAAAACATTTTTATTGGCCGAATATGAGGAAAGATGTAGAGAGGATATGTGAGAGGTGCCTAAAGTGTTGAAAGTCCAAATCCAAATTGAAACTGCAGGCTTATACATGCCGTTACCAATTCTTTCTCATTCGTCAGTTGATTGGTCTATGGATTTTGTCCTTCGTTTACCTAGGTCTAGGATTCGAAAAGACTCAATTTTTTTTTTGTTGTTGATAGATTTTCTAAAATGGCACACTTTATTGTATGTAATAAAATTGATGATGCATCTCATGTAGCTAACTTGTTCTTTAAGGAAGTGGCGAGACTTCATGAAATGCTTAAGACTTTTGTTTCTGATAGGGGTGCTAAGTTCTTGAGTTACTTTTGGAAAACATTTTAGGCTAAGTTAAGGACTAAACTTTTATTTTCAACTATTTGTCATCCATAAAATGATGGTCAACTAAAGTATTAAATAGAACTTTGTTGGCAATGTTGAGAGCATTAATTAGTAGAAATTTAAGAACTTTAGAGCAATGCTTGCCACATGTGGAGTTTACTTATAATAGATCTATGCATTTAGCTACTAAATATTTTCCATTTGAAATTGTTTATGGTTTTAATCCATTAACTCCATTAGATTTAACACCTTTGCCTTTAAATGAACGTGATAATCTAGATGGAAAATAGAAAGCTGATTTTGTTAAATAGATTCATAACAAGACAAAAGGAAATATTGAGAGGAGGACTGAGCAATACGCCAAGATTGTTAACCAAGGTTCTATTTGAACCAGGAGATTGGGTTTGATTGCATTTAAGAGACGAGAGGTTTCCGGAACTATGAAAGTCAAAGTTTATGCCTCGAGAGTATGGACCTTTTCAAGTTTTGGAAAGGGTTAATGAAAATGCCTACAAGCTAGACTTATCAGGTGAGTATAATGTGAGTGCTACGTTTAACATTGCGTCATATCTCCATTTGCTGTAGGTGATGATTTTGATTTGAGGCCAAATCCTTTTCATGAGGAAGAGAATGATGAGAATTCGCCTGTACCCATACAACATACAACCCGCTGGGGTGCTGATCCTATGCAACTAAAGACGGGATCAATTACAATGGCACAAGCTAAGAGATTTAAGGACAACCTAATTAGCTTCATTAAAGGTGTGATTAAATCTCATGAGGGCATGGTTATACTTGAAGATCCAAAGATCGTACTATGCATCCAAGCTATAAAGGCTGAAGTGGACCCGGGAAGCTATTTTGATGCTTTTATGGACCTCGGGCAGAAAGGGATGAATTTGTTGGCTTATATGAACATGATTGAGAATATTAAGGGATCATGAAATCAGGTCAAGGAAGAAGCAAAGGCATCCAAACTCATCATTTGCGCATACACTCTTGATCTGGTTGAATTGCATTGTTTTGGCATTCGGAAGGTGGTGTTTTGTAATCCAAGCAAGCTTTGATCATTCCAATCAAGGGAAACATATGGAAACCTATTATAATCCTATTTGGCATCCTACATGGTGTATTGGAGCTGATTTGGAGCTTAAACTAGTTGGTGATTAGACAAAGATAGTTTGGTTGGAAAACTAGGCAAATAGTTTCCTAATTTGAAATTTGACTTTTTGTTTTAAGAAACAATCTTTTATTTTGGTTTTTATTTGATTATTTGCTGAAAAAACTAATTTAGGAAGGTTTATATTTTATTATTTTGATTTTAAATTAATTATTTCCTATTTCAAAATTAAGGAATTAATTAATCCAAATTAGTTTAGGAAAGGTTAGGAAATTTAGCCACCTTTTTGTTTTTAATCATTGGCTGGTTGTTAACCTAATTCTTTTAGGGTTTTATTTTTTTTCACTCAAATCTATTTAAGGGTTTATTTTCTCAATAGTAGATAGATGATTATTCATACAGAAATTTAATTGTGAGAAAGAGTTCTTTATGTTCTCTTTGAACATCCAAAACATCGAATAGAGCTCAAATGTTTTAGTTTGACTTATCAATAGGATATCTTTCACCTATTATGGCATCTTCATCATATACCAACGTTTCTAAAAATAAGTTGATTAGGGGTCAAGGTAATCATAAGACTCTAAACTTAATTACGATCCGAGCTAATATAATACGGGTTTTGGAGTGAGTCGACCTACTTTGTATCACATTGTAATCAAAGTGGGTTTCTACTCAAAATTACTTTTATTGATAGGTGTCTATGAATTCTTGAGAGATGATTAATCATCGATGGCTTGAAACAAGCCAGTGAGGTTATGGTGGAGCATCATTGTTATTGTTCTTACCCACAGCTTTTTCAAGTTGCTCTAACAACTCTGGCTTACTTCTCACTTTCCTTAGGTTAAACAATGCTTTCCCTAACTTGGGATTGTAAGGTATAATGCTCAGATTATGACTTTTTCATATTCACTGGCAAAAACAAAAGCAAAAAATAAACAAATGAAAAAAATATAAACTTCACAAAAAAAAGAAAAAAAAGAAAAGACAACTAAAAGAAAAATGGTCCTAAATTAAAATTAACTAGTTCAACTCTAATATTGGTCAAAATAAAATTTTGAAAAACCAAAAATCTAAATCTAAAAACCACAATAAAATAAATTAAAATTAAGTTGAATGACGATTGCTACAACTCAAACTCCTAGACAATTAAGTCATAAATTGATAACTTTGATCTGGAAAGTGCACGGTGATGAGAATCTACCCGTGCCCTCACAACCGACAACCAACTGGGGTGCTGACCCAATACGGATGAAGAACGGGCTAATAATTACTACAGGTCAAACCAAGATATTTAAGGACAACCTGGCTGCTTTTATACAGGGAGTAATTAATTCTCAAAAGGGCTTGTCAATACCGAAGATACAATGCTTGTTTTAAGCATCCATGCAGTGGAAGCCATTACAGACTCGGGTAGTTATTTTAGTGCAAATATGAACTCCGGGCAGCAACGAATGGATCCAAAACTTCTTGGATTCAATGGATCTCACAAAAGGCCATGGGATCATTTCATGCATCTAAAACCAGATTGTATGGACAACATCTCAATTTGGCTGAAAATGTGTGATGAGACTCCGCCCGAGCTAGCACAACCAACAACCCGTTGGGGTACCGACCCTATATCGATGAAGACTAGGGCGATCACTAGAGTTCAAGCCAAGAGGGACAACCTTGCTGCCTTTATCAAGGGAGTAATTCATTCTCAAGAGGGCTTGTCCATACCCGAAGATCCAAGACTTGTTTTGAGCATATAAGTGGTGGAAGCTGATACAGGTCTGGATAGCAGTTTTGGTACATTCAAGGAGTCCGGGCAGCATGAATTGGGTCCAACGTAATACGAACCTAGGACGACCTGCTCCTAAACCCGTATTATATTATCTCAGATCTAATTAAGTTCAAGTTCTAATGGAATTGACCTTAACCCCTAACCAAACGGTGGTTAGAAACCTTGGTATAATATAGACGCCACAATAGGGGATGGAAAACCTCTTGATAAGTCAAGCTAAAACAAGCAATTCTCTAATGGTGTTTTAGGTGTTCTCAAAGAACAAAGAGATAATTAGTCTCACAAGTATTTTCTCAATCAAATCAAAGTTGTATTCATATTGAAAAGTAAGCCTTTAAATAGGCTACAAAGCCACAAAATAAAACCCTAAAAACAAAGGGAAAACCCTAAATACAAAGTAGTTTCCTATGGCGGCTGAAATTCTCACACCTTTCCTAATCTAATTTGGATTAATTAATTCCTTTTATTTTAATTAGAAATTAATTAATTTACAATGAAAATAATAAAATAATTAATTTCCTAAACTTATTGTTCCAGGAAATAAATAAATAAAAACTAAAAAGTAATGGTAATTTCTTAAAACAAAAAGTAGAATCAAATTAGGAAACTATAATACTAGCTTTTTGACTAAGTTGACTTTGACCAATCTTTGACCAAATTGAGCTCCAAATCAGCTTCAATATGCTTTGTAGGATGAAAAATAAGCTGAATATGAAGTCCCACACATTGCCCATGCTTGGAAGAGGAAGAAAAAACCAACTCAGCAAAATACAGTAAAGCCAACACAAAATATAGTAAAAAACAGGCCAAATTTGAAGCTATCCGTACAACCCCTTTTTGAATGCCTTTGAAGCTGGCTTGACTTGATTCCATATCCTCTTAGATGTACATATGTATTGAATCCATAAAGAGTTGGAACCATTTCATGCTGCCCATTGTCCATATTTGCACCAAAACTGCTATCCGGGCCTGTTCGGCTTCCACCACTTGGATGCTTAGAATAGGCTTTGTATCTTCAAGTATGGACAAGCTCTATTGAGATTGACTACCCCCGTATAAATACTCCCAGGTTGCCTTTGAAGCTTTGTTGAGTGGGCTCGGGCAGAATCACATCACAACGCTTCATGGATACAATACATATTTTTAAGAGGATATGGAATCAAGTCATGTAGATTCAAACCCATCCAAAAAGGCGCTGTGTGCATGGATTGAAGAATTGGCTGATTTTGAGGTATTTTCCACTGACTTTACTGTATTTTACTGAGTGGATTTTTTCTTTTTCTTCCAAGCAAGGGAAACGTGTGAGACTCCATAATAAGCTTATTTGGTATCTTGAAAAGCATACTGAATCTGATTTGGAGCTCAAATTGATCAAAGTCAACTTAGTCAAAAAACTAGTATTTTAGTTTCCTAATTTGATTCTACTTTTTGTTTTAGGAAATTACCATTACTTTTTTATTTTTATTTATTTATTTGCTGGAAAAATAAGGCGAGAAAATTTATATCTTATTATTTTCATTGTAAATTAATTAATTCCTAATTCAAAATAAAGGAACTAAATAATCCAAATTAGATTAGGAAAGGAGGAGACTTTCGGCCTTATTAGGATTCTTCATTGCATGGCCGGTTTTTCCCTTTTAGTTTTAGGGTTTTATTTTGTTTTCTCTTAGCCTATAAAAGGGCTTGGTTTTTGAGGAAGAATACATCAATAATATTCAAAATTTATTTTGTGAGATTGAATTTCTCTTTGTTCTTTTGAACACCTAAAACACCATTAGTGAATGAGTGTTTTAGTTTGACTTATCAATAGGAATTCCATCACCTATTGTGGCATCTTCGATATACCAAGGTTTCTAATCACAGGTTGATTAGGGGTTGAGGTGACCATTAAGACTTGAACATAATTAGATATGGGTTAATATAATATGAGTTTAGGCACAGGTCGTCCTAGGTTCGTATCATTTGGTATCAGAGCCGAATTTTGTTTAGGTTTGATATATTTTTATTTGCTTTCTTTGTTTTTGTGTTAATCTGAAATTTTAGCATTAGGTTAAGGTTGCTTCTATCATCATACACGTTCTGCATATTTGGAAATAAAAAATAAAAATTCATTCCTAGTTGAATTAGGATTTCCTAGTTTTATTGTATTTTTGTTTCCTAGTTTGTTAGTTGCCTTTTATCATTGTTCTGTTAACTTGGTTTTTGTTGATTTTTCTTTACTATTTTAGTCTTAAATATTTGCATTCATATATTAAAAAAAAAAAAAAAAACCAAACAGCTATTTTTTAAAAAAAAAAACTGCACATTTTTATTCTTGTTGTTGGAGGCCATAGGTTTGGTGAGTTTTTGCTGTTGGAATTGCAAATTTTGGTGTTGATTCTTGTTACTGTAGTTGTTTTATGTTCTGTGAGTGAAAAAAAAAAAGGTAGAGGAAAAGCCGAATATTAAAAAAATATATATATCGGTTTGTTGGAGTTTGATTTGTTTGCTGGAAATTATTGGAGCTGCTGTTTTCTTGATTATTTATTCAATATTTGGATTTGCTGGACAATTATTTTTGTTGCTGGATATTTGAATTTTGGGTATTTAAATTATTTGGATTAAAATTAGTTAAAGGATTTGATACAAAAAAACAACCAGCACTATTCTATATTTTTGTTCGATTTGATTCTTGTTTGTGTTTGAAATTCTTTTTCCTAAATTTTATTCTTGAATCCTTAATCTTTTACCATCTGGTCCAGTTCTTGGTAATTTCAAAATTTTCTTTATTATTTTGCTCTATTTGGCTAGAAAGCCGAAAACTAGGATTTGTTAAATTCTATTTGGCTCCTGCTTTTGTTTATAAGTTTAATTTAAAACATACTTTGATCTAATTGATGTTTTGTGGGTGTTTTAATTAGAACTGTGAGATAATTTATTGAGTGAAAAAAGGCAAGAGTGTATGAGCTTAAAAGAGGGTAAAAGCCGAAACTAATGTGAAAACATGAGTGTCGAACCTTGTTTGAATGAAACATGTGAGGGAGTGAATTTGGTGAGGTCTTATTTTATTTTTGCATCATTTATACTAACATGGCCGATTCAAAGGTGAGAAGAGGAGATCCACTTTTAAGAATTAACGAAGAAGAGTCCATAGGATTCCATGGTGGTTCCCGAGCTATAGGGAATGGTGAGCAATCGGACATGAGGGCTATATTGGAGCAATTTCAGTGGATGAATGCCCAATTTGATAACATAGATCAAAGGATGGACAGGATAGAAACATCACAAGGAGGGTCGAACGTAAGGTTAGATGCTCATTGGAGGTCAAGGAGGCCAAGGCCGACCAAGAGAGGAATTTGGGGAAAGTAACTTTGGAGATGACTTGGATGAGGGGTTTGATGAAATTTTTTAACCTCAAGAAAGGCCAATCCATGGGAGACCTGCAAGGAATGAAGATGATGATCTAGGAAATATCAAGGTAAACATTCCACCTTTCGCCCAAAAAAGTGATCCGGAGGCATATTTGGAATGGGTGGAGAGAATGGAGATGATTTTTTATTGTCATAATTATTCAGAGGCTAAGAAGGTGGAGTTGGCAGCAATGGAGTTTGGTCATTATGCACTCCAATGGTGGACCAATGAGCAAAACACATGAAGGAGAGTTGGTGATGACTTGATCACTACATGGCAACAAATGAAAGGAGTCATGAGGAAGCAATTCATACCATCACACTATCATAGGTTGCTGCATTAAAGGCTTCAATCTTTATCTCAAGGAAGTAGGTCCGTGGAGGATTATTACAAGGAGATGGAGATGCTTATGATGAGGTTAAGCATGAATAAGGATAAAGAAGTAACCATGGCAAGATTCTTTGGTGGTTTGAATCGTGAGATAGCCAATCAACTAGAACTGCAACAATATATGGAATTGGAGGAGATGTTACATGTGGCTATTAAATTAGAGCATCAATTCAAGAGGAGGGGTGTAGGCTCACGGTTTGGAGGAGTTTCCAACAGCAGAAGATCAAATCCAAGTGGCTGGAGAAATAATCCTACCTTTGAGAACAAGCCAAAACTGAAACTTGGTGAAGAAAGTTCCAATCGGCCACAAATGGATTCAAAGACCAAATCTATCCAAGCACCAGAGAATGAGGTAAAACCTGTTCCTAAACCTTCAAGATCGAGAGCATGGTGCTGAAAGATAATGGATAGCTAGAATCGGAAAGTGGTGATGAAACCGAGCAAGAGGAGGGGGAAGAGCTTGAAGGTGAGGCCGAAACTTTGAATGCTTCCCATGCTAAATTAAGCTTGGTTCTAGCAGAGTGCTGGCTGCATACAAGATGATGATGAAATTCAAAGAGAGAACATCTTCCACATCCAATGTGAAATCCAAGGTAAGATTTGTAGTATGATTATTGATAGTGGAAGTTGTACCAATGTAATTAGTAAACTTGTGGTAGATAAATTAGGCTTGACAACAATTAAACATCCAGAACCTTATAGGTTACAATGGCCTAATGATAGTGATGAGATGAAAGTTAATAGAAAAGCCAAAGTAAAATTATGCATTGATAAATAAGTGGATGTGGTTTGTATGATGCTGTGCCTATGCATTCGGGACATGTTTTACTTGGCAGGCCTTGGCAATTTGATAGAGATGCTATTCATTATGGTACAGAGAATAGTATTGTTTTCAGATTTAAAGGTAAAAAGGTCAAGATGGAGGCATTAACACCCAACCCCTCCAAAGAGTCAAAGCCATACAAGACCAACCAGGTAAGTGCTCTAAGACTAAAATATAGTGGAAAAATCATGGGAAAGCTAAAAGTGAGGTGAGAAGGGGAGAGAAACTCGAGTTTTTGAGAGAAGTGACGAAAGCCAAGACTGAGAGCCAAACCGAGGGGAAGAAAGAAAAAGAAAGAAAAGAAAAGAAAAATGAAAAATTTTATTTGAGTTTTGGGGATGTTAATAAGGCTATCTTGGGTAAGAAACTATTGCTAGTTATGATTTATAAAGATAATTATTTTAATGACCAAGCTAGCCTTGAAGAACTTAAATTGTCAAGTTCAATTTTTTCTCTTTTGCAAGATTTTGAAAATGTCTTTCCGGATGAAATTTCAAAGCGATTACCACCAATTAAGGGATTGAACATCAAATTGACTTTGTTCTATGGCTGCCATGCCGAATAGACCTGCATATAAAAATAATCCCGAAGAAACAAAGGAGTTATAAAAACAGGTAAGTGAGTTACTTGATAAAGGTTACATTGATGAGAGTACGAGTCAATGGTCTATTCCTGTTTTATTAGTGCCTAAAAAAGATGGTTCTTGGAAAATGTGTGTTATTGTAGGGCTATAAATAATATCACTATTAAATATAGACATCCAATTCCTAAATTAGATGATATGCTTAATGAATTGTATGGTGCTTGCATGTTTACTAAAATTGGTCTTAGGAGTGGATACCATCAAATTAGGATGAAAGAAGGTGACGAATGGAAGATCGTATTTAAGACTAAATATGGGCTATATGAATGGTTTTTCATGCTTTTTGGTTTATGAGGAAGAATACACCATTAATAATATTCAGAATTTATTTTGTGAGATTGAATTTATCTTTGCTCTTTTGAACAGCTAAAACACCATTAGTAAGTGAGTGTTTTTGTTTGACTTATCAATAAGAATTCCATCACCTATTGTGGTATCTTCAATATACCAAGGTTTGTAATCACAAGTTAATTAGAGGTTGAGGTGACCATTAGAACTCTAACATAATTAGATCCGGGCTAATATAATATGAGTTTAGACACAGGTCGTCATAGGTTTGTATCAATGTATTGTTTAGCCGTTGGCTTTGACTTTTCTTCTTATTCAAGCAAGTTTGACTTATTCTAATCAAGGGGCAACATGTGGGAATCATTATTAATCATATTTGGCATCCTCCATGACATATGGAGGCTGATTTAGAGCTCAAACAAGCTGGACATTGGTCAAAGATACCTTAGTAGTTAAAGTAGTCGACTAGTTTCATAATTTGATTTTGACATTTTGTTTTAGGAAATTAGTCTTATATTTGATTTCTATTTATTTATTTGATAGAAAAATCAACTTAGGAACATTATTATTTTATTTTTTTCATTGTAAATTAATTAATCCCTAATTAGTTTAGGAAAGTAGGTGAATTTCGGCCAACATGTTTCCTTCTCTCTTTGGTGGCTGGTTTTAAGCTAAATATTTAGGGTTTGTTGTCTCGAGACTCTAGCCTATTTAAAGGGCTTAATTTTTAGAAAGAGCACACCTTTAATAATATTCAAAAAATTAATTGTGAAACTGAACTCTCCTTGTTCTCTTTGACCACCTAGAACACCATTAGAAAGTGAGTGTTTTAGTTTTGACTTATCAATACGATATCCATAACCTATTATGGCGTCTTCATTATACCAAGGTTTCTGATCACAAGTTGGTTAGGGGTTAAGGTTTTTTCCATAAGAACTTGAACTTAATTGAGATCTGGACTAATATAATATGGGTTTAGGTGCGAGTCAACCTAGGTTCGTACCATTTGGTATTAGAGCCAAGATTTTGTTCAGGTTTGATCTATCTTATTTGTTTTATTTTTCTTTGTGTTAATCTGTAATTTTAGAATTAGGTTAAGGTTGCATCCATCTCTACACATTTGCATATTAAAAAAAACAAAAAAACTCATTCCTAGTCAATTTTACCGTAGTTTTTGTTTCCTGATTTGTTGGTTGTTTTTTGTTAGGTCTAAAATATTGATGATTTTATGCCATATTTATAGCTTAATATTTGTTAGTTTGTGTTAATTTGTTATGGAAAGATACTTAATTATGTATTTTTCTTAATCTAGGTGAAAGAGGAAGCATTTTAAGAAAACAACCATAAAGATGGATTCCTTGGGTCGAATTATGGTGGGAAGCAAGATTTGAGCTCGAACGGACTAAGCATTAAAAAGATTCCAAAAAGATACCTTGAAGATTCTATAAAGATTCTATCGAGAATTTCATGGTGGAAGTGGATGTCATATGAATCATCACGATCTGAGGATTTCAAATGTCTCGTTATTTTTGGATTTCGAGGTGCGAGCAAAGAGTTATCATCATTTAAAGTTTGGAATTTATAAGAAGGAATATTCTAGTTAAATCTCCACCATTGATCAAAAGAGGGAATCAAGGCAATTTGAGGGCCAAGATAAAAACAAGTGACAATAATTGGTTAATTTATCATTAATGAGGCACATGTCATATCACATGCTTCATTAAGGGTAAATTAGACAAATTAACTATTTTTTTAGGAGTAATTAGATAAAAGGAAAGTAGTAGAGAGCAAGTAATATCAAGTTTCCTTTTTACACATGAAATTCGTCCAACCTTTTTCATGGCCTAAAAAAGGTATCTTCCAAGACTCCCACATTGAAAATAAAGAGAGAAAAAGATTCCCAAGGTCCTATATATATAGCCCCCACCACATTGAAGGAATATATATACGTTTAGAGAGTTATTTAAGAGCTTTTAGGAGGCTTAAATAAAAACAAACCAAATTTTGGGAGTTTCTAATATTCTCTTAAGGGTTCTAGGGTTTTAAAGTTTTAGAGTTTTAGAAGATCAATTGGAGAGCTTGGAGGAGGCAGAGAGACGTGGGCTTGCTTGGAGAAGAAGGCTACGACTTTGAGAGCTCTTGGAGGAGAATTTCTTCAATAGTTTTTATTCTCTTTTCCTTTCTCTTTAATTGTGAATCTTATTATTTTTAATAATTATGGATGTTGAAATTATTTTTACCATGAACTAATTTTCATAGCTAGGGCTATGATGTAGCCCTAACTATGAAGGTTTAATTATTTTAATATATGTTGAGTTTTATTTAATTAGTAATATGTTTTGTTAATAAATCATTGGTATACTTAATGCTTTCTTAGGCCGGAAGGAATGAATGATTTTAATAATATTTGAGCTTGGAAAAGGATAATATTATGGATCTCCAATGATTTACATGAATGCATAATTGATTGGAAAATAGTTATGTCTCATGCCATATTATTTGCTTAATCTATGCTTGATGAATTTGCATGATTTAATTTATAGGCCGGAAGGAATAAATTAGGTTATGTGAATATTATCAATTGTGAGTGGAAACTACTTTTGATTAATTTTGTGATTAAGTGTGGTTAACAAAATTACTAGTTAATTAAATTCACATATTTAAGTAATTAAATTGGAATAGTTAGTGGTGAAATCAAATGCCCTAGTATTCATAATTATTCAATTCTCTCTCTTACTTGAAATTGATCTAATTTTAATTGATTGCTTTTGTTTAATTTAGTTTATTTAGTTTTCAATTGCCATCTTAAATTTTAGTTCAAATATTATCAAAACCTAATTATCTTTGGTACTTAATACTTAATCCCTTGGGTACGACAACCCTATTTTTCCACTTTATTACTTAAAAACGATTCGTACACTTGCGAGTTGATTTTATACATCATTTTTCATCCTTGTTCTTAGTATTTTAGTTTATTGTTGATTTTTCTTTGCTATTTTCGATCTTAAATATTTGCATTCATATATTCAAAAAGAAAAAAATTTGAGTTTGCGACAACTTTGTATTGAGTGGTCTCGGGTTTTGGTAGGAATTTGACGTTGGAATTGCAATTTAGTTGTTAATTCTTACTACTGCAGTTGAGATTATATTTTGTGAGTAAAAAAAAAAAAAGGAAAAAAAAAAAGAAGAAGAAAAGCCGAATTAAAAAAAAAAAGGCCAATTTTGTTGAATTTGGTGTTAAAATTTGTTTGCTGGTGACCATTAAAATTTGTTGAGTTGTTAAGTATTTATTCAATATTTGAAGTTGCTGGAGATTTATTTTTGCTAATGGATATTTGAATTTTGGATGCTAAATTAATTGGATTAAAAATTAGTTAATGGATTTGATACAACAAACTGAATTACGAAGAACAACAACCAACAACTATCTTATATTTTTATTCAATTTTATTTTTCTTTGTGTTTGAATTTCTTTCTCTAAATTTTATTCTTGAATTCTTAATTTCTTATCATCTGGTCCAGTTCTTATTAATTATGAAATTTCCTTATTAAATTGCCTTATTTTTGCTTAGAAACGTCGAGAATTAGGTGTTTAAATTCACTCGATATTTGATTATTTTTGCTTGATGTTTTGTTGATAAGTTTAAATTAAGGTACACTTGGAATCTAGTTGCTTTTTAAGTGTGTTTTAATTAGAACCTTGAATTAGTTCTTTGAGTGGAAAAAGGCAAAAGAGTGTGAGGTCAAAAGAGGGTTAACAGCCGAAACTGGTGTACAAACATGAGTGCCCAGACCTTGTTTGAGTGAAACACGTGAGGGAGTGAATTTTGTGAGGCTTTATTTAATTTTTTATTATTTATACTAACATCGCAGATTCAAGAGTTTGAAGAGGAGATGTACCATTAAGAATTGATGAAGAGGAATCCATAGGATTCAAGGATGATTCTGGAGCTTCAGTAAGTGGAGGTGAGCAAACAGACATGTTAGATCAAAGGATGGACATGTTAGAGACTTCACAGGGAGGCCCAATTTGAGATAAGAATTTCATGGAGGTCAAGGTTGAGGTCAAGGAGGCTGTGGTTGACCTACAGAGGAATTTGGGGAATGGAGTTTAGACATTATGAACTCCAATGGTGGACTAATGAGCAGGATACCCATAGGAGAGTAGGTGATGAATTGATTACTACTTGGTGACAAATGAAAGAAGCCATGAGGGAGCGATTTGTACCGACTCATTACCATTACAAAGAGATGGAGATGCTCATAATAAGGTTGAGCATGAATGAAGAAAGAGAAGCAACCATGGCACGGTTTCGAGGTGGACTGAATCGTGAGATAGCTAACCAATTGGAGTTGCAACAATATGTAGAATTGGAAGAGATGTTGCTGTGGCTATCAAACTTGAGAATCAATTCAAGAGGAGGGGCACAAGTAGATGGCTTGGAGGAGTTTCAAACAGTAGGAGATCAAATCCAAGTGCTTAGAGAAGCAATCCCACCTTTGAAGCAAGACTAAAGCCGAAACTTGGAGACGAAAGCACCACTCGACCAAAAAGGGAGTCCGAAACTGAATCTGTCCAAGCACACAAAAACGAAGGTAAATCTGGTCCTAAATCTTCTAGAACTCATGAAAGTGTGTTTTAAGTGCCATGGATGAGGACAATAGCTTCTTTATTTCAACCAAATATTAGAAGCTTTTCAGTAATAAACTTTATCTAGAAAATCAAAAAATAAACAATTCAAAATTAACTATAACTAAATTAACAATTAGCACAAATGCAAAATAAAACCAACACCATGAATGTTGTATTTAAAATCTAGGAATAAAAGTTGTAGGACCATAATTTCACATAGACCAACAAATGAGTTCTTAATTTGCTTATTAATAACTAATTCCTTCTCCGATTATGAATTGGTTTCAAAATCCATTCACTCACTCTTTCAATGTAAGTGATATACATAGAAAATTTGCTTAAGTTGGAATTTTTTCCTAATTTACCAATCAACCATGCAAATAATTTTCCTTCTAATTATCCAAGTCTAATTGGTTTTTAGAAATCCAACAAAAGCAAGAATTAAGGGTGCCCAAGACTTAACTAAGCTTTCTCGAGTTAACAATAGTTCTTAGATTCTATGCCCTCTCCTTAGTCTACTAAATAAGGCTTAACCACACCAATTCTTCAATTTAGATAACAACCAACCAATTTCTCAATCAAATTAAGCATGTTCATCAATTAATTCAAGGAAACACAAATAATTGGATAGAAATTGTATCATTAATAACAAAATCACTCCATCACAAACAAAATCCAATGTCCATCAAGATGGTAGACTAAAGCTCTTGTCTATCCTAGAAAAAAACCAACAAAAACTGAAACTGAATAGAATCCCATTGATTTAATCATTATCTTTACAAAATACAAGAATTATACTACAAAGTATTTAAGAAAATTAGAGTAGAAAGCACAGATGAAAAAATTCTTAATAGGTGGTGCCTCCATCAAGCAAATCTAAAGCCTTAGGCTTTTTAAGAACTATAAACCCTAGAGCTTTTCTTTTTAGGAGTACATTTCTTTCTCTAAATTGCAGTGTCTCTACTTATTACTTCCTAATTGATAGCTTTACCGCTATAGATAAAATATATAGCCACTTTTTAAAAGCTTCCTCTAATCTATACCCAAAATAACTTTAACCTCAACCTTTGATATTCATCATAAGGCTATCTCCCAAGAAGCACATGCTTCCAAATAAGCACATGCAAGTCATATTTTCATTAGTACCAAGCCTTGCGCTTTAAAAATATACATTTTAGATTCTACAAAGGGATCTACACATGAGATTGGATGGAAGACATGGCATTTGGTCCAGCATGAATGAGCCTGTTTTCCTTTAGACAAGCATTGGTGTATACACCTGCCAAAGCAAATAGGCATGAACTTCCTTCCCTTATTTCTTCTTGAAATGAGGTGGGCACCTTGATTGGTGAAGTATGCACACCCATGCTGCTGAATTTTCTCTCTTAGAAACTTAAAAGTGTTGTGTACACATTGTAAATGCAAGTGGTGCATTTCAAAGCTTTCCCAAAGATCTTTTACGTTATAACTCTTGCATAGCTCTTAAGAAATAACTTGAAATAAGCTTCAATATTTAGCAAATATTCATTAAAAATCTCATTTAATGCTTTTCCTAAAAGAAGAGAACAAAATATATAAAAAAACAACCAAAAGCTTAAGACAACAGATAAATAATTAAGCTTAGGTATGCTTGACTGATCAGTAAAATGCTCAGTTACCAGTCTTTAATGTGGGAGTTTCAAAGGCATTATTATTGGATTTAATTTTTTGACAGTCAATATTAATGCTTTATTACTTGATTTAATCTATAACAGCCTATGGAAGCTAGATTTCAATATTGTTATAGTCATGCTCTAAATTCTTTAGCGTTTGGAATAAATCATGTTTTCAAACTTCCTTTGTGTGAAGCCTTTATTACCCCAAAATTATCAATCGAAAGACACAAAAATAGAAGCCTAAAAGATTTATTCATGTCTTCTTTTTAATCTTTAAAGCTTTCTTACAAGATTTTTGGTTTCTAGTATAGTAGAGTTCTAGCAAAGTTCTAGTTTGTAGGAGAAACTTTGTAGGTTCTATATATCAAGCACCAAAAAGAGCTCTTGGTATCCATTGTATCCTCGGATGTAGATGATTTAGGAATAGAAGCATCAGTAGGAGCAAATTTGTTTTAAAGAGACTGGGAGATGTTAGGCTTCAAATTAATTTGTTATTCTAATGGTTTTTCTCATGGATTATAGGTTCTTAATTTATGTAATATTTGTTTTAATTACATTGTTATTGGCTTTGTATTATTATAATTAAATGTTATTCATGTCACGATTTATTTAGCACTCATATAGTTACTCATTATATTTTCAAATACCTAGCACTCATATAGTTACTCACACAAATTTGGTGCATATACACTCACATGCCATGTTGCAAGGATTTTCTCTTAGTTTCTTTAATTTTTGCTAAATGTTGGACAAGGCAAGGATTTTTAATGATGCATCTGAATTACATATGCCTTTTTATGAGTCATAATAAAGACTTGAAGCTGGAGATCACCACCCAAGAAAGGCTACATTGAAGAGAGCTTTTGGGAGCTACACCATAAAGAGAAATTTAATAAGAGAGAGAAGGTTTTCGAGGGAGAAGCTCTAATGTTTTAAAGAATTTCTTAAGGACCAAAGGCTTTGAGTGCTTGAAGAAGTCTCATGTACCTAAGATTTCTCTTCCTTTAAATCTATTCTCTTATCTTCTTAGTATTTTATAATAGGATTTTTGGATATTTGTACAAGACAATGGTTGGATATTTGGAATTCTATTTTGTTTATATATATATTTTTTCTATCATGAGTGCCTAAGCCCTTAATTTAGAATCTTGTAGCTTAAATCTTGATTGTGATGACTTAATTTTGTCTACTCATGGTTTAATTTCTCCCAAATTATTTGTGGTTGTTTGGTTAAATTGATAAGTTAGCTAGCTAGAGTTTTGAAGAGAAAATTAGGCTTGGACAGCCTAAACCTAGGCCTAAATTGAGTTTGATAAAACCAATTTAGCTTAGGTAACTAGAAAGGGGACTTTATTGCTTGGTTAATTAATAGTGGGAAGAAATTCTAATTTGGGTAAATTTTCGTATATCTTACTTGCCTTGAGAGAGGAAGCGAGTAAATTTTAAAACTCTTTGTTAATAATTCGATTGGAATTGGTCATTAATTATCAATTAAGAAATCGTATGATAGGTTTAAGTGAAATCATGGTCCTAGAGACTCTTAAATCATAGACTTCCAAATACATTTGTTTAGTGTTTTTTTTTCTTTTTTTTCTTTTTGAATTTGTGACTAGAAACCTTGGTATATAATGAAAACACCACAATAGGTGGTGGATGTCCTATTGATAAGTTAAACTAAAACACTTGATCTCTATTAAGTGTTTTAGGTGTGCAAAGAGAACAAAAAGAAGAGAAGTCTTTCTCACAATTAAATTTCTATATAATAATCTAAGCTCCTTTCTCCCTAAAAAATAATCCTTTAAATAGGCCAAGAGTACAAAATAGAAACCCTAGAATATTAGGATAAAATTAGGCCAACATTGGTGAACAAAAGAAAATTGCCAAATTTCACAGCCTTTCCTAATCTAATTGTATTAACTAATTTCCAATTTTCGAAATAGGAATTAATTAATTTACAATCAAAATAATAAAATTTTAACTTTCCTAAAGTAACTTTTCTAGAAAATAAATAAATAAAAACCAAAATAAAGACTACTACCTAAAACAAAAGTTAATGGTTCAAATTAGAAAACTAATTGACTAGTTTGCCAACTATGCTATCTTTAACCAATCACCAGCTAGTTTAGGCTCTAAATCAGCTCCAATATGACATATAGGATGCCAAATAGGATTTATATTGATTCTCATATGTTGCCCTTTGATTGGAATAAGTCAAACTTGCTTGATCAACAACGGAAGTCAAAGCTAGCACCAAAACATGCATTTTCAACCAATATGAAGTCTTGTATGCCAACAGGGTTAATGAGTAGTTTTGCTTCTACCTTGGCATTATTTCATGGTCTCTTGGAATGCTCAATCATGTTCATAAGTCAAGGCCCAAAAATATACCAAAACAGCTTTCCGAGTCCATTTGGCCCTTCATAACTTGGATGCGTAGAACGGGCTTTGGATCTTTGGGTATTTTCATGCCCTCTTAAGACTTAATAACACCTTGAATAAAACTAATCAGGTTCTCCTTAAATCTCTTAACTTGTGCCTGTGTGATTGGCCCCATCTTCAATTGTATAGGATCAACACCCCAGTGGGTAGTTGGTTGTATAGGTACGGACTGATTCTCATCATTCCCCTCCTCTTGAAAAGGATTTGTCCTCAAATCAAAATCATCAGCTGTAACAAATGGAGATAAATCATCAACATTAAATGTAACACTCACAAACTCACCTAGTAAGTCAAGTTTGTAAGCATGTTCATTGATCCACTCCAAGACTTGAAAAGGTCTATCTCTTCGAGGCATAAGCTTTGACTTTTGTTGTTTTGGAAACCCCTCCTTTCTTAAGTGCAACGAAAACCAATCTTCTAGGTCAAATGTTATCACAACAAATTCTATAAATACAAGCTCATTTCGACAAAAATCACACTTTTTAATGTTAGTAAATAATCTTTCTTTCCTAAGAACTCCTAAAACTAACCTCAGTTGTCCTACATGATCATCTAAGTTTTAAATTTTCAACCATATAAGAATATCATGAAAGTGGACAACCATAAATTTTCAAATGAATGGATGTATGACATGATTCCTAAACCTCATAAAAGTGCTAGGTGCATTAGTTAAACAAAAAGGCATTACTAATCACTCATACAATCCATATTTAGTTTTAAATGCGGTTTTCCATTCATCACCCTCTTTCATCCTAATTAAATGATACCCAATCCTAAGATCAATCTTTGAAAACATACATGCAATATATAATTCATCAAGCTTGTCATCTAATCTAGGAATAGGATGCCTATACTTAATGGTAATATTATTTATGGCTCTACAATCAACACACATATGCCATGATCCATCTTTCTTAGGTACTAATAAAACAGGGACAGCACATGGACTCTTACTTTCACGAATATATCATTTTTCAAGTCATTCACTTACCTGGATTTGTAGTTCCTTTGTCTCTTTAGGATCACTTCTTTATGTAGGCCTATTAAGAGTTGCAGCTCTAGGAATAAAATCAATTTGATTTTCAATCCTCTTAAAAGACATCATTAAATTCCTCCAAAAAGACATCATTAAATTCCTGCAAAAGAGAAGAAATAGAATTTGTCAATTCCAGCTCTTCAAGATTAGCTTGATCATTTAGGTAAAAATCTTTATAAATCATAACCAGCAACGGCTTATTACTCAAAATTGCCTTTTTAACCTCACATAAACTAAGACAAAATATTTTCTTTTTCTTCTCTTTCCTCTCTTTTTCTTTACCTCTCTCGACCACCATTGTTTTTCCCTCACTCTTAGCTTTCTCACCAATTTCCTCTCTCTCAAGTTCCTCTCTCTCCTTCCCCTAAAATTTAGTTTTTGAAGACTTACCTTGGATGGATGAGTTGGCCTTACCTTCCTTCACAAACGATGAAGCTGTAGGTGCCATGGTTGCTTTGTCCTTGAGCCTTTCGGCCTGCATCGTTTATTGCACTTGTAATTAGTCTCTAAATACCTCCTTTGGAGTCAACAACTTAAGCTTAATCTTCTTTCCCTTAAATTTAAAAACAATTGCGTTTTCTTGATCATAATGTATAGTACCTTTATCAAATTGCCATGGCAATATGCTTGGCATGCATAGGCACAACATCACATAAAATAACATCCACATATTTATCAATGTTAAACTTTACCTTGGCATGTTTGTTCACTTTCATCTCACCACTATCATTAAGCCATTGTAATCTATATAGTTCAGGATGTTTGATTGTTGTCAGACCTAATTTCTCAATTATCAATTATAATACTACAATTATTACATTGGATTTCACATCAGATATGGAAGATGTTTTCTCTTTAAAATTGATCCTCATCTTTATACATGGTCAAGACCTTCCTTGCCACCAAACTTAATTTGGCCCTTGAAGCTTTGAGAGTCTTGGCTTTTTCATGTTCTTCATCCTCAATTGCTTCATCTACAAATTCAGCCTCTGCCTCCAATTCTTCACTTTCGGACTCCAACTCTCCATTGCCTTTCAACACCATTATTCTTCGATTTGGAAATTGATTGGCAATATATCCTCACCCCTGGCAGTTAAAACAAACAATGTCATGAGTTTTAGAAGGTTTTGAATCAAGCATACCACTCGATTTAGGTGCTGGTGGGTGTTCGACCAAATTGTCCTTCCTTGGCTAGTTGGAGCTCTCTTCACCATGTTTTGGTTTTGTCCTTGCCTCATAGGTGGGATTGCTTTTCCAAACACTTAAAGATTGGCTATTTAAGATTGCCTCATAGGTGGGATTGGCTATTTCCAAACACGAATTGTTTTCAAGTAATAAAGTGGAAAAATAAGGTTGTCATACACAATGGATTAAGAATTAAGTACTAAAGATAATTAAGGTTTGGGTAATATTTGAACTAAAATTTAAGATGGCAATTGAAAATAAATAAACTAAATTAAACAAAATCAATCAATTTCAAGTAAAGAGAGAGTAAAGTTAATAATTATGAATACTAGAGCATTTGATTTCACCACTAAATATTCCAATTTAATTACTTAAACATGTGAACTTAATTAACTAGTAATTTTGTTAACCACACTTAATCACAAAATTAATCAAAAGTAGTTTCCACTCACAATTTATAATATTCACATGACCTAACTTATTCCTTCCGGCCTATAAATTAAATCATGCAAATTTATTAATCATAGATTAAGAAAATAATATGGCATGAGACAACTATTTTCTAATCAATTATGCATTCATGTAAATCATTGGAGATCCATAATATTTTTCTTTTCTAAGCTCAAATATTATTAAAATCATTCATTCCTTCAGGCCCATGAAAGCATTAAGCATACCAATGATTTATTAACAAAACATATTACTAATTAAATAAAACTCAACATATATTAAAGTAATTAGATATTCATGGTTAGGGCTACATCATAGCCCTAACCATCCATAATTATAAAAAAAAAATAATAATAAGGTTCACAAGCAAGTGCACATCTCTATGCCTCCTCCAAGCTCTCCAATTGATCTCCCAAAATCCTAGAACCCTTAAGAGAACTTAAGAAACTCCAAAAATTTGGTTTGCTTCCATTCAAGTCTCCTCATAGCTCTTAAATAACTATATATACTTGTATATATTCTTTCAATGTGGTGGGGGTTATATATATAGACCTTTGTAACATTTGTATCTCTTTATTTTCAATGTGGGACTCTTGCAAGATACTTTTTCTAAGCCATCAAAAGGGTTGGATGAATTTCATGTGTAAAAAGGAAACTTGATATTACTTGTTCTCTACTACTTTCCTTTTCTCTAATTCCTTCTAAAAAATTAGTTAATTAGTCTAATTTATCCTTAATGAAGCATGTGACACGACATATGCCTCATTAATGATAAATTAACCAATTATCACCACTTGTCCTAATCTTGACCCCTGAATTGCCTTGATTCCCTTTTTTGATCAATGAGAGGGATTTAACTAAAATATTTTTTTTATAATGTGACATTTGAAATCATCAAAGTATGAGGATTCATATGACATCCACTTTCACAATGAAATTCCCAAGAGAATCTTTATGAAATCTTTAAGGAATCTTCTTGAAATATTTTCAATGCTTGTCTGTTCGAGCTCAAATTTTGCTTTCCACCATAATTTGGCCTAATGAATCCATCTTTGTGGTTGTTTTCTTGAAAGTCTTCCTCTTTCACCTAGATTAAGAAAAATAGACAATTAAGTATCTTTCCATAACAAATTAACATAAACTGACAAATATTTAGCTATAAAATGGCATAAAATCATCAATATTTTAGGCTTAACACCTGCTGTTTAAAACACCTTCAAACAGTGAGTTTGTACCCCTCCTCTTAAATTGGTTTTAAATCTTGATGACCACATGAAGCATGTCCTCCAACTCCACATAGTTTTGCAACTCCACTTGGTTGGCTATTTCTCGGTTCAAACCTCCTAAAAACCTTACCATAGTTGCCTCACGGTCCTCATTCATACTTAACCTCATCATGAGCATCTCCATCTCTTTGTAATAGTCTTCCACGGTCCTACTTCCTTATGATAGTGATTGAAACTTTTGATGCAACAACCTATGGTAATGAGTCAGCATAAATCTCTTTCTCATGGCTCCTTTCATTTGTTGCCAAGTGGTAATAGGTTCATCACCAACTCTTCTTTGGGTACCTTGCTCTTTAGTCCACCATTGGAGTGCATAATGTCCAAATTCCAAAGTAGCCAATGTAAGCTTCTTTGCCTCAGAATAATTACGACAATCAAATATCATCTCCATATGCTCCTCCCACTCTAGATATGCCTCTAAATCACTTTTTCCCATAAATGGTGGTATGTTCACTTTAACATTTCCAAGGTCATCATCTCCATCCCTAGAGATTGTCTCCAAAATTACCTTCCTTAAATCCTTCCCTAGGACGTCCACGCCTCCATGTAATTCCACCCTAGGATTTGGCCCACGTTGAGATGCTTCAATTTTGTCCATTCTTTGATCTAGGTGATCAAAGCGAGCATTCATCCTTTGAAGTCGTTCGAAAACAATCACCATGTCGGTATGTTCACTTCCACTTCCCGTTGCTGTATAATCTCCTTTGAATCCCATGAATTCCTCTTCAACATTTCTTAAGGAATCACCTCCTCTTCTCATTCTTGAATCTGTCATGTTAGTAAAAATAATGTAAAAATCCTTAACAAGATCACTTCCTCACATGTTTCACTCAAACACGGTCTCAACACTCGTGTTTGCACACTAGTTTCAACTTTAACCCTCTTTTAAACTCACATTCTCATACCTTTTTCCACTCAAAGAATTATCTCAAAGTTCTATTAAAACACAATCAAAACAACAATTAGATCACAAGCATGCCCTAATTAAAATTATCAATAAAACAACAACTAAAACAAGCAGCTATCGAGTGAATTGATAAAACCTAATCTCGGCCTAACCAACCAAAAACAAGGTAAATCAACAAGTAATTTTCGGAATCAATAAGGAGCAGACCGGAATATTAAGAAACCTCTTCGAGGATATAATTTAGAAAAGAGAATCAAATAATGAATAAGAAACAATTCGAACAAAATATGGAAAAGTTGTTGGTTGTAGTTCTTGTAATTTAAGTTTTTGTTTCAGATCCTTTACTAATTTTAATCAAAATAATTTTAGCACTCAAAATTCAAATCTCCAACAGCAATATAGAATGAATAACAACTCCAAATAATCACTACTAAAATTCCACACCAAAACAAACTCAAAATTTTTTTTTTTTGGATCACTAACATAATAATATCACACAATCTCCAGTAGCACAATTCATTAAAAAAAAAAAAAAATTATGGGTTTATGCAAGTTGCTCTCAAAACTCCTCTACTAATTTATTTTTTATTTTTTGAATATATGAATTCAAATAATTAAGATTAAAACAGCAAAGAAAAATAAACAATAAACCAAATTACTAAGAATAATTATGTAAACCACAAACAAACTAGAAAACAAAATTTTGGTTAACAAAAGGAATAAATTAGGCTACATAGAAATTTTTTCTTTATTTTATTTTCTAAAGTAATTTTCCAGCAAATAAATAAATAAAAACCAAAATAAAGACTATTTCCTAAAACAAAAGTCAAATGTTCAAATTAGGAAACTAGTTGATTAGTTTGCCAACTAAGCTATCTTTATCCAATAACCAGCTAGTTTAGGCTCCAAAATAGCTCCAATATGACATGTAAGATGCCAAATATATTAATATTGATTCCCATACGTTGCTCCCTGATTGGAATAAATCAATCTTGCTTGATCAACAAAGGAAGTCAAAGTCTTGTGCATTAACATGGTTAATGAGCAGCTTTGCTTCTGCCTTGGCATGATTTCATGGTCCATTGGAGTGCTCAATCACATTCATAAGTCAATAAATTCATTCTTTGCTGCCAAGGGTCAAAAAATGTACCAAAACAACTTTACAAGTCCATTTCAGCCTTCATAACTTGGATGCATAGAACAGGCTTTGGATTTTCAGGTATTATCATGCTCTCTTAAGAATTAAGCTCTCTTGAGAATTAATAACATCTTGAATGAAATTAACCAGGTTGTCCTTAAATCTCATAGCTTGTGCCAATTTGATTGGTCCCGTCTTTAATTATATAGGATCATCACCCCAATGGGTAATCAGTTGCATGGGTACGGATAGATTCTCATCAGCTTGCCTCTGGGGTGGCACGTGTATGTAGCGGGTGGCCGGAATAGGCAAAATCAGCGGTGACTCGATTGGATGGTAAATGGGTTCAACATGATCCGGTTCGGACCCACGGTTCTAGGGGAGAATTTCTCAAGGTTTGGGGGACAAAACAGGTACTTTGGGATTTGTCTCTTGTCTTACATGCTTCCCAAGGATTATATAGAGCCTTCGGTTACTAATAGACACAAAATTGGGACTGGTTTGGACACTGATACAAAACTAATACTTAAAACTTCTCAAAACCATAACCTTTTATCCGTAACTCAGAATTTGATTGACATGAGATATACCTACGAGCATGGAGATATGAAATACATCATGGACTCAAGAAAGCTCCTCTGGCAAGTCTAACCTGTAAGTTAATGGACTTATCCTCTCAATTATCTCATATGGTCCAATGTAGCGAGGACTTAGCTTTCCTCATTTTCCAAAGTGTACTACGCCCTTCCAAGGAGGGAGTTCCAGGAATACCTGATCACCAACCTCGAACTTGAGATCCTACGCACGTCTACATAGTTTTTTTTCCTATCCAGTGCTTCCTTTCAACCTAACCTGTATAATATTGACCTTGTCCACTATCGGTTGTACAATCTTAGGCCTAGAAGTATTCTTTCACCTATCTCATTCCAATATAATGGAGTATGACATTGTTTTGCATATAATGCCTTATAAGTTGACATTTGAATGCTCGAGTGATAACTGTTGATGTAGGTGAACTCTGCCAAAGGTATACTCATTCCAATTTCCCTCAAGTATAGTACACATGACCCCAACATGTCCTCTAAGGTCTGAATAGTCATATTAGATTGTCCATTGGTTTGAGGGTGAACAGCGGGACTCAAATTCAACTTAACACCTAGTTCATTCATTAATCTTTGCTAAAACCTCAAAATGAACCATGGATCTTTGTTAAATACAATCAATACTGGCACCCCATGAAAACTCATCATATGATTCATAAAAAGTTTTCCTAACTTCTAAGGAGAAAACCTCTCATGAATGGGTAGGAAATGTGCAGTCTTGGTGAATCCATTCATAATCACCTAAATACCATCATGCCTTTGAATTGTGCGAGGAAGCTTGAATATGAAATCCATTGTAATGCACTCCCATTTCCATTCTAGGATAGGTGAAGGCTATAGAAGTCCAGAAGGTTTTTGTCTCTCTAATGATGAGAATCTGCTCAAACTTGCACAACCGACAACCCGCTGGGGTGCTGACCCGATACGGATGAAGATCGGGCCGATCACTAGGGCTCAAAGTAAGAGATTTAAGGACAACCTGCCTGATTTCATACAGGGAGTAGTTAATTCTCAAAGGTGCTTATCAATACCCAAAGATACAAGACCCATTTTAAGTATCCAAGTGGTGAAGGCCGATACGGACCCGGGTAGCTGTTTTAGTGTAAATATGGACTCCGACAGCAAAAAATGGTTCCAACACTTCATGGATTCAATACATATTTTTAAAAGGTCATGGAATCAAGTCAAGGCAGCTTCAAAGGCAACCAAAAAGGACTTGTGCGCATGAGAGAGAAAGTTGGCCAGTTTTGCTATATTATTTGTTGGCTTTACTGTATTTTGCTGAGTTGGACTTTTCTCCTTGATCCAAGCAAGGGCAACGTGTGGAACTTCATGGTAATCCTATTTTCCATCATAAAAGGCATATGGGAGCTGATTTGGAGCTTCAATTGGTTAAAAATTGGTCAAAGATACCTTAGTAAAAAAGATAGTATTTTAGTTTCCTAATTTGATTTTGACTTTTTGGTTTAAGAAATTAGTCTTTTATTTGGTTTTTATTTATTTATTTGCTGGCAAAATTAAGTTAGGAAATTTATTATTTTATTATTTTCATTGTAAATTAATTAATTGCTAATTCAAAATAAAGGAATTAATTAATCCAAATTAGAATAGGAAAGGAGGTGAATTTCGACCAAGCTAGGTTTCCTATTCTTTGGTGGCGGGTTTTTACCTAGATAATTAGGATTTTATCTTCTTCTTTCCTAGCCTATATAAGGGCTTCTTGAACACCTAAAACACCATTGTGGTGTTTTAGTTTTGACTTATCAAAAGGATATCCATCACTTATTGTGGTGTTTTCATTATACTAAGGTTTCTAATCACATGTTGGTTAGGGGTTGAGGTCAATACATTAAAATCTAAAATTAATTGAGATCCGGGCTAATATAATATGAGTTTAGGTGCGTGTCGACGTAAGTTCTTATCATTTGGTATCAGAGCCAAAATTTTGTTCAGGTTTGATCTATCTTTTTTTTTTTTTTTTTGTTATTCTACAATTTTAGAATTAGGTTAAGATTTTTCTATCATCATACACATTCTGCATCTTATAAAAAGTAAAAAAAAAAATTTCATTCCTAGTTAAATTAGATTGTTTATTTTACTGTATTTTTTGTTTCCTAGTTTGTTAGTTGTCTTTCATCTTTGTTCTTAGTAATTTAGTTTATTGTTGATTTTTCTTTGCTGTTTTTTATCTTACTTGTTTGCATTCAGACGTTCAAAAATAAATAAATAAATAAGGAAGTGGTTTACGGAGTAAAAAAATATATATATATATATATTACAAAGTTTGGAAGTTGAATATGGTGGTCACAGGGTTGGTGGATTTTTGGTGTGGAAGTGCTATTTTTGGTGTTGATCTTTCTACTGGAGTTGTTTTACATTTTGTGAGTTAAAAGAAAAAAAAAAAAAAAAGGAAGAAGAAAAGCCGAATAAAAAAAAAATTCGGTTTGTTGAATTTGGTGTTTGCTAGAAATTTTTTCGAACTGTTGAATTGTTGACTGTTTATTCAATGTTTGGAGTTTCTGGAGATTTACTTTTGCTACTGGATATTTGAATTTTGGGTGCTAAAAATATGGATTAAAATTAGTTAAAGGATTTTATAGAAAGACTTGAATTACAAAGGACAACAACCAACAACTATTCCTTATTTTTGTCCAAATTTATTCTTGTTCTTTTTATTCTTGAATTCTTAATCTCTTACCATCTAGTCTAGTTCTTATTAATTCTGAAATTTTCTTGTTAATTTGCTTTATTTTGCCTAGAAAGGTCGAGAATTAGGTGTTTGAAATTCACTTGGTATTGCTTGCTTTTTGCTAATGTTTTGTTGATAAGTTTAGTTAAAACATACTTGTGATCTAATTGTTGTTTAGTGGGTGTTTTAATTAGAACTTTGAGTTAATTCTTTAAATGGAAAAGGGCAAGAGAGTGTGAACTTAAAAGAGGGTAAAAGCCGAAACTAGTGTACAAACACAAGTGTCGAGACCTTGATTGAGTGAAACATGTAAAGGAGTGAATTTGGTGAGATCCTACTTTATTTTTGTGTTATTTGTACTAACATGGCAGATTCAAGGGTGAGAAGAGGAGATCCACCATTGAGAATTAATGAAGAAGAGTCTATAGGATTCAAAGGAGATTCCTGAGCGACGACGAGTGAAGATGAGCACACGGACATGAGGGCCGTCTTGGAACAATTTCAGCGGATGAATGCTCAATTTATTCACATAAATCAAAGGATGGACAAGTTAGAAACATCATAAATAGTGCCATGTATAAGGGTTGATGCTCGTGGTGGTTGAGGTCGAGGTCGAGGAGGCCGAGGGAGATTTAGAGGAGAATTCGGGGAAGCTAAATTTAGAGATGACTTGGATGAGGGGTTTGATGAAATTTTTAAACCTCAAGGGAGGCCAACCCGTGGAAGACCAGCAAGGAATGAAGATGATGATCTTGGGAATATCAAGGTAACCATACCACCTTTCATGGGAAAAAGTGATCCAAACGCTTACTTGGAATGGGAGGAGCGTACGGAGATGTTTTTTTATTGTCACAATTATTTGGAGGCCAAGAAAGTTAAATTAGCGGTACTGGAGTTTGGACATTATGCATTCCAATGGTAGAAAAATGAGCAAAGCACCCGAAGAAGAGTAGGTGCTGAATTGATTACTACTTGGCGACAAATGAAAGGAGCCATGAGGAAGCAAGTCATGCCGGTACATTACCATAGGTTGCTGTATCAAAGACACCAATCTTTGACACAAGGTAATAAGTCCATGGAGGATTATTACAAAGAGATGGAGATGTTCATGATGAGATTGAGCATGAATGAAGAAAGAGAAGCAGCCATGTCAAGGTTTCTTGGTGGATCGAATCAAGAGATAGCCAATCAACTAGAATTGCAACAATATATGGAATTGGAATAGATATTGCATGTGGCTATTAAACTTGAGCATCAATTCAAGAGAAGGGGTGTAAACTCACGGTTTGGGGGTGTTTCCAGTAGCGGAAGGTCAAATCCAAGCGGCTACCTATGAAAGCAAGTCAAAGCCAAAAGTTAGAGAAGAAAGTTCAAATCAGCCAAAGAGAGAGGCTAGAATTGAATTTATCCAAGGACCAAAGAATGAAGGTAAATCTGATCCTAAACCTTCAAGATCTAGAGAAATTGTTTGTTTTAAATGCCAGGGATAAGGACACATCGCTAGCCAATGCCCAAATAGAAGAATCATTATGTTAAAAGGTAATGGTGAGCTAGAATCAGAAAGCAAGGAAAGTGGAGATGAAGTCGAGCAAGAAGAGGAAGACTTTGAGGATGAAGCCGGGACCCTACATGCACCCAGTACAGAATTAAATTTGGTTTCTAGGTGATACGAACCTAGGATGACCTGCGCCTAAACCTGTATTATATTATCTCAGATTTAATTATGTTCAAGTTTAATGGTCATCTCAACCCCTAACCAACCTATGATTAGAAATCTTGGTATAATGAAGACACCACAATAGGTGATGGTTATCCTATTGATAAGTCAAAATAAAACACTCATTCAATAATGGTGTTTCAGGCATTCAAAGAGAACAAAGGGATTTCAATCTCACACATAATTCTTTGTTTGAATAATATATCGAATATTGTTGATAAAACAAGCCCTTAAATAGGCTAAAAATTAGAAAATAAAATCCTAATTATCTAGGTAAAATCGGCCGCCAAAGAATAGGAAACCTAGTTTGGCCAAAATTCACCTCCTTTCCCAATCTAATTTGGATAAATTAATTCCTTTATTTTGAATTAGCAATTAATTAATTTACAATAAAAATAATAAAATGATAACTTTCCTAAGTTTGTTTGTCCAGAAAATAAATAAATAAAAACCAAATAAAAGATTAATTTCCTAAAGCAAAAAGTCAAAATCAAATTAGGAAACTAGTTGACTAGTTTGACTACTAAGGTATCTTTGACATATCTTCAGCTTGTTTGGGCTCCAAGTCAGCTTCCATATGCCATTTAGGATGCCAAATGTGATTAATAATGATTCCCACACATTGCCTCTTGATTGGAATAAGTAAAAAAAGAAGAAAAGGCAAAGCCAGCGGCTAAACAGCACATTTTCAGCCAAATTAAGATGCTATCCGTACAAGTCCTTTTTTGATGCTTTTGATTCTTGGCTGGATTCCATGTTCTCTTAATGATATTCATTGAGTTCATGAAGTGTTTGAACCATGCCTTACTGCCCGAAGTCCAAATTTGTATGAAAATAGCTACCCGAGTCCGTATCGGCTTCCACCACTCGGTTGCTTAGAACAGGCTTTGTATCTTCGGGTGTGGACAAGCTCCTTTGAGAATTAACTACTCCCTATATAAATGCTCCTTGATTGTCTTTAAACCTCTTGGCTTGAGCTCTAATGATTGGCCCAGTCTTCATCCGTAACAGGTCAGAATTAGCGGGTTGTCAGTTGTGCAGGCTTTGGCAGATTCTCATCATTCCCCTCCTCTCGAAAAGGATTTGTCCTCAAATCAAGATCATCACCTTCAGCGAAAGAAGATAAATCAGCAGCATTAAATGTGGCACTGACATTGTACTCACCTACTAAATTAAGTTTGTAGGCATTCTCGTTAATTCACTCCAAAACTTGAAAAGGTCCATCCACACGCGACATAAGCTTTGACTTTCTTTGTTTTGGACAGCTCTCATTTCTTAGGTGCAACCAAATCAAATCTCCTCGGTCAAACACTCAAAAAAAAATCTATAAATACATGCTCATTATGGCAAAAATTATACTTTTTAAAGTTAGCTAATAATCTCTTTCAAATTTCCAATAAGTAAAGCATTTAACAATGCAGATAAAGTTCTATACAGCAAAAGCATCTTTATAATTCATAACCTGCAAAGGTTTATCAATAAAAAATGCATTTTTAACCTCACCTAAGCTTAGATAAAAATTATTTTTCTTCTTTTCTTTTTTCTCTCTTTCCTTCCCACTCACGGATTCAATAGGTTTTACGTCACTCTCGGCTTTTGCATCAAATTTCTCACTCTCGGGTTTATTATAATTTTTCCACTCAACCTGGGTTTTAGAGGACTTACCTTGGTGCCATTCTAGCCTTCTCTTTGAGCCTTTCAGCTTCCCTCCTTTGTTGCAATTGTAATTGGTCTCAAAAATACCTCCTTCGGGGTCAATGGCTCCAGCTTAACCTTCTTGCCTTTAAACTTAAAAAGGCTTAGAACAGGTTTTGTATCTTCAGGTATGGACAAGCTCTTTTGAGAATTAACTACTCCCTATATAAATGCTCCTAGGTTATCCTTAAACCTCTTGGCTTGAGCTCTAGTGCTCGGCCTGGTCTTCATCCGTATCTGGTTAGCACCCCATGCGGTTGTCGGTTGTGTGGGCTCAGGTGGATTCTCATCACTAGGAGAATGCTGGTTGTATACAAGGATGAGGATCAAGTGATGTGATTCCGCTCTAACCTGCTCAACTGAGAACCCGTTGGGATGATGACTCGACACAGATGAAGAGCAGACCAATCACAAGAGCTCAAATTAAGAGATTTAAGGACAACCTGGGAGCATTTATACAGGGGGTAATCAAATCTCAACAGAGCTTGTCCATACAAAGCCTATTCTACGCATCCAAGTGGTGGAAACCGATACGAACCCCGGTAGCAGTTTTGGTGCAAATATGGACAACGGGCAGCATAAAATGGTTCTAACTATTTTTGGATTCATACGTATGTCTAAGAGGATATGGAATCAAGTCAGGGCAGCTTCAAAGGCATTCAAAAAGGGGTTGTATGGACAGCTTCACCCCACATATTTTGTGTTGACTTTACTGTATTTTGCTGAGTTGGCTTTTTCTTTCTCTTCCAAGCATGGGCAATGTGTGGGACTTCATGGTAAGCTTATTTGGCATCCTAAAAAGCATATTGAAGTTGATTTGGAGCTCAAATTGGTCAAAGAAAGGTCAAAGTCAACTTAGTCTAAAAGCTAGTATTTTAGTTTCCTAATTTTATTCTACTTTTTGTTTGAAGAAATTACCATTACTTTTTTGTTTCTATTTATTTATTTGCTGGACAAATAAGTTTAGGAAAGTTTTTATTTTATTATTTTCATCGTAAATTAATTATTTCCTAATGCAAAATAAAGGAATTAATTAATTAGAATTTAGATTTAGGAAAGTAGGAAATTCGGCCACTTTAGGAAAGGTTATTGTATGGCCGGTTTTCCTTATGTCTTCTAGGGTTTATTGTGTGACTTTTCCAGCTTATTTAAAGGCTTGTTTTATTAATAATAATTAGTACATTATTCATACCGAAAATTAATTGTGAGAGTTAATTCTCTTTGTTCTCTTTGAACACGTAAAACACCATTAGTGAATGAGTGTTTTAATTGGATTTATCAATAGGACATCCACCACCTATTGTGGCGTCTTCATCATATACCAAGGTTTCTAATCACAGGTTGGTTAGGGGTTGAGGTGACCATTAGAACTTGAACATAATTAGATCCGGGCTATAATACGGGTTTAAGAGTAGGTCGTCCTAGGTTCGTATCATCAAATTCAAAGGGAAAACATTTTCCACACTCGATGTAAAATCCAAGGTAAGATTTGTAGTATGATTATTAATAATGGAAGTTGTACAAATGTAATTAATAACATTGTGGTTGATAAATTAGGTTTAACAACTATTAAACATCCAGAACCATATATATTACAATGGCTTAACGATAATGGAAAGATGAAAGTAAATAAACAAGCCAAAGTAAAATTTAGCATACATAAATATGTGGATGTTGTGTTGTGTGATGTTATGCCTATGCATGCTGGTCATATTTTATTAGGTAGACCAATGCGATAAGATGCTATTCATTATGGTTGAAAAAATTGTATTGTTTTTAAATTTAAAGGTAAAAAAGTCAAGCTGGAAACATTGACTCCCAAAGAGGTATTTAGAGACCAACTTCAAATACAACAAAGAAGGGAAGCCGACAAGCTCAAAGAAAGAACAAGTGTAGCACCCATGACTTCAACACCAATCCAAGGAGGCAAGGCCGAACAAAACCAACCAGGTAAGTGTCCTAAACTTAAACTTGAGGGGAAGGAAAGAGAGAAAGCTGAGAGAGAGACAGAGAGAGTAAAAACCGAGGGTGAGAGTGGAAAAAGTGGTTCCGTGAGTTGGAAAAAAAAGGAAGAAAAGAAAAGAAAAATAAAACTTTTTATCTTAGCGTTGATGATGTTAATAAAGCAATTTTGAATAAGAAACCATTAATAGTTATGATTTATAAAGATGCTTCTTTAAAGATGTTTTTGATGTATAGAACTTTATTTGCATTTTTGAAAATTTGGAAGAGATTATTTACTAACTTTAAAAAGTATAATTTTTACCATAATAAGCATGTATTTCTAGATTTTGTTGTGTTAGTGTTTAACCCAGGAGATTTGGTTTGGTTACACTTACGAAGGGAGAGGTTTCCAAAACAAAGAAAGTTAAAGCTTATGTCGCTTGTGGATGAATCTTTTCAAGTTTTGGAGTGGATTAATGAGAATGCCTACAAACTTGATTTAACAAGTGAGTATAATTTTAGTAGTATATTTAATGTTGCTAACTTATCTCCTTTTTCTACAGGTGATGACTTTGATTTGAAGGCAAATCATTTTCAAAAGGAGAGGAATGATGAGAATCCACCCGAACCTGCACAACTGATAGCCCGTTGAGGTGTTGACCTAATACGGATGAAGACCGAGCCGATCACTAGGGCTCAAGCTAAGAGATTTAAGGACAAACTGGTTGATTTTATCCATGGACTAGTTAATTCCCAAAGGGTCTTGTCAATGCTCGAAGATACAAAACTCGTTTTAAGCATCCAAGAAATGGTGCAAATATGGACTCCGAGCTACAAGAAATGGTGCCAACACTTCATGGATTCAATAGATATCTTTAAGAGGTCATGGAATCAAGTTAAGGCAGCTTCAAGGCAATCAAAAAGAGCCTGTACGCATGAGAGAGAAAGTTGGTCAATTTTGCTATATTATTTGCTGACTTTACTATATTTACTGAGTTTCACTTTTCTTTTTGATCTAAGCAAGGGTAATGTGTGGAACTCCATGATAGTCCTATTTGGTATCCTACAAGGCATATGGAAGCTTATTTGGAGCTTAAATTGGTCAAAGATAGCTTAGTCAAAAAGATAGTATTTTGGTTTCCTAATTTGATTTTGACTTTTTGCTTTAGGAAATTAGTCTTTTATTTGGTTTTTATTTATTTTTTTTCTGGACAAATAAACTTAGGAAAGCTATTATTTTATTGTTTTTATTGTAAATTAATTAATTTCTAATTCAAAATAAAAGAATTAATTAATCCAAATTAGATTAGGAAAAGAGGTGGATTTCGACCAATGTAGGTTTCCTATTTTTTGGTGGCGGGTTTTTACCTAGATAATTAGGGTTTTATTTTGTTCTTTCCTAGCTTATATAAGGGCTTATTTTTTAGGAAGAACACACCTTTAATAATGTTTAGAATTTATTTTACGAGATAGAATTCTTTTTGTTCTTCTTGAACACCTAAAACACCATTAGAAAACACCATTAGAGAGTGAGTGTTTTAGTTTTGACTTATCAATAGGATATCCATCACCTATTGTGGCATCTTCATTATACCAAGGTTTCTTCTAATCAAGGTTGGTTAGGGGTTGAGGTCAATCCATTAAAATCTAAACTTAATTGAGATCCGAGCTACTATAATACGAGTTTAGGCACATGTTGACCTAGGTTCGTATCATCTACCTTCATTTATTGGCAAATGAAACACTTGTCTACATATTCAGCAACTTCTCTTTTCATCCATTCCCACCAATAATACTCTTTTAGGATATACTACATCTTAGTCCTACTGGGCTTCTTTACCTCTTTAACTCTTCATTAGCTAGAAAACAGTAATAATACTAAAACCAATCACCAAGGCTCCATCGCCTCTAATAGTGAAATCTGACTTTCCCCCTTGTTTCACTTTCCTTTTCATGCTCTCAGTAAGGGTCTTTGAATTGAGCCTCAATAACATAATCCATAAGTATCGGTCATAGTCAAAAGCTAGCTAAAAGTCTTTGAATTGAGCCTCAAGAACATAATCCATAAGTATCGGTCATAGTCAAAAGCTAGCTAAAAGTGCTTCGAAAATATGCATCCATAAATTAACATCCAACTTTCATAACTCAACCATCAAAGGAGGTTGAATTATCTATACATAAGCCAATGAGCCTGTAGACTTCCTATTTAATGTATCAGCCACCACATTTGCCTTCCCCGGGTGGTAGTCAATAGGGCAATCATAATCCTTGAGCTACTTCATCCATCTGGTAAACAAATACTTAAAGCTCTTATGATCGGAAATGATCAGACAAGTAGCTCCATACAAGTAGTGCCTCCAGGCCTTCAATACAAATATCATTACAACAAGCTCTAAACTATAAGTTGGATAATTCAGCTCGTGCTTCTTCAACTGTCTAAAAGTATAAGTAACAACTCATAACTTTCTAAAAGAAAAATCCATCCATCAAATAAAAAAGAAAGTTTATAATTTGAATCTAATTTCCTCAAACCAAATACCAGTATCACAAGGTTAAAATTAGGATTGTTCTTTTTGTCTCTGATTGCACTCCTAGTACTTGCAATTATAAGATCCATGTTGCTCATTGATTATTCAATTTTCTTAACCTCAACAAACATCCTTCTTTTAACCAAATTCATCGAAGCTATAAAATAGAATTCCTCATACTTTTGCTGATGGAGGGCTTTAGATTGCTTATAGAGCCCAACATAATCCTCAAGATTGTTAGTACCAAAGAATATGAAACTAAAACATCAAGTCCAAGTCCTCTCGTCATCTTTAATATCATTCTTGAGGAAACCTTAAATTCTTCTAATTTCAAACAAACTCTAAGAATTTATACCTCAAGCAATAAAGAAATTTAAATTTTAATTCTAATATCACAACCAAGTACTAAGAGCTAGTTACTAGATCCTCTAACTATAGGAAAACATTCATCACTTTCCTATGTTCTAGTTACGCCCCCAAAAATCATATTCCTTAGAAGGTCAAGTTATCATTAAGAATATCAACCACTTTACATCCATAAAACATCATTGACATAAAACCCTCAATCTTAAATGAAACCAAAATATCAAAACTAAGATCTAAAATCATCACCCAAAAGTAGATGCCACAAAACCAACCTGTGAAATTTATAGCTTAGTTCTCAACAAGTTGTCTCACATAAGACTACCAAAATACATCAACTAAAGTTGGTCTATACTAGATTCTAATATTAAGATCTTAATTTCCATGAAATGAAAATAACTACCCTTGAACATCTGACCAGGTCAAATGGACCCTCATGTGGATACGAAAATTTCCATGTGATATCCCAATGGAACTGGAGTCATCCCAATTTGTGCAACATATATACATAAACAAAAGAGCAGGTGATCTTTGAACCAATAAAATATGTCCATCACTACCAAGCATAGATAAAGTATCTATCACAACATTTGGGTGATCTGTGCCTCTTAACTGATCATAGCATACACCTTGCTTCTGGTAAGTGGTCGTCCCCTCTGACCTTTGTTTCTAGCTGTGGATGAAGACTGTTGTGCAGTGTTGGTAGAACCTCCAAAAGGATGGCCTATTTATGTATCGTATACTTTGTACCCACCAGTTTACTGAAATTGTGCACCTAATCTTAAGGCTCTAACCTAACCGTGTCCTCGATAGGGGTAATCCTTTTTAAAGTGTTCTGACTGTCTGTAATGAAAGCATGATCCATCCCACTGGCACTGTCCATCATGAAACTTACCATATAAGTTATCTCAGACTGTAGATCTCTAAAAGTGGCTGTTACTGTTGTTCAGTGTCCACTGTCCTGAACCCTAAGTGTGTCATTTCTCTAGAACCTACTGTCTCTAAGGCTATGTTTGCCTCCTCTAAATTCGCCACCATCTAATGATCTTGAACTAAAGCTGTTCTTTTTAAATGATCTGTAACTATAGGTCTCTAAAGACATGCCATTATTTGAACAGTGCTTAGACCTTTACATTGTGGTTTGCCTATCTACCTCCAAGACAGCATCTCTCATAGATCAATACTTGGGGTGAATGGCACCTAAGATACTCAGCATTATAGGCTTGCTCAATTCATCAAGAGTCTTTTTTTTTCTTATTAGCCTCATTGTCAACCAAATTGGGGTAGAACTCTAATAGCTCCCTGAATCTCCGATTGTACTCAGAAACTGTCATGCTACCCTAAGTGGGCATCTCAAACTCTAGTCTCTTAGTCTTAACAATGTTTGGACGTCAAAACTCGATGCGAAATGCAGTCTTGAACGACATCCAAGTGTGATGTCTCCTAGTTCTTTCATAAAGCTAATGTGATCTTATCCTCATCCCCACATTGCATAGGATTCGTGCAGCCATTATAACCTACTGCTCCAAGTCTATGAGCCCAATTAATAGAATGCCCAGTAAACCCACTATTCTCGAGTGATTGAGCCAGGAGCTTGACAAGATGCTCCTTATAAGTCAACACATCTCTACTTCCAGCTGTAGCATGCTAGCAACCATGTCTACCTCCTCGTGACATTAAAAAGAAAGTTGTATATGAAAGAATCAGTCCAAATATAATTAACACCAACAAAAGGGTAGGAATGGAAGGTAAAACATAAAATGAGTTGTACAGCAATGCACGACCTTGAGGAATTTAGAACCTAAAACTCTGATACCAAGCTGATAGAACTCACCCCGAGAACCCTCCCAAGATCTCCTTAGTGGTCCCGACTAGTGAAGTCTTACTAGACATTCCTTAAAGAGTATCAAATGAAACCCACTTAAAACATAAACGAACGAATACAACAGTATCAATAATACCTCAATATATAAATATTAAACCACAACAGCATAAAAGTCCACAACTATGGTCCACAACCAGCCTATCGTACTACCAGCTATAACTACAAATATATAAAATATGGACTCCACTGTGTCCAAAAACTAGATCAAAGCATTCTAAGAGTGTTTTTAAAACTTAGAACAAACAACTGACACAAACAACTCTAGAAAGATAAAGATAATAAAGAAAAACAAGTACTGCAGTTGTCGTGGAAAGAACGGAATGACAAGCGGTGAGCGAGGCAGATTGCTTCTAACTGCCTAGACCTAGGGGAACGAATTTAAAATAAATAAAACATGAGATAAAGAAATCTAAGTGAGTGGCATAATATAATTGGAAAGTAAAAATTTATTTCCACAAAACTTGCTCTCAAGACCTCTCGTTTCTCTCTTTTGAAAGGTTCCCCTTTTTAAAACCATTTTACAAAACCCAACTTATACCCCGATTCAATATCATAAAATCAATGCTCAAAAAGGTATAAAGTGAACGATAATTATAATATTATAAAATGTCTAAACTAAGATATAAATATTGAGTATAAAATATTTTAAACACAATTTCACAAAATAATTATGAAATTGCAGTAATAACCACAAAATTGGAAAACCAATAATATACTCAGAACATATACAATGTACCATACGATATACTAAACCGTAAATTGTAGGATACACCCACCTCACGACCTTTAATGTACGAAGGGTATCATGGAAATAATAAACATTAGGATATACCCAACCTCACGGTCCATGGCAATAATAACCTGTGGGATGAACCCGACCTCACGGCAGCATGGCAATAATAAACATGTGGGGTGAACCTAACTTCATGGCTCGTGGCAGTAATAAACATGTGGCATGAACCCAACCTCACTGCACTGTGGCATGAACCTAACCTCATGGCTCGTGGCAGTAATATAATACTGATCTGAAACACTGGTACTATAAGGTGCATCAATTAAAAATAAATAATATAGTATCCGTCAAAACAATCGTATGAGATCATACTTTTCTACATGATACTGTATGATAAATCATAATTTAATATTCAAACTCAACCGCTTGTTTAACTATTTACAAAATTTAACTAGAAATACCACGGTGAAATATATATCATCATAAACCAATTTTAAGCATATAAAATTGTAAAATACTTGACCATGCTTAAAATCATAGAATTTTCAATCTGCTTTCTCAAATCAATTAATTTGCAAATTTGATTTAGAACCTCAATTCAAATACCGGGATATTTATAAACCATTTAAAATCTTATCAAAATCTACGTAAAATAATAACACTTATATACAAATGCTGAGATTCATATATGCATAAAGTAATCATTTAAATCAAATGATATATATGTTAAATAACTGAACGATATATGTTATACTGCATGCCCAAAATATTTTAAAAATTTAACCACTCACAGTATAGTAGATGCTCATTCCTGCTCCCTTGCAAGATTGCCTCCAATATCAAATGTCTTAAAATTATTTATATAACTACAAAATTACATAAATTGGACACCGACTGGTCCAATTATACAGCGTACATTAAGGACCCGGTACCAAAAATTGGGGCTTTTGCCCGAATGCCAATCTTTCAAAATTGAACCATCCAATGGGTCCTATTAATATCTAATTTACCTAATCTAACTTTAATTTTATCCAATTTGATGAATTTTGTCTAAAAGTCAGTCCCAATTTATCTGGTATTTAACTAATTGACTAAAAAATAGAAAAATTATCAAACGACATCCAAAATTCATAAAATTTTATATCTACAGAAAGCCCAAGAGATACGAAACACAATGGTATGCTCACCTCAATCCAACAGTGTATTCGATGGTCGGAAAACTTGACAAAAATCTCGGCCGAACTCCTCGTTGATGTATCTCATAAAGGGTGAAGAATATAGGCAAAAGGAGTATGGAAATGACTTCAAAGGGTCAAAAAATGGGGGTAAGTAGTGCAAATCTGCCCGTGCCCGCATAATCGACAACCCGCTGAGATGCTGACTCAATACAGATGAAGACCGGGCCGATCACTAGGGCTCAAGCTAAGAGTTTTAAGGATAACTTTGCTGCCTTTGTCAAGGGAGCAATTCACTCTCAAAAGGGCTTGTCCATACCTAAAGTCCTTGTTTTGGGCATACAAGTGGTGGAAACTGACACGGACTCAGGTAGCAGTTTTAGTTCATTTATGTAGTCTAGGTAGCATGAAATGGTTCTAGTGCTTCATGGATTCGATACATATGTTTAAGAGGTCATGGAATCAAGTCAAGGTAGTCAAAAAGGGTCTATGTGCATGGAATGGAAATTTGGCCGATTTTACTGTTTTTCTTGCTGACTTTATTGTATTTTGCTGAGTTAGCTTTTTCTCTTTCCTCCAAGCAAAGAAAATGTGTGAGACTCCATGATATTCCTATTTGGCATCCTAAAAAGCATACGGAAGCTGATTTGAAGCTTAAATTATTCAAAAATTGGTCAAAGTTAACTTAGTCAAAAAGATAGTATTTTAGTTTTCTAATTTGATTTCTACTTTTTATTTTAGGAAATTACATTTACTTTTGGTTTTTATTTATTTATTTGCTTGACAAATAAGTTTAGGAAATAATAATTTTATTCCTTTCATTGTAAATTAATTAATTCCTAATTCAAAATAAAGGAATTAATTAATCAAAATTAGATTAGGAAAGAGATAGAAAATTCAGCCACATTAGGAAACAACAAGGCATGCCCGGTTTTTTCTGTAGTTTTTAGGGTTTTATGCTATTTTCTCTTAGCCTATATATAAGGGCTTATTTTTAAGGAAGAATACACCTTTAATAATATTCAGAATTTATTTTGTGAGATTGAATTTCTTTTTGTTCTTTTTAACACCTAAAACACCATTAGTGAGTGTTTTAGTTCAATTTATCAACAGGATATCCATCACCTATTATGGCATCTACATTATATCAAGATTTCTAATCACAGGTTGGTTAGGGGTTGAGGTCAATCCATTAGAACTTGAATTTAATCGTGAGCAAGGCTAATATAATACCGGTTTAGGAGTAAGTCGTCCTAGGTTCGTATCATTTGGTTTCAAGGTCAAGATTTTGTTTAAGTTTGATCTATCTTTTTATTTTTTATTTTTTTGTGTAAATTTGAAATTTTAGCATTAGGTTAAGGTTGCATCCATCCCATAAAAAAAAAAAAAACTCATTCCTAGTTAAATTAGGTTTTCCCAGTTCTACTGTATTTTTTGTGGTTCCTAGTTTATTGGTTGTCTTTTTATCATTGTTCTTATTAATTTAGTTTATTGTTGATTTTTCTTTGCTATTTTTAATCTAAAATATTTTCATTCATATATTCCCCCCCCCCCCCCCCCCCCCCCCCAAAAAAAAAAAGAGAGAAAAGAAGTGTGTTTGTGACAACATAAAAAAAATTTAAAAAAAAAAAAAAAAACCTGCAATTTTGTCTTGGAGGTCACGGGTTTGGTGATTATTTGGTGTTGGAATTGCAATTTTGGTGTTGATCCTTTCTACTGTAGTTGTCTTATGTTATGTGAATAGAACAAAAAAAAATCGAATATAAAAAAAAAAATCGGTTTGTTGAATTTGGTGTTGAAATTTGTTGCTGGAAATTTCTTGGAGCTGCTGATTTGTTGATTATTTATTCAATATTTAGAGTTACTGGAGAATTATTTTTGTTGCTGGATATTTGAATTTTGGGTGCTTAAATTATTTGGATTAAAATTAGTTAAAGGATTTGATGCAAAACTAGGATTACAAGAACAACAACCACCGCTATTCTTTAATTTTGTTCGAATTTATTCTTGTTCGTGTTTGAAATTCTTTTTCTAAATTTTTATTCTTGAATCCTTAATTTCTTACCATCTGGTCCGGTTCTTATTGATTCTAAAATTTTCCTTGTTAATTTGTCTTATTTTGCCTAGAAAAGCGCGAAAACTAAGTTTTGTTAATTCATCGCTATTGCTTGCTTATTGCTACTGTTTTGTTGATAAGTTTAATTAAAACATACTTGTGATCTAATTTCTATTTTGTGGGTGTTTTAATTAGAACTTTGAGATGATTCTTTGAGTAGAAAGAGGCAAGAGTGTGTGAGCTTAAAATAGGGTAAAAACCAAAACTAGTGTTAAAACACGAGTGTCGAGACCTTGATTTAGTGAAACATGTGAGGGAGTGATTTTTGGTGGGAATTTATTTCATTTTGCATTATTTATACTAAGATGGCAGATTCAAGGTTGAGGAGAGGAGATCCACCACTAAGAATTAATGAAAAAGAATCTATAAGATTCCATGGTGATTCCCGAGCTACGGGGAGTGGTGAGAAAACACACATGAGGGCTGTCTTGGAATAATCACAGTGGATGAATGCTCAATTTAACCACATAAATCAAAGGATGGATAGAAGAGAAACATCTCATGGTGGACTGAATTTCGGGCAAAAGATCTGTGGAGGTCGAGGTCAAGGAGGCCGTGGACGACCTAGAGAGGAGTTTGAAGAGGGAAATTTTGGAGATGATTTTGAGGAAGGAATGGATGAAACGTTTGCTATCCAGTATAGGCTAGGCCGTGGAAAACATAGGAAAGAGGAGGTAGATGATGATCTTGGAAAAATAATGATAAACATTCCACCTTTTAGTGGAAAAAGTGACCTGGACGCATGACATGCTTCATTAATCTCATGAAAGTGCTAGGTGCATTAGATCTTTGTCCTGCTCGCCTCCTAGAAATTGTCTCTTTGTCCTACCATCCAATAGCTTAGTCCGTGAATTCAATAGCGGCCAATTTCACCTTTTTTGCCTCGGAGTAGTTCTGAGAATCAAATACCATCTCAATCCTCTTCTCCCACTCGAGATATGCTTCTGGATCACTTTTACCTTGGAATGATAGTATTTTCATCCTAATTCCTCCATAGTCATTGCCTCGGTCTAACCTCTCTCTCCCACGGAGTTGGTTGGTTCCTGAGCCGATGTCTTCCTCTTCTTCCTCATAGTCATCTACCACACATTCCCATTCTTCCCTTCTTGGAGAATTTCTTCCTTTACCACGTCCATGAACAAACCTTTGTGGAGGTTGTGGCTGCGGTGTTTGGATTGATAACCATTCTATCCAACCTATCATGGATCTGCCCTATCTCCAACCGTAGTGCTCTTTGAAGTTCTCCCACCATGGCTTGAATGTATAACTTCGGATCAGCCACACTTAAATCCATGCTTTCTTTGCTTTTGTCCTGTGACATGATTTTTCTGCAAAATTTGTCAGTAAAAAAGAAAGGCCTCACAACACTCCCTCACGTGTCTCACTCAAATTCAAGGTCACTAGTGTTTGTACCCTAGTTATAGTTCGGCTTTTACCCTCTATAATTCTCACCTCTCTTGCCTTTTACCACTCTAGTAATTCTATTTGGTTCTTTGTAAACTAATTTCAAACTAAAACAAACTAGCAAGTAACAATCTAGACCTACCAAACAGTTATGAAAATAAGGCTACAAGACAAATAGAATGAAAAGTAACAAGAAAAAGGGCAACGATGAAAGCTCAACAAGAAATTTAGCGAGAATAAAAGAAACTAGAATGTGAGGAACAAATTGGAATGAGATTTGCAAAATGGAAGTAGTGACTATTCAACAAAACTTATCTTCGGTATTGATTTTGGCTTGTTTTTGGTGCTCCTCAAATCATCTAAAAAATTTCACTACCTGGTTTCTCTTGAAATCTCAATAATTCAATGCCACAAACCACAAAAACAATATTTTTTTTTTCACTCACACAACATAAAACAACTGCAGTAGTAAAGATCAACACCAAAAATCACAATTCCACACCAAAAATCCATCAAATATGTGGGCTCCAACAAAAACAAAAGTGCAGTTATTTTTTTATTTTTTTTTAAGATGCAGAATGTGTATGATGATAGAAGCAACCTCAACCTAATGCTAAGATTGCAGAAAAAAAAAACCAAGAAAACAATGAAACAAAAGAAAAGAAATAGATAGATCAAACCTGTAATTAGAAACTAGCTCTGATACAAAAAATTATACGAACCTAGATCGACCTGCCTCTAAACCCGTAACAAATATTGAATTAGGACCGTCTAATTACAAGTTATTAATGGAAGACCTCGACCCATCACTTATATTTGAGGTAAGAACCTTGGTATAGTGAAGACGCAAGAATCGGGTGCGGAATAACCTATTGATAAGTCAAATTTGAACTTCACAAACAAAGCTTGAAAAAGTTTGATGTAGTTCTTAGAGAACCAAGAGAATCACTCTCACTTTGAATCAAAATTGTAATCTCCCCTTTATTCATGACTTATGTGCCTTTAAATAGGCAAAATAAATTACAAAGCTTTCCTAAATTTGCTAAAAGTAAAGGTGGAATAATAATGGACGAAAATTAGGTTTAGGAAACCTAATTTTGAAAGGTTTAGGAAACCTAATGGATGCCATGTCACCATATGATGCCACATCACCATGTTGTAGAAGTCCATGCGTTAAACTCTCTCACGTTGGCATCCACCATCCCAATCATATGGACCAATTTTAGTTCATCTTCACTAATGAACTTGCTTACTGGGGTTGGAAACACCTCTTGGATTAGACCATTTAGTGCCTCTTTCAATCTCTTTGCTTGTGCTCGGGTTATGGGTCCTGTAGACATTTGAAGTGGATCTGGGCTCCATCTTGAAGGGCTCTTGATCATGTCTCGTCACACCTAGTACATTCATGAGGCTTATGAATCATGTTATGCATCCATTTATTGGTAAATTTGTGGTTGCTTATTTTGATGATATTTTTGTGTATAGCCGAAATCTTGATGAACATGTGGACCATCTAACGCAAGTTTTAAATACTTTTAGGAAGGAAATATTATTTGCTAACATGAAAAAGTGTGATTTTTGCAAAGATGAGCTTGTTTTTCTAGGATTTGTAGTAAGTGCTGCAGGAATCAAAGTTGATCAATTTAAAGTTCAAGCATTCAAAGAGTGGCTGACATCAACATCTATCAACCAAGTGAGGAGCTTTCATAGTTTGGCTAGTTTCTATCAAAGATTTGTCAAACAGTCTAGCACCATCGCAACACCTTTGACTGAAGTTGTAAAGAAGAATATTGGCTTTAAATGGGGGGAAGTACAAGAATAATCCTTTCATTTGTTGAAAGAAAAATTATGTAATGCACCTTTACTAGTTTTGCCAAATTTTTCTAAGACTTTTGAAATTGAATGTGATGCTTTAGGTGTAGGTATTGGAGCTGTTTTAATGCAAGAAGGAAGACCTATAGCCTACTTTGGTGAGAAATTAAATGGAGTTGCACTAAACTACCCGACATATGACAAGGAGATGTATGCTTTGGTAAGGGCTTTGGAAATATGACAGCACTATCTCATACTAAAAGAATTTATGATTCATACGGATCATGAATCTTTGAAGCACATTAAACATCAAGGAAAGCTCAACTGAAGCCATGCCAAATGGATTGAATTCATTAAGACCTTTCCATATGTGATGACACAAACCTAGAGCGACTTGCCTCTAAATTCGTGACAAATATTGATTTGGACCATCTAATTACAAATTATCAATGGAAGACCTCAACCCTTTACCTATATTTGAGGTAAGAAACTTGGTATGGTGAAGATGCCACAATAGGGTGCGGAATAACCTATTGATAAGACAAATTTGAACTCCACAAGCAAAGCTTGAAAAGTTCGATATAGTTCTTAGAGAACCAAGAGAATCGCTATCACTTTGAATCAAAATTGTAATCTGATTTTTATTCATGACTTATGTGCCTTTAAATAGGCAAAATAAATTAAAAAGCTTTCCTAAATTTGCTAAAAGTAAAGGTGGCCAAAATTTACTTTTAAGAAACCTAATTTGGTTAGGTTAAAGAAACCTAATGTGGTTCTAGTTTCCTAATTTTGAATGGCCTTTAATTATTTGACGAATTCAACTCAAATAAAATTAGGAAAGTAAATTAAAAACCTAATAAAACTAAATTAGAAAAGTAAAATAGGCAACATGCTAAAATCCAATCAAGGCATAAATAAAAAAGTAATGTTTCCTAATTATAAAATTCGGCCAAGCTTAGTTGAATGCCATGTAGGCACATATCACCCTCCATGTAGCAAAAGTGTCATGTCAGCATACGATGCTATGTCACCATCCCTGTCATCAAAATGTGTCACATCACCATATTGTTGGATTCCGTGCGTTAGGCTCTCTTTCATGTTGGCATCCACCGTTCCAACCATATGGACCAATTTTGGTTCATCTTCAGTAATGAACTTGCTTCTTTAGCATGAGAACACCTTCTAGATTAAACCATTTTTTGTTTCTTTAAACCTATTTGCTCTTGCCCTGGTTATTGGTCCCATAGAGATTTGAAGTGGCTCTAGACTCCATTTTGGAATGCTCCTAGTCATGTCCTCATCATTCCCCTCCTCTTGAAAAGGATTTGTCCTCAAATCTCACCTACACAAAAAGGAGATAAATCAGCGACATTAAAAGTAGCACTTACATTATACTCACCTGGAAAATCTAATTTATAGGCATTGCCATTAAGTCTCTCCAATATTTGGAATGGACTATCTCCACGTGGCATGAGTTTAGACTTTCTTTGTGCGGGAAATCTTTCCTTTCTCAAATGCAACCAAACCCACTCTCCAAGCTCAAAAACAACTTGTTGGCGCCCTTTGTTTGCTTGCTTCATGAATTGTTCGGTTCTCCTCTCAATGTTAGCTCTAGCCTTCTCATGTAGTTGCTTAACAAAATCAACTTTCTTTTTCCCATCTAAATTAGCACGCTTATTCAAAGGTAAAAGTGTTAAATCCAATGGAGTTAAATGATTAAAACCATATACAATTTCAAAAGGTGAAAATTTAGTGGCTGAATGTACAGATCTATTGTAAGCAAATTGAACATGAGGTAAATATTCTTCCCAAGTTTTGATATTCTTACTTATCAATGCACGCAACAAAGTAGACAAAGTTCTATTTACTACCTCCGTTTGTCCATCAGGTTGTGGATGGCAAGTAGTAGAAAATAACAATTTAGTACCCAACTTATCCCATAATGTTTTCCAAAAGTAACTCAAGAATTTTGCATCTCTATCAGACACAATTGTTCTAGGCATTCGATACAACCAAACAATTTCTTTAAAGAACAAATCAGCAATATGAGATGCATCATCGATTTTATGACATGCAATAAAATGTGTCATTTTAGAAAACCTATCCACAACCACAAAAATTGAATCCCTACCTTTCCTTGTTCTAGGCAATCCTGAAACAAAGTCCATAGAAATGTCTACCCAAGGGTGGTTAGGTATAGGAAATGGCATGTACAACCCATGTGGTTGTGGCCATGATTTAGATTGCTTACATTTAATGCATCTATCACAAAATCTTTCTACATCTCTTTTCACATGTGGCCAATAAAAATGTTCTTGTAGAACATATAAGATTTTAGCTATTCCAAAGTGCCCCATTAAGCCCCTTCCATGAGATTCTCTAACAAGTGAATAACGTAAAGAACAACTTGGCACACAAAGTTTATTTTCCCTAAACAAGAATCCCTCAAATTTATCAAACTTCCCCTCAGCATGCTTTTCACAAATTTTGTAAATTTCACCAAAGTCATGATCTAAAACATATAATTCTTTAATTTGTTCAAAACTAAGTAATTTAGCATCCAAAGTAGAAAGTAATACATACCTGTGGGATAATGCATCAGCTACAATATTTTCCTCACCTTGCTTGTAGCGAATAACATAGGGAAACGTCTCAAGTTTTGGAAATGTTAGGCAACACCAATAAAAGAGCATTTGTTAGTTTTTCTTTTAGGAAAGATTATTTGCTAACATGAAAAAGTGTGATTTTTGCGAAGATGAGCTTGTTTTTCTAGGATTTGTAGCAAATGCTATAGGAATCAAAGTTGATCAATCTAAAGTTCAAGCATTTAAGAAGTGGTCGACACCAGCATCTATCAACCAAGTAAGGACCTTTCATTGTTTGGCAAGTTTCTATCGAAGATTTGTCAAGCACTCTAGCACCATTGCAACGCCTTTGAATGAAGTTGTAAAAAAGAATGTTGGTTTTAAATGGGGGGAAGTACAAGAAAAATCTTTTAATTTGTTGAAAGAAAAATTATGTAATCCATCTTAACTTAACTAGTTTTGCCAAATTTTTCTATGACTTTTGAAATTGAATGTGATGCTTTAAGTGTAGGTATTGGAGCTGTTTTAATGCAAAAAGGAAGACCCATAGCCTATTTTATTGAGAAATTAAATGGAGCTGCACTAAACAACCCGACAAATGATAGGGAGATGTATGCTTTGGTAAGGGCTTTAGAAATGTGGCAGCACTATCACATGCCAAAGGAATTTGTGATTCATACAGATCATGAATCTTTGAAGCACATTAAAAGTCAAGGAAGGCTCAACTGAAGGCATGCCAAATGGATTGAATTCATTAAGACCTTTCCATATGTGATGACACAAACCTAGAGCGACTTGCCTCTAAATTCGTAACAAATATTGATTTGGACCATCTAATTACAAATTATCAATGGAAGACCTCGATCCTTTACCTATATTTGAGGTAAGAAACTTGGTATGGTGAAGACGCCACAATAGGGTGCGGAATAACCTATTGATAAGTCAAATTTGAAGTCCACAAGCAAAACTTGAAAAGTTCGATATAGTTCTTAGATAAACAAGAGAATCATTCTCACTTTGAATCAAAATTGTAATCTGAGTTTATTCATGACTAATGTGCCTTTAAATAGGTAAAATAAATTAAAAAGATTTCCTAAATTTGCCAAAAGTAAAGGTGGCTGAAATTTACGTTTAGGAAACCTAATTTGGTTAGGTTTAGGAAACCTAATGTGGCTTCTAGTTTCCTAAATTGAATAGCCTTTAATTCTTTGACGAATTCAACTCTAATAAAATTAGGAAAGTAAATTAAAAACCTAATAAAACTAAATTAGGAAAGTAAATAGGCAACATGCTAAAATCCAATCAAGACATAAATAAAAAAGTAATGTTTCCTAATTATAGAATTCGGCCAAGCTTAGTTGAATGCCATGTAGGCGCATATCACCCTCCAGGTAGTAAAAATGCCATGTCATCATACGATGCCACATCAAAATGTGCCACATCACCATATTTTTGGATTCCATGTGTTAGGCTCTCTTTCATCTTGGCATCCACCGTTCCAATCATATGGACCAATTTTGGTGCATCTTCAGTAATGAACTTGCTTCGTTGGGATGTGAACACCTCCTTGATTAAACAATTTAGTGATTCTTTAAACCTATTTGCTCTTGCCCTAGTTATTGGTCCCGTAGATATTTGAAGTGGCTCTGGACTCCATTTTGGGATGCTCCTGGTCATGTCCTCATCATGTGATTTGCTACAAGAAAGGTAAGGAAAACGTGGTTGCCCATGCATTATCCCGAAGGTATGTACTCTTTTCTACCTTGGATGCTAGATTGCTTGGATTTGAACAAGTAAAAGAACTTTATGAGCATGACAAAGACTTTAGAGAAACATTTAAAACCTGTTTGAAATATGGATTTAATAAATTTTACATATTTGAGAGGTATTTGTTTAGGGAAAACAAACTTTGTGTACCTGATTGTAGCATTACGGAGTTATTAGTTCAGGAAGGTCATGTGGGTGGTTTAATGGGCCATTTTGTTGTTTTTAAAACTTTATCCTTACTACAAGAACATTTTTATTGCCTAACATGAAGAAAGATGTTGAGAGAATATGTGGACGATGCTTGAAATTCCAAAAGACCAAGTCCACATTGAAACCACACAGGTTGTACCATCCATTGCTGATTCCTTCCTATCGTTGGGTAGATTTGTCTATGGATTTTATTCTTGGTTTGCCTAGGTCAATGATAGGTAAGGATTCAATATTTGTTGTTGTGGATAGATTTTCTAAGATGGTGCACTTTATTGCATGTAATAAAACTGATGATGCATCTAATGTTGCTAATTTATTTTTCAAAGAAATTGTAAGATTGCATAGAATGCCTAGAACATTTATTTCGAATAGGGATGCTTAGCTCTTAAGTTAGTTTGAAAACTTTGTGGGCTAAGTTAGGAACTAAACTTCTATTTTCAACTACTTTTCATCCACAAACTGATGGACAAACTAAAGTAGCAAATAGGACTTTGTCTACATTGTTAAACTTAAGAACATGGGAAGAATGTTTTCCACATATTGAATTTGCTTGTAATAGATCTTTGCATTCAGTAACTAAATTTACTCCTTTCAAAATTGTTTATGGGTTTAATCCTTTGACTCCATTAGATGTAACACATTTACCTTTAAGTGAACGCTAATGTAGATGGAAAACAAAAGGCTGATTTTGTAAAGCAGATTCATGAGAAAACAAAGGCAAATATTGAGAGGAGGACCGAGCAATATGCAAGGAATGCTAATCAAGGCCGAAAACAAGTTGTCTTTGAACCTGGAGATTGGGTTTGGTTGTATCTAGGAAAGGAGAGGTTTCTCAAGCAAAGGAAGTCCAAGCTTATGCCGAATGGCGATGGCCCTTTTCAAGTTTTTGAGCCAATAAATGACAATGCTTAAAAACTTAATTTGCCAGGTGAGTATAATGTTAGTGCTACATTTAATGTTGCTGATTTTTCTCCTTTTCCTGTAAGTGATGATTTTAATTTGAGGGCAAATCCTTTTCAAGAGGAAGGGAATGATCCGAATCCGCCCATGCCCGCACAACCAACAACCCATTGAGGTGCTAACACAATACGGATTAAGACTGGGCTGATCACTAGGGCTTAAGCTAAGAGGTTTAAGGATAAACTAGCTGTCTTTATCCAGGGAGTATTTCACTCTCAAGAGCACTTGTCCATACCCAAAGATCCAAGACCTGTTTTGAGCATAAAAGTGGTGGAAGCCGATATGAACCCAGGTAGTGGTTTTGGTGCATTTATGGAGTCCGGGCAGCACGAAATGGTTCCAATACTTCATGGATTTAATACATATGTTTAAAAGGTCATGGAATCAAGTAAAGACAGCTTTAAAGGCAACCAAAAAGGGTCTATGTGCACGGACTGGAAATTTGGCCGGTTTTACTGTTTTTCTTCTTGGCTTTACTATATTTTGCTAAATTGACTTTTTCTCTTTCCTCCAAGCAAGGGAAATGTATGGGACTCTATAATAATCCTATTTGGCATCCTAAAAAGCATATGGAAGATGATTTGGAGCTTAAATTATTCAAAGATTGGTCAAAGTTAACTTAGTCAAAAAGATAGTATTTTAGTTTCCTTATTTGATTTCTACTTTTTGTTTTAGGAAATTACCTTTACTTTTCATTTTTATTTATTTATTTTCTGGACAAATAAGTTTAGGAAAGTTATGATTTTATCCTTTTCATTGTAAATTAATTAAATGAAATAATTAATCAAAATTATATTAGAAAATTCGGCCACATTAGGAAACAACAAGGCATGGCCGGTTTTTGCTTTAGTTTTTAGGGTTTTATGTTGTTTTCTCTTAGCCTATATAAGGGATTTTTTTTTAGGAAGAACATACCATTAATAATATTCAGAATTTTTTTATGAGATTGAATTTCTCCTTATTCTTTTGAACACTTAAAACGCTATTAGTGAGTGAGTGTTTTAGTTCGACTTATCAATAGGATATCCATCACCTATTATGGCATCTACATTATACTAAGGATTTTAATCACAGGTTGGTTAAGGGTTGAGGTCAATTCATTAGAACTTGAACTTAATCATGATCCAGGCTAATATAATACGAGTTTAGGAGCAGATCATCCTAGGTTTGTATGAGTAAAGCTGTACAGATTGGCCTAGAATGGCCGAAAAATATGAAAATCTGATGACCCACCTCGCCGACAGTCGTGGACTTCACCGAACTGATCTAGGCATGTCGGTTAACTGTTCATTGTGAAACTTCATGGCCAAGCTCGCCGCCGTGTTGGCTTGCCTCTAGTGTGGTGCATGTATGTAGTGGGTGGCCGGAATGGGCAAAAACGGTGATGACCTGTTAGGTCTAAAATATTGATGATTTTATGCCATATTTATAGCTTAATATTTGTTAGTTTGTGTTAATTTATTATGCAAAGATACTTAATTATGTATTTTTCTTAATCTATGTAAAAGAGGAAGAATTTTAAGAAAACAACCATAAAGATGGATTCCTTGGGTCGAATTATGGTGGGAAGCAAGATTTGAGCTCGAACAGACTAAGCATTAAAAAGATTCCAAAAAGATACCTTGAAGATTCCATAAAAATTCTATCGGGAATTTCATGATGGAAGTGGATGTCATATGAATCATCACAATCTGAGGATTTCAAATGTCTCGTTATTTTTGGATTTCGAGGTGCGAGCAAAGAGTTATCATCATTTAAAGTTTGAAATTTATAAAAAGGAATATTCTAGTTAAATCTCCACCATTGATCAAAAGAGAGAATTAAGGCAATTTGAGGGCCAAGATAAAAACAAGTTGCAATAATTGGTTAATTTATCATTAATGAGGCACATGTCATGTCACATGCTTCATTAAGGGTAAATTAGACTAATTAACTATTTTTTTAGGAGGAATTAGATAAAAGGAAAGTAGTAGAGAGCAAGTAATATATAGTTTCCTTTTTACACATGAAATTCGTCCAACCCTCTTCATGGCTTAAAAAATGTATCTTCCAAGACTCCCACATTGAAAATAAAGAGAGAAAAAGATTCCCAAGGTCCTATATATATAGCCCCCACCACATTGAAGGAAGATATACAAGTTTAGAGAGTTATTTAAGAGCTTTTAGGAGGCTTAAATAGAAACAAACCAAATTTTGGGAGTTTCTAAGATTCTCTTAAGGGTTCTAGGGTTTTAAAATTTTAGAGTTTTAGAAGATCAATTGGAGAGCTTGGAGGAGGCAGAGAGACATGGGCTTGCTTGGAGAAGAAGGCTACGACTTTGAGAGCTAAAATTTTAGAGTTTTAGAAGATCAATTGGAGAGCTTGGAGGAGGCAGAGAGACATGGGCTTGCTTGGAGAAGAAGGCTACGATTTTGAGAGCTCTTGGAGGAGAATTTCTTCAATAGTTTTTATTCTCTTTTCCTTTCTCTTTAATTGTGAATCTAATTATTTTTAATAATTATGGATGTTGAAATTATTTTTACCATGAACTAATTTTCATAGCTAGGGCTATGATGTAGCCCTAACTATTAAGGTTTAATTATTTTAATATATGTTGAGTTTTATTTAATTAGTAATATGTTTTGTTAATAAATCATTGGTATACTTAAAGCTTTCATAGGCCGAAAGGAATGAATGATTTTAATAATATTTGAGCTTGGAAAAGGATAATATTATGGATCTCCAATGATTTACATGAATGCATAATTGATTGGAAAATAGTTATGTCTCATGCCATATTATTTGCTTAATCTATGCTTGATGAATTTGCATGATTTAATTTATAGGCCAGAAGGAATAAATTAGGTTATGTGAATATTATCAATTGTGAGTGGAAACTACTTTTGATTAATTTTGTGATTAAGTGTGGTTAACAAAATTACTAGTTAATTAAATTCACATATTTAAGTAATTAAATTGGAATAGTTAGTGGTGAAATCAAATGCCCTAGTATTCATAATTATTCTCTCTCTTACTTGAAATTGATCTAATTTTAATTGATTGCTTTTGTTTAATTTAGTTTATTTAGTTTTCAATTGCCATCTTAAATTTTAGTTCAAATATTACCAAAACCTAATTATCTTTGGTATTTAATTCTTAATCCCTTGGGTACGACAACCCTATTTTTCCACTTTATTACTTGAAAACGATTCATGCACTTGCGAGTTGATTTTACATATCAAGTTTTTGGCGCCATTGCCGGGGATTAAGGCATTAATATTAATTCGGATTGGGTTTAGTAGTACTTTAAACATTGTTTTCTTATTTTAAATTTTTATATTTATTTCTTAATTTTGGTTTTAGTGTTACATGCTAAGGTTTTAATTCTTTGCTTGTTTGGCCAACTTGCTTTGAATTTTTAATACTTACTTTGTGGTACTTGGAACCAAAATTGTATTTTTAATTTATTGGTGTCTAGATTAAAAGTTATGCATACTTAGGGGTTTTTCTTATTTTCAACTTTTGTTTATCTTTGTTATTTTCAATTTTAGTTTGTATATTAGGGTTTAATTTTAATTGTTTGCTTTATAAACTTGCAATTAATTTGAACCTTTGTTTTGTTAGTGTTTTCTTTTTAGGAAAATCATGGAATATCAAGCTTATGGTCATCAACCTTATTGGGATTATGGGGTGCCAACTAGTTCTCCAAGTGAAAATTTTATCGAGTTACAAAAGAACCTTGCTATGATGTCTAAACTCGTTGCAAATTTTAGAGTTCAAGCTGTACCTTGTGAATGGTGTGGAGTAAATCACTCAAGTGAAAATTGTCAAGTGGGGAATCCTTTTGCTCTAGAAGACTCAATTGAAGACTTATCAAGACAATATAATCAAGTTGCAAATTTTGGGATTCAAGCTATAACATGTCAATGGTGTGGAGGCAATCATTTAAGTGAACATTGTCAAGTGGGAAATCCTTTTGCTCCGGAGGAGCCATTCGAAGACTTTCCCAACACATATAATTCTGGATGGAGTGATCAACAAAGTTATTCAAGGTATGACAATTCAGATCTTTCAAGTTATCAAGTGAGCACATCTTTGATCGAGTGTATGGAAAGGCATAGGGAAACATTTTCTAAATGTTATGATGCGATTGGCAAGTTGCAAAATCAATATTCTCCAAGTACAAACTTTCAAGTGCAATTAGAGCAACCAATGACAACTTTTTCACAAGGATCTCAAGAAGACTTGGAAATTAACATGGAGATTACTTGTAATAAGCAAGTTGATGAATTTGAATCCTTTAAAGAGCCACATAATGATGAAAAATTTGAGGAACATGAAGAGGTGTCTATAAGGAGTGAAATGCAACAAGAATCTTCAATTTTGGATAAGTTTAATGAGGTACACACACATGACCAAGATTGCCCACCACAAGAAGTTTCCCAACGCACTATCACTAGTTCATGGGAATTTCCTAATTTTCCTTCAAATTCATTGCAAAAAGGGCTTAAGGATCATGAAGAGGATAAGTCAAGGAATCAATCAAGCCAAAAGTTGGCCAAATCCGATGAGTATAAAGCTATGGCCGCACTTCAAGAAGATTGCTTACCAACAGAGACTATATCTCAAATTTTCAAGCCAAATATTGAATTTTCAAGAGCCCAAGATGTATATCCATGCTCCAAAAATGCAATTGAGGTTGAATGCATCCCAAAAGGAGACAAACAAAGCATTTTTGGACCTAAAAGAATCCAATCTACCGAAAAGAAAGTTCAGTTCATGCTTTTAGTTCAAATTGAGACTTATATAGGACAAGCAGTTAAAAGTTTGCTAAGGCCACAAGATTATCATCATGCACAATTTCCATATCATAAGCTTGGACAATATTATGAGGATGACATCATTTATATATTTAATCCAGGTTGAACATCAAAAGGATGAAGTCAAGCTAATGACTTTAAACAAGCGCTCTTGGGAGGCAACCCAAATTTCTTTCTTTACCTTATATTTATCTATTTATTTTAGTTGTTTTTAGTTGTTTTCTTGTTTTTAGGTTGTTTTGATGTGTTTTGTTTGAGTTTTGCAAGGTTTTAAGATGTTTAGGTGTAAAAGAGCAAAAGATGAATGTTGAGAATTTCAAGTCTAAAGTTAGGTTTTTGGAGTATAACCACCTTGAATATGCATTGGAGTACATCAAATTTTTTCACATTATGAGGAACATTCCATGTCTTCAAAGGGGAGTATTCTTTACCTTTTATTTACTTTTGCTTTATTTTATGTTTTTCACAATGAGGACATTGTTCATTTTAAGTTTGGGGGTGAAAAGCATGCTTTGCATCTTTTAAATCTTGTCCATTTAAGTGTTTTTATAGGTTTTCAAAAATGTTAGTTTTAGTTTTTACTTTCCTTCATTATTAAAAAAAATATATATATATTGTTTTTGTGGTGTTTTCTTAAGTACTTTAATGAGCCAATGATAAGACTATGATTGAAAATAAATTGGTTTTTAGATGGTGGATTTGTTTTTGTGTATGCCGAAATGCTTGAATTCACATATTGTTACTTTCAATAAATTTTGAGCACATAATCAATAATGCATAATTTAGATTGTGTTTTGAAGAAGGTTTGCATGAATTAGAGTACTTTATTATTAATTGAACTCTAGAACTTGCTTGATTATTGCTTGAGGCGAAATCCTAGGTGAATGCATTACTAAGAACATGATTTAGGCCATCTTTGTTTAAGTTTGAGCCTTTCAAGCCAACCTAATACATTATCTTCCACTAGTATCTTATTTGAGCCTTTAGGATGCATAAAGATGTATTAAGAGCATTTTCTTCATTAAAGCACATTTACTTACCCTTTTTGAGCCTTAAATTTCTTTTTCCTACCTTGAACATACTACAAAGAGAGCTTTAATTGAATTGATATGAATATATGCTTGTGAGCTTGTTTGAGTGTTGAAAAAAAAAAAAAGGAAAAAAAAAATAAATAAAGTTTGGAGGTTAAGTATTTGGTGAATTTGGCTCTAGTATGCATTTTTGTGTAAATTGGAGGTTTGAATGTGCAATAAGAAGAAAAATAAGTTTGGGGGCTTAGTGGAAAAGAAAAAAAAAAAAAAAAGAAATAACGAAAGAATATGTGTGATTTGAAGAATATATGCACAATAAAAAGGAGAAAAAGGATATTGAAATTGAAGAAGTTCTTTGATTTTTAATTTTAGCTTTCTTTCTTTGATTTATTATATCTTATCCTTTTCTTTCTTTAGCCTTATCCATTAGCCTTACCAATAGAAACCATGAAGTCCTAATGATTTAAGGTGGTGCATTAACCTACATTAGTGGAGAGTGATAATTAAGTCAAGCATATGGTAGTTCATACTTTATTATCAATTTCTAATTCTTGTAAATTTATTCAAGCATATGATAATTAAGTGTATAAATTGATTTCCACACACACACATTGGAAGTATCATATATGTTGGATAGAATATAAGGTATTAAGTTACATAATTACTTTGAAATCATTTGAAAAGTCATATGTTATACAATCTTTGAGGCACCTCATTAAAGTATCTTATGTTCTTTAAATAACATTTCATTTTCTTATTCTTTTTCTTTGCTAGGGACTAGCAAATCTTAAGTTTGGGGGTATTTGTTAGGTCTAAAATATTGATGATTTTATGCCATATTTATAGCTTAATATTTGTTAGTTTGTGTTAATTTATTATGCAAAGATACTTAATTATGTATTTTTCTTAATCTAGGTAAAAGAGGAAGAATTTTAAGAAAACAACCATAAAGATGGATTCCTTGGGTCGAATTATGGTGGGAAGCAAGATTTGAGCTCGAACAGACTAAGCATTAAAAAGATTCCAAAAAGATACCTTGAAGATTTCATAAAGATTCTATCGGGAATTTCATGATGGAAGTGGATGTCATATGAATCATCACAATCTGAGGATTTCAAATGTCTCGTTATTTTTGGATTTCGAGGTGCGAGCAAAGAGTTATCATCATTTAAAGTTTGAAATTTATAAAAAGGAATATTCTAGTTAAATCTCCACCATCGATCAAAAGAGAGAATTAAGGCAATTTGAGGGCCAAGATAAAAACAAGTTGCAATAATTGGTTAATTTATCATTAATGAGGCACATGTCATGTCACATGCTTCATTAAGGGTAAATTAGACTAATTAACTATTTTTTTAGGAGGAATTAGATAAAAGGAAAGTAGTAGAGAGCAAGTAATATACAGTTTCCTTTTTACACATGAAATTCGTCCAACCCTCTTCATGGCTTAAAAATGTATCTTCCAAGACTCCCACATTGAAAATAAAGAGAGAAAAAGATTCCCAAGGCCCTATATATATAGCCCCCACCACATTGAAGGAAGATATACAAGTTTAGAGAGTTATTTAAGAGCTTTTAGGAGGCTTAAATAGAAACAAACCAAATTTTGGGAGTTTCTAAGATTCTCTTAAGGGTTCTAGGGTTTTAAAATTTTAGAGTTTTAGAAGATCAATTGGAGAGCTTGGAGGAGGCAGAGAGACATGGGCTTGCTTGGAGAAGAAGGCTACGATTTTGAGAGCTCTTGGAGGAGAATTTCTTCAATAGTTTTTATTCTCTTTTCCTTTCTCTTTAATTGTGAATCTAATTATTTTTAATAATTATGGATGTTGAAATTATTTTTACCATGAACTAATTTTCATAGCTAGGGCTATGATGTAGCCCTAACTATGAAGGTTTAATTATTTTAATATATGTTGAGTTTTATTTAATTAGTAATATGTTTTGTTAATAAATCATTGGTATACTTAAAGCTTTCATAGGCCGGAAGGAATGAATGATTTTAATAATATTTGAGCTTGGAAAAGGATAATATTATGGATCTCCAATGATTTACATGAATGCATAATTGATTGGAAAATAGTTATGTCTCATGCCATATTATTTGCTTAATCTATGCTTGATGAATTTGCATGATTTAATTTATAGGCCAGAAGGAATAAATTAGGTTATGTGAATATTATCAATTGTGAGTGGAAACTACTTTTGATTAATTTTGTGATTAAGTGTGGTTAACAAAATTACTAGTTAATTAAATTCACATATTTAAGTAATTAAATTGGAATAGTTAGTGGTGAAATCAAATGCCCTAGTATTCATAATTATTCTCTCTCTTACTTGAAATTGATCTAATTTTAATTGATTGCTTTTGTTTAATTTAGTTTATTTAGTTTTCAATTGCCATCTTAAATTTTAGTTCAAATATTACCAAAACCTAATTATCTTTGGTATTTAATTCTTAATCCCTTGGGTACGACAACCCTATTTTTCCACTTTATTACTTGAAAACGATTCGTGCACTTGCGAGTTGATTTTACATATCAAGTTTTTGGCGCCGTTGCCGGGGATTAAGGCATTAATATTAATTCGGATTGGGTTTAGTAGTACTTTGAACATTGTTTTCTTATTTTAAATTTTTATATTTATTTCTTAATTTTGGTTTTAGTGTTACATGCTAGGGTTTTAATTCTTTGCTTGTTTGGCCAACTTGCTTTGAATTTTTAATACTTACTTTGTGGTACTTGTTATATGTTAGATCACATATGATGCGAATCCGTCGGTGCCCGCACAACCGACAACCCGTTGGGTGGCTGACCCGATACGGATGAAGATCGGACCGATCACTGGGGCTCAAGCTAAGAGGTTTAGGGACAACTTTCCTATTTTTATCCAGGGGTTAATTCATTCTCAAGAGCACTTGTCCATACCCGAAGATTCAAGACCTATTTTTAGCATACAAGTGGTGGAAGCCGATATGGACCTGGGTAGCGGTTTTGTTGCATTTATGGAGTCCAGGTAGCAAGAAATGGTTCCAACTCTTTATGGATTCAATAAATATCACTAAGAGGTCATGGAATCAAGCCAAGGCAGAAGTAAAACCAACTTGTACGGACTTGTACGGACAGCTTCAAAATTTGGCCAAAAATTGCTGTGTTGCTTGCTGACTTTACTGTATTTTGCTGAGTTGGCTTTTTCTCTTTCCTCCAAGCAAGGGAAACATGTGGGACTCCATAATAATCCTATTTGGAATTCTAACAAGCATATAGAAGCTGATTTGGAGCTCAAATTGGTCAAAGTCAACTTAATCAAAAAGCTAGTATTTTTAGTTTCCTAATTTGATTCTACCTTTTGTTTTAGGAAATTACCATAACTTTCTGATTTTATTTGTTTATTTTCCGAACAAATAAGTTTAGGAAATTTATTATTTTATTATTTTCATTGTAAATTAATTAATTCCTAATTCAAAATAAATGAATTAATTAATCCAAATTAGATTAGGAAAGGAGGAGACTTTCAGCCATATAAGGATTCTTCATTGCATGGCCGGTTTTTCCCTTTCATTTTAGGGTTTTGTTTTTTTTCTCTTAGCTTATAAAAAGGCTTATTTTCTAGGAAGAACACACCATTAATAATATTCAGAATTTATTTTGTGAGATTGAATTTCTCTATGTTCTTTTGAACACCTAAAACACCATTAGAGAGTGAATGTTTTAGTTTGACTTATCAATAGGATATCCATTACCTATTGAGGCGTCTTTATTATATACCAAGGTTTGGTTAAGGGTCAAAGTGACCATTAGAACTTGAACATAATTAGATCTGGGCTAATATAATACGGGTTTAGGAGCAGGTTGTACTACGTTCGTATCATTTGGTATCAGAGCCAAATTTTGTTCGGTTTTGATCTATCTTTATTTGCTTTATTTTTTTTTGTGTTAATCTGCAATTTTAACATTAGGTTAAGCTTGCTTCTATCATGATACACGTTCTGCATTTTTTTTTTTTAAGAAAATTCATTCCTAGTTGAATTAGGATTTCCTAGTTTTACCGTGTTTTTGCTTCTTAGTTTGTTGGTTGTTTTTCATCATTATTCTTGTTAATTTTGGAGTTTGTTGATTTTTCTTTACTTTTTTAGTCTTAAATATTTGCATTCATATATTCCAAACAAAAAAAAAAAAAAAAAAAAGCCGAACAGATATTTAAAAAAAAAAATGCCACAATTTGTATTTTGTTTTGGAGGTCACGGGTTTGGTGATTATTTAGTGTTCGAATTGCAATTTTGGGGTTGATTCTTGCTACTACAGTTGTATTATGTGCTTAAACAAAAAGAAAAAAAAAAGGAGAAAAAGCCCAATAAAAAAAATTTCGGTTTGTTGAATTTGGTGTTGAAATTTGCTGCTAGAAATTTCTTAGAGCTGCTATTTTGTTGATTATTTAGTCAATATTTGGAGTTTCTGGGGAATTATTTTGTTGCTGGGCATTTGAATTTTCGATGCCTAAATTATTTGGATTAAAATTAGATAAAGGATTTGAAACAAATCTAGAATTACAAGAACAACAACCAACACTATCCTATATTTTTGTTCAAATTGATTCTTGTTCGTGTTTAAGTTTCCTTTTCTAATTTTCATTCTTGAATTCTTAATTTCTTACCATCTATCCCAGTTCTTATTGATTCAAAAAAAATTTCTTGATAATTTTAAAAATTTTTAATGTATTTGAATAAATTTTAAAAAATTAGAGATTGATAATAATGTATGAACTACCATATGCTTGACTTAATTATCACTCTCCACTAATGTAGGCTAATGCACCACCTCAAATCGTTAGGACTTCATGGCTTCTATTGTTAAGGTTAAAAGGTATGGCTAAAAGAAAGAAAAGGTTAAGATATAATAAATCAAAGAAAAAAAGTTACAATTAAATATCAATCAATAAATTACTTGCTAAAATTTGTTTCTTTCCTAGAACTTTCTTTACTTCTTTCCTTCTTTTAACATAAATTTCAATATAGACTCACAAATATCCTATATTTCCTTTTCATAGTATTTTTTTCTTCAAATCATGCATATATATATATATATATATTTTTAACACAATTGTTTCGCCTTTTTTTCTTTCTTTCTTTTACACAAAAATACATGCTAAAGCCAAATTCACCAAATACTTAGCCTCCAAACTTTGGTTTTCATTTCACAATTTCACAAAGTTTTCGTTAGCCCTTTCCAAAACATGAAAAAGGTCCATCTCCTCGAGGTATAAGCTTTGACTTTCATTGTTTCGGAAAACCTCTCATTTCTTAAGTGCAACCAAACCCAATCTCTTGGATCAAACACTACCTTTATTCGGCCTTGGTTAGCAATCTTGGTAGCTAAGTCCTCCTCTTCATGTTTTCTTTTGTCTTCTCATGAATCTGCTTAACAAATTTAGCTTTTTGTTTTCCATTTATATTAGCACCATCACTTAAAGGTAAAGGTGTTAAATCTAATGGAGTTAAAGGATTAAAACCATAGACAATTTCAAAAGGTGAATATTTAGTAACATAATGTATGATTCTATTATAAGCAAATTCCACGTGTGGCAAATATTTCTCCAAAGTTCTCAAATTTAAACTAATTAATGCTCTTAACAATGCAGACGAAGTTTTATTTACTACTTCAGTTTAAGTATCAATTTGTGGATGACAAGTCGTAGAAAATAAAAGTTTAGTGCCTAACTTAACCCACAATGTTCTCCAAAAGTAACATAAGAGCTTAGCATCTCTATTAGAAACAATAGTCTTTGGAATATCATGAAGTCTTACCATTTCCCTAAAAAACAAGTTAGCTATATGAGATGCATCATCAGTTTTATTACATGCAATGAAGTGTGACATCTTAGAAAGTCTATCAACTACCACAAAAATTGAATCTTGGACTTTGATTTCTGACACTTTAAACACCTCTCACATATCCTTTCCACATCTTTCCTCATATTCGGCCAATAAAAATGTTCTTTTGCAATATAGATAGAGTTTTTACAATACTAAAGTGTCCCATTAATTCCCCACCATGACATTCCCTAACTAGCAATTCTCTAGTTCTACAATTAGGTACACAAATTTGACTTTTTTGAAATAAATACCCCTCAAAAATATAAATTTATTAAAGTCATGCTTAGCACAATTTTTATGTATTTCACCAAAGTCACTATCATGCTTATAAATTTCTTTCAATTGTTCAAAACTAAGCATGCCTCTGAGATAATGCATCGGCAACCATGTTTTCTTTACCTTTTCTTGTAGCGAATAACGTAAGAAAATGTCTCAATGAATTCAGTCCACTTCCCATGCCATCAGTTAAGCTTTCCTTAGCCTTTGATATGCTTCAAAGATTCATGATCCATGTGAATCACAATACCTACCCCTGAAATATCACATTCAATTTCAAAAGTTTTAGAAAAATTTGGTAAATCTAATAAAGGGACATTAGTTAATTTTTCTTTCAATAAATTAAAAGGCTTCTCTTGTGCTTATCACCATTGGAATCCAATGTTCTTCTTGACAATTTCGGTCAAAGGTGTTGTGATACTAGTACGTTTTCTGCCACACTTGTATGGCTTTAACCTTGGATTAGTCAACTTTAATCCGTGTAGCACTTTACAATATTAGCAAACAAATCCTATAAATATAAGCTCATTTTGGCAAAAATCACAATTTTTTAATATTAGCAAATAATCTTTTCTTCTTAAGCACTTATAAAACTAACCTAAGATGTCCTACATGATCATCTAGATTTCGGCTATATACAAGAATATCATCAAAGTAAACAACCACAAATTTTCCAATGAATAGATGTATGACATAGATCATTAGTTTCATGCAAATGCTAACTGTATTAGTTAAGCCAAAAGGCATTACTAACCACTCATACAAACCATACTTAGTTTTCAATGCGGTTTTCCACTCATCTCTCTCTTTCATCCTAATTTGATGATACCCACTCCTAAGATCAATTTTAGAAAGTATGCATGCACCATATAATTCATCAAGCATATCATCTAATCTGGGAATATAATGCCTATACTTAATAGTTATATTATAAATGGCCCTACAATCTACACATATACGCCATGATCCATCTTTCTTAGGTACTAACAAAACAAGGACAGCACATGGACTCATGCTTTCTCTAATGTATCCTTTTTCAAAAATTCACTTACCTTACTATGTAGTTCCTAAGTCTCAGCGGGATTATTTCTATATGCAGGCCTATTAGGAATTGCAGCTCCTAGAATAAAATCTATTTGATGTTCAATCTCACGAATAGGTTGTAAACCATTAGGAATATCTTTCGGAAAGACATCATCAAATTCCTGCAAATGAGAAGATATAAGACATGGAAATACAAGCTCTTCAGAGTTAGCTAGATGATTTAAATAAGCATCTTTAAACATCAAGACCAGCACAGGTTTATTACTTAAAAATGCCTCTTTAATCCCACCTTGGCTAAGATAGAAATTTTTCTTTTTCTTTTCATTCTTCTCTTTCTCACTCTCGACTTTCTCTTTCTTTTTCTTCCCACTCTCTGGTTTAGAAAACTTACCTTGCTTGTATGGTTCAGCCTCGCTCTCTTGTTTGGTAGATGAAGCCGTGGGTGGCATACTTGTCTTCTCCTTTTGCTGTTTGGCCTCCTTTGTTTGTTGCATTTGTAATTAATCTCTAATACCTCTTTTGGAGTTAATGGCTCTAGTTTAATCTTCTTTCCTTTAAATCGGAATACAATGGTATTTTCTTGACCATAATGTATGGTATCCTTATCAAATTGCCATGGCCTTCCCAACAAAATATGACCAGCATGCATAGGTGCAACATCACATAAAACCACATCCACATATTTATCAATACTAAACTTTACCTTGTCTTGTTTATTTACCTTCATCTCTCCATTATCATTAAGCCATTGAAGTCTATATGGTTCAGGATGTTTGATTATTGTTAAACCCAATTTCTCCACCATAACATTACTAATAACATTGGCACAACTTCTACTATCAATAATCATACAACAAATATTAACTTGAATATCACGTCTAGTATGGAAGATGTTTTCCGTTTGCACTTGATCTTTATCATTGTACACAGTCAATACTATCAGGACCCGTCCAAGATCCCTCATCGGAACCCTAGACAAGTTCTGATCCCAGGGAAACATCATCGAACCTTCCAATAGAAAATTCGGCAACATCGCTCCAAAGGATAGGACTTATCACAAAATTTCCTGCACAGAAAACACATTTCTAACACAATCCCCTTATTCCTCCCACCTTACTACAATTTATCACCATAAGTTTACAGCACTTCAAAAAGATAAACAGGGAATCAGTGCAATATTATAAATAAATATCCAAAGCACTATATAGAGCATTATAAAGATACAATTAAGTTGAAATTTAATACAGCAAAAGATAAAAGAAATAATACAAGATAGAGAAGGAAAGAAGGGAAAACTTCTTGGACTTTCAGCAATGAACAAAGATGTCGAGCTCGCCTCCAGACGACCAATGTTTACAAACCTAGGCCTAGGGGAATGGATTTAAAAATACATGATCTGCTAATCATCTCAATAAGTGATCTATTCTACTATATAATAATAATAACAATACAACGATAAAATAAACATAATTAATTTAAATAATAAATAGGTAAATAAATAAATACTAAGCGTTTGAAAGTAATATTTTTCTCTCAAAATTACTCAATTGGAAATGTTCCCCTGTTTAAAACTTTTTCACAAAACCTAATAATTGTAAGCCCCAAAGATCAAAAAATAATTAATTAAATAAATTGTAAATAAAATACAATAAATTAAAGATCTAAAATTTATAATGAGAAATAAAAATAGTTTTAATAACCATTATCAAATTGTAAATAAAATATCATAAATAAAATAAAATAAAATCATAATGAAATTTATGATAGATATAATCAAGGAAATATTAAATAAATTAAATGCAATAAATTAAAATGCACATACAAATAATAATTTAGACTCAAAGTTTACATTGGAAACACTTAAAAAACCAATTATTAATCTTGAATAGGATATCCTAAGATGAAATAAAATAAAATCCATTTTAACTTATCAAATCAATTTAAATAATAAAATCATAGTAAAATGCATTTTTAAAACAATTGAAATAGATGATAAAAACACCATTAAATACATTTTAAATGCTATTTAAAATATTTTGTTTTGAAAATCATATCGAGAATATCCCGACGCACCATACTATATACCAATGATGCCCGACGATGTACAGCGTCCCAAAGCATCACTTGACGGAGAGGTTAAAGAGATAAACCTGTATCCAGGCAGTCCTGACGTCCTAGCAGTGCCGATGCTATAACCCTCAATCCTGGCCATGAAAGGGGCGGCTATGGCCAATCTTAACTTGCTTACCTTCAGTCCGATGGCAACCACAGGAGAGTATAAACCTACATGCTCATAACAATCCGCTCATGTGCTAATCACATCCACAACTACAGAACACTTGTACTGTATGGTTGCGTCTAAAACCAATAAAATTATACATATATATATATATACCATTCTAATTTGTTCATAAAACAACGGCTAACACCCATCAATTCCAATTAATCAATTATTCCATGATCTCAAAATCCAACGGTATATATATATATATATATATATCCAAAATTTTTCAATACCATAAAATGATTCATGAAATTCATCTTAATGCATAATAAATTTAAAATAAGTAGTTTTCCTTCAAATCCATAAATCCAACCAATGTCCAAAATAATATTAACACCTCATGAATTTCATATATTCTTAAATTGATGCACATAAATTTTTTATGCATCAAAATTTACAAAATTGGTTCCACAATAACCTAATAAAAATTAAATTTGAATTTCCTTGAAATCAAAATATAATTTATATGCACAATTATTTTATGAGCATAATAGTTTAAATCAATATTTCCTTCTCAAATCATCAAAACCAATTTGAATCAAATATTTCATTTAAACCTCATGAAATCCGAAATAATCAAAATTCCTACAAATACATTTTCAAACACATAATAAATCCATCAATGAAATTAACAACAATTTAAAATAAATATTTCTTCAATTCCTTAAAATTCAATATATGAAAAATTACATTTAAATTGCATAAAATTCCACAATGCATAATTTCATATAAATATATGTTTTTGTTAAACATAAATATTCTACAATTAAATTTAACAATAAATTAACACAAATTAAAACTATAACTCCTTCAAAACCCTAAATTTTATTGGCAGGGATACATATATTAAAATTCACCAAAAATGCACAAAATAAACTCAATTAGGAATTCTCTTAATTATTAAACACAATTAATATAATTTCCAAAAATTAAATTAGCACAAAATATATACAATTTAGCACCCAAGATAAATTTGAAGGTGGATCACTCATCTCGAGCATGCATTTCAATCAAGATCCTCCACTTGATCAATTCCACAATTCACACGTACTCCTAAAATATCACTACTATATAAAACCAATTAAATTAATATTTTAATCAGGTAAGTTATGCAAAGTTAGCTGGAGGATTTAACATAAACGTTAACCAGATCAACGCCGCCATCGGAAATCACTTCGATCTGGGCGCGTCAATGATCGGTTGGTAGTGATTTTGGCTGGCAAGTCGAAAATACACAGTGGTGCAGTGCATGTGGTGGTTGGATGGCTGAAAGTGGGTTAATAGTGTAAGGTCGTTCCTCCCCCCTTTTCCTCTCTCTTTCTCTCTCCTCCCTCTCCCCTTCTGCCACCTTAGCCCGCTTCACCCAATGCAAGACCCCGTGGGTGCAACTGTGCACTCATGGGTTGGTCCAAAATTATAGCACGTGGCACAGTGTCATTGGGCACTGTGCACACAAAATCATGCACTGTGATACTAGTCGATGAACTCGTATCAATGAGTACTTTACAACCATATAGTAGTCAAACCCTAATTTTGCAAGAATAAAAAGTCAACTCTGGCACCCTTGGATAGTTCGGACCTCAACTTGTTTTACTTATAACTTTCAAACCATAGATCTATTTTTTATGTGCTACTAGTCTACAGACTCGGGTCGATGCATGTTTCGCAACGGTACCTTAGTCAACCTAGAATTCTATCTGAATCAAAAAATCAAAGTTTGACCCCTCTGATACGAACCTAGGACGACCTGCTCCTAAACCCGTATTATATTAGCCCGGATCTTAATTAAGTTCAAGTTCTAATGGAATGGACCTCAACCCCTAACCAACCTGTGGTTAGAAACCTTGGTATAATGTAGACGCCACAATAGGGGATGGAAAACCTATTGATAAGTCAAGCTAAAACAACCAATTCTCTAATGGTGTTTTAGGTGTTCTCAAAGAACAAAGAGATAATTAATCTCACAAGTATTTTCTTAATCAAATCAAAGTTTAAAGTTTTATTATTAATGAAAAATAAGCCTTTAAATAGGCTTTGAAAGAAACAAAATAAACCCTAAAAACCCTAGGAAAAACCGGCCACACAATGAAGAAGTCTACCTTGGCCGAAACTTTCCTTTTCCTAATCTAATTTGGATTAATTAATTCCTTTATTTTGAATTAGGAATTAATTAATTTACAATGAAAATAATAAAATAATAACTTTCCTAATCTTATTTGTCCAGAAAATAAATAAATAAAACTTAAAAAGTAAAGGTAGTTTCCTAAAACAAAAAGTAGAATAAAATTAGGAAACTAAAATACTAGCTTTTTGACTAATTTGACTTTGACTATTCTTTGACCAAATTGATCTCCAAATCAGCTTCAATATGCTTTGTAGGATGCCAAATAAGCTTATTGTGAAGTTCCCCACGTTGCCCTTGCTTGGAAGTATGAAAAAAGGTCAATACAGTAAAATACAGTAAAACCCACGGAGAATACAGCAAATCCGGCCCTTTCCTTCTCCTTGTGCGCAAACCACCTTGTTGGTCAGCTTTGAAGCTGCTTTGGCTGGTTTCTATGACTCATCCTCCATATGAATTGAACCCATAAAGATGGGGTTCCAATTCATACAACCCGGCCTCTTTATTGTTACCAAAAACGTCACCCGACCCCGTTTTGGCTTCTATTGCTTGTATGAGTAACACAGGCCTTTGTTCTTTAGATATGGCCAACCCCTCTTGGCTATGACTTATTCCTTGTATGAAGACAGCAAGATTGTCCTTGAACCTCTTGGCTTGGGCCCTAGTGATCGGCCCCACCTTCATTTGTATTGGGTCAGCACCCCAGCGGGTTGTTGGTCGAGCAGTCTCGGGTGGATTCGCATCATTCCCCTCCTCTTGAAAAGGATTTGTCCTCAAATCGAAGTCATCACCTGCAGCAAAAGGAGATAAATCAGCAACATTAAAGGAGGCACTAACATTATACTCACCCGGTAGATCAAGTTTGTAGGCATTGTCGTTTATCCTCTCCAAAACTTGAAAAGGTCCATCACCCCTCGGCATGAGTTTTGATTTCCTTTGTTCGGGGAATCTTTCTTTCCTTAAGTGCAACCAAACCAATTCTCCTAGGTCAAATACTATTACAAAAAAATCTAGAAATACATGCTCATTATGGTAAAAATTACACTTTTTAAAGTTAGCAAACAATATTTTCCAAATTTTCAAATTGCCACTAAGTAAAGCTCTCAACAATGCAGATAAAGTTCTATTCAATAAAGACATCTTTAAATAAGTATCCTTAAAATTCATGGTCAGCAATGATTTCTTATTCATAATTACTTTATTAACATCACCAAAGCTAAGATAAAAATTTATATTTTTCCTTTCTTGTCTTCCTTTTCCTTTCTCACTCATGGCCATCTCACCTTCCTCACTCTTGGCTTTTGCACCAAATTTCTCACTCTTGGTTTTATTAAAATTTTTCCACACAACCTGAGTATTAGAAGACTTACCTTGGACAGCAAGCTCACCTTTTCCCTCTTGAATGGATGGTAGTCCACTTGGAATTTCATTTAGGAAGACATCTCCAAATTCCTTCAAAAGATAAATCATTGAACTTGGCAATTCAAGTTCTTCAAAGTTAGTTTGATCATTAAAATAATTTTCTTTGTAAAGCATGACCAGCAAAGGTTTCTTACACTCAATAACCTTATTAATATCTCCTAAACTCAAATAAAAATACTGGTTTTTCCTCTCTTTTCTTTCTTTCCTTTTTCTTTCCTCGGTTTGGCTCTCATTGGCGGAAATTTCCAGTTTTTTTATGCTCTCGGGTTTGCTCTCTTTTCTCACCTCTCTCTCGGCTTTTTCTTGGTCTTTCCACTCAATATGAACCTTAGAACCCTTACCTTGGTCAGCAACCTCAATCTTACCTTCTTGAATGGATGGTGAGGCCATTGGTGCCATACTTGCTTTTTCCTTGAGCTTTTCGGCTTCTCTCCTTTGTTGCATTTGTAATTGGTCCTTGTAAACCTCTTTAGGAGATAATGGTTCCAGCTTGATCTTCTTCCCCTTAAACCTGAAAACAATACTATTTTCTCGACCAAAATGAGTAGCATCTTTATCAAATTGCCATGGTCTACCTAATAACATGTCCAGCAATCATAGGTACAATATCACATAAAACTACATCCTCATATCTACCTATATTAAATTTTACTTTGGCTTGTTTGTTTACTTTCATCTCACCACTATCATTAAGCCATTGTAATCTATAAGGTTCTGGATGTTTAATTGTTTTCAAACCTAATTTATCAACTACAAGATTACTTATCACATTAGTACAACTCCCACTATCTATAATCATGCTACAAATTTTACCTTGTATTTCGCAGCGAGTGTGGAAGATGTTTTCTCTTTGTATCTGCTCTTCATCTTTGTAGACAGCAAGTACTCTCCTTGAAACCAAACTCAACTCGGCCTTAGATGTATCTACAGGTTCGGTTTCATCTTCATTACATTCCTCCTCTTGCTCGGTTTCAGCTCCACTTTCTTCACTTGCAGATTCCAGCTCACCATCCCCCTTTAATACCATGATTCTTCTATTTGGGCATTGGCTGGATATGTGTCCTCTTCCTTGGCACTTAAAACAAATTATTTCTCTAGATTTTTGAGGTTTAGGATCAGATTTTATCTCACCTCTAAGTGCTTGGACAGATTCGGTCTTGACCTCTCTTCTTGGCCGGTTGGTTGATTCTTCTCCTAATTTCGGCCTCAACTTGTTTTCATAAGTGGAATTATTTTTCCAGCCACTTGAACTTGTCCTTCCACTGCTAGAAACTCCTCCAAACCGTGTACTAACACCCCTCCTCTTGAATTGGTTCTCAAGTTTAATGGCTACATGCAACATCTCCTCCAATTCCAAGTATTGTTGTAATTCAAGTTGGTTGGCAATGTCACGGTTTAACCCTCCAAGAAATCTTACCATTGTTGCCTCTCTATCCTCCCTCATGTTTAACCTCATCATTAACATCTCCATCTCTTTGTAATAATCCTCCATGGACCTACTTCCTTGAGACAAAGATTGAAGCCTTTGATGCAGCAACCTTTGGTAATGGGATGGCACAAACCGCTTCCTCATGACTCCTTTCATTTGTCGCCATGTTGTAATTAAGTCTTCACCAACCCTCCTTCGGGTGCTTTGCTCATTTATCCACCATTGGAGTGCATAATGGCCAAACTCCATTGCTGCCATCTTCACCTTCTTACCTTCCGAATAGTTGTGGCAGTCAAATATCATCTCCATTTTCTCTTCCCACTCCAAATAAGCTTCAGGATCACTTTTACCCATAAAAGGTGGGATATTAACCTTGATATTTCCCAAATCTTCATCTGTATCCTCCCTCCTATATCTCCCACGGCCAGCTCTATCTTGGACAGCAAAGGTTTCATCCATACCTTCCTCAAAGTCACCGTCCAATGGCTCCTCATCAAATTCCTCTCTCAGCCTCTCGCGACCTCCTCGTCCTCTATGGAATTCTTGCCTATTTCTTGTATTCGGCCTTCCTTGTGAGGCTTCTAATCTTCCCACTCTTTGATTTACATGCTCAAATTGAGCACTCATCCGCTGTATTGATTCCAAAATAGTTCTCAAGTCCACTTGATCTCCACTTCCGGTAGCTCGGTCATCGCCATGAAATGCTACGGACTCTTCCTCATTGATCCTCAAGGGTGGATCCCCTCTTCTTATTCTAGAATCTGCCATGTTAGTAAAATACTGCAAAAATAAAATAAATCCTCACAATATTCACTCCCTCACGTGTTTCACTCAAACAAGGTCTTGACACTCGTGTTTGCACACTACTTTCGGCTTTTACCCTCTTTTAAGCTCACACACTCTTGCCTTTTTCCACTCAATTAATTATCTCAAAGTTCTAATTAAAACACCCACAAAACAGCAATTAGATCACTAGTATGTTTTAATTAAACTTATCAACAAAGCAGTAGCAAAAGTAGGCAATACCGAAAGAATCCAACAAATCCTAATTTTTCGGCTTTCTAGACAAGAAAACACAAAATAATGGGAAAACGTTGGAATTTTTGAAAACTGCACCAGATGGTAGTAGATTATGAGTTCAAGAATAAAATTCCAGAAAAAGAAATTCAAATATGAACAAGAATCAAAGAGAACAAAAATATAGAAAAGTTGTTGGTTGTTGTTCTTTGTAATTCAAGTTTTGTATCAATTCCTTTAACTAATTTTAATCCAAAAAATTTAAACACCCAAAATCCAAATATCCAGCAGCAAGAATAATTTCCCAGCAACTCAAATATTGAATAAATAATCAAAACCAGCAGCTCCAACAAATTTCCAGCAAACAAATCAAACTCCAACAAACCGAAATATTTTTTTTTTTGTTTTTTTTTTTTTATTCGGCTTTACCTTCTTTTTTTTTTTTTTTTTTCACTCACAGAACATAAACAACTGCAGTAGCAAGAATAATTACCAAAATTACAATTCCAACTCCAAAACAAACACCAAACCCGTGACCTCCAAATAAACAAAATGTGCAGTTTTTTTTTTTTTTTTAAATGTTGCCGCAAACTTTTTTTTTTTCCTGTTTTCTTTTTTTTTTTTTGAATATATGAGTGCAAATATTTAAGACTAAAACAGCAAAGAAAAATCAACAAAAACCAAATTAACAAGAAAAATGATAAAAGAGAACCAACAAACTAGGAAACAAAAATACGATAAAACTAGGAAATCCTAATTCAACTAGGAATGAATTTTTTTTTTTTTTTTTAAGATGCTGAACGTGTATAGGATGGATGCAACCTTAACCTAATGCTAAAATTGCAGAATAACACAAAAACAAATAAAGCAAATAAAGATAGATCAAACCTGAACAAAATTTAGCTCTGATACCAAATGATACGAACCTAGGACGACCTGCTCCTAAACCCGTATTATATTAGCCCGGATCTTAATTAAGTTCAAGTTCTAATGGAATGGACCTCAACCCCTAACCAGCCTGTGGTTAGAAACCTTGGTATAATGTAGACGCCACAATAGGGGATGGAAAACCTATTGATAAGTCAAGCTAAAACAACCAATTCTTTAATGGTGTTTTAGGTGTTCTCAAAGAACAAAGAGATAATTAATCTCACAAGTATTTTCTTAATCAAATCAAAGTTTAAAGTTTTATTATTAATGAAAAATAAGCCTTTAAATAGGCTTTGAAAGAAACAAAATAAACCCTAAAAACCCTAGGAAAAACCGGCCACACAATGAAGAAGTCTACCTTGGCCGAAACTTTCCTTTTCCTAATCTAATTTGGATTAATTAATTCCTTTATTTTGAATTAGGAATTAATTAATTTACAATGAAAATAATAAAATAATAACTTTCCTAATCTTATTTGTCCAGAAAATAAATAAATAAAACTTAAAAAGTAAAGGTAGTTTCCTAAAACAAAAAGTAGAATAAAATTAGGAAACTAAAATACTAGCTTTTTGACTAATTTGACTTTGACTATTCTTTGACCAAATTGATCTCCAAATCAGCTTCAATATGCTTTGTAGGATGCCAAATAAGCTTATTGTGAAGTTCCCCACGTTGCCCTTGCTTGGAAGTATGAAAAAAGGTCAATACAGTAAAATACAGTAAAACCCGCGGAGAATACAGCAAATCCGGCCCTTTCCTTCTCCTTGTGCGCAAACCACCTTGTTGGTCAGCTTTGAAGCTGCTTTGGCTGGTTTCCATAAAGATGGGGTTCCAATTCATACAACCCGGCCTCTTTATTGTTACCAAAAACGTCACCCGACCCCGTTTTGGCTTCTATTGCTTGTATGAGTAACACAGGCCTTTGTTCTTTAGATATGGCCAACCCCTCTTGGCTATGACTTATTCCTTGTATGAAGACAGCAAGATTGTCCTTGAACCTCTTGGCTTGGGCCCTAGTGATCGGCCCCACCTTCATTTGTATTGGGTCAGCACCCCAGCGGGTTGTTGGTCGAGCAGTCTCGGGTGGATTCGCATCACCCTCTGTCAATGACAGTCAAACCAAGTCAACTTCGGTCAACTTGAGAAAATTTTGATGTATTTCGGGACAGGGTGTTACAAATACTCTTCTTGCCACCAAGCTTAGTTCGGCCCTTGAAGCTTGTTTTGTCTCGAGTTCACCGAGTTCTTCTTCTTCGATGCCTTTTTCATCACGTTCAGTTTCAACTTCAACTTCATCACTATTGGACTCCAACTCTCCATTATCCTTCAGCATCATAGTTTTTCGGTTTGGACATTGATTGGCAACATGTCCTCAGCACTGACAATTAAAACACACAATGTCACGAGTTCTAGATGGTTTAGAATCAAACTTACCACTCGGGTTTTGTGTTTGTGAGGATTCGACCAGATTGTCCCTCCTTGGCTGATTGGTACTTCCTTCTTCCAATTTCGATTTTGGCTTCGATTTAAAGGTGGGATTGCTTCTCCAAACACTTGAACTTGACCTCCCACTGTTTGAAACACCTCCAAACTGTGTACTACCCCTCCTATTAAGTTGGTTCTCAATTTTAATGGCAACATGCAACATCTCTTCCAACTCCACATATTGTTGTAATTCCACTTGTTAGTAATATCTCAGCTTAGGCCTCCAAAAAACCGTGTCATTGTTGCCTCACAGTCTTTATTCATGCTCAACCTCATCATAAGCATCTCCATATCCTTGTAGTAGTCCTTCCTTGTAGTAGTCCTTCACCAACCTATTTCCTTGAGAAAAAGATTGTAGTCCTTGATGCAACATTCTATGGTAATGGCTTGGTACAAATCTCTTCCTCGTGGCTCCTTTTATTTGTCGCCAACTGGTTATTAGCTCATCGCCAACTCTCCTTCGGGTGCTTTGCTCACTATTTCACCAATGTAGTACATAATGTCCAAGTTCCAAAGGGGCCAACTTATCCATTTTAGCCTCCGAATAGTTTTGACAATCGAAGATCATCTCTATCCATTCTTCCCATTCTAAGTAAGCCTTCGGATCATTCTTTCCCAAAAATGGTGGTATATTGGCCTTAATATTTCTGAGGTCATCATCTTCTTCTTAAGCTTGCCTTCCATGGTTTTGGCTCTTATACCAAATTGATACGAGCCTAAGCAATCCAACCTAGATTAGTACAAGCTAATACTCGATTCATCTAGTTCATTTAGGTTCTATGGAGTGAATTATGCCACAAAAGATTTGTGGAAATATTCTATTGATAAGTCATTGCTTGAACTTTAATTCTCGAGTTAGAAAAGTTCAAAGGATAGCTGATACACAAGTATTAAATTTTGTCAAAGTCCTTGTATTAATGAAATTAAAGCCTTTCTGTAGACAACAATATGTGCAACTAGATCTAAAATATTCAACCAATAATACCTTTAGAGCTAAAAAATTTTAATGTTTCCTAAAACCCTAAATTCTAGCTTATTTCCTAATTTAAATTTGGTTAGCCAATTCCTTTATAGTTTAGGAAAGTGACTAGTTACAAAACAAATTAAGATCAGCAAACTAGTTAACAATTAATTGTCTAGCTAAAAATAATTAAAAACACAATAAAAAATTAAAGGTTTCCTAATATCAGAATAGGACTATAATTGTAAAACTTAGAGAACAAATAACTTGGTGAACAAGTAAAGCACATAATTTGGCCTAAAAGGAAACAAGCTGATTTCTTTCTCTTCAAGCCACATTGGACAGCCAATTATATGCCACATGTCTAAGGATGTCATGTCATCAAATGCCACATCATCATGTTCTTGAGAAATGACCAAATTGCCTCTAACATTGGCCTCCTTCATGCCTTCATATATGTAGCCTTTGATTCTTCCTATGCAAAATTCTTGCACCGTTCATTGATAAGCATCTACCATATAAGACCATTCAATGCTTCTTTAAATCTCTTTGCATGAGCTTTTATATTTAGTCTAGTTGGCAACTCCAATGGCTCAACATTCCATCTTTGAGTGCTCCTATGATAAACCTCATCACAAACCTTAGATGTTTGCTTATCCTTCACAACCACACTAGATTGTCCCTCACCATTAGATTTCTCAACCTTAGAATGCTCCTCAACATTACTATTCTTATCAATAACAAGATCCTCTTTATCACCATTAAAATGATCATCAAGATCATTATTTTTAGCATTGGTGGTTCATATTGTCTTCCTCTCCTTAAAGTAATAGTATTACAATTCCTTTAAGTAGAAAATCTTCTTAAACAGCCTTAAAAGATTCCCCCAAACTATTGTAATGTTTCTCAATAGCTTTCAATCTTACCTCATCTTGATTAAATCTTCCTGTTGTCTCAAAAACAAAAAAATTAATCAATTTTTCAAGATGATTATCATCTTTCTTTATCCTTGTTGAAGCAAACATATGAGAATCTAAAGAAGCTACTTGTTAAGACAATTCATCAACTTTAAAAACCAAATTAGAAGAGACTTCTAGCTTGTAACATTCACTGACTCTACATCCTTGTTCTTTTTTGTAGGCTAATTATACAACTTAAAAGCTAACTCTTTCACAAATTCAAACTTTTCCAACCAATCTTTTTAAAAAAGATTCACCACTTGAACTATCCACAAAGATTTGGTGTAGCCATTAAGTTCATTGTAGAAAATATCAAGCAACACCCATTCATAAGAGCCATGTTATGAACATCTACTAATTTTTTTTTTTTTTTAATCTTCCCTAAGCTGCATGCAAAGACTCAAACTCTTATTGTGAGAAGTAGCTAATCTCTCCTTTCAACTGTGAAGACTTCATTGGTCTAACACTACTTGGTTGTAAAGAATGAAACCACTTGAACTTAATTACCTTACAAGAAAATGGAAATAATTTCAATTGAATAACATCCTCACTAATACCTTTTATTTTAGCAACATCTATCATTTGTAAAAACATAGGGAGACGGGTTAGGGTCTGATACAAACCTAAATCAGCTCGCTCTTAAACCCGTATTATACCAGCCCAGCTCGAAATTAAGTTCAAATTCTAATGGTTACCTTGACTCCTAATGATACGAACCTAAGTTGACTTGCTCCTACACCCATACTACATTAGGTCAGATCGAAAATTGAGTTCAGATTTTAACGGTCACTTTAACCCTTAATCAACTTGTGAATAAAAACCTTGGTATATAATGAAGATGCTATAATAGGTAATGAATGTCCTATTGGTGAGTCAAACTAAAACACTCGATCTCTATTTAATGTTTTGGGTGTTCGAAGAGAACAAGTAGAATTCTTTCTCACAATAATTTTTGAATATTATTCTAAGTTGCTTTCTCATTGAAAGATAAGCCTTTATCACAGGACCCATCCTGAGAACCCTCCCAGGATCTCCCGGGTGGTCCTGTCAGCTTGGTATCAGAGCTAGGTTTCGATCTTGGGACCTATGATACCAAGCTGACTTGATCCGCCCTAGAAACCCTCCCAGGATCTCCCAGATGGTCTCGCCTAGTGAAGTTCCACCGGACAATCCTTAGAGAATATCCAATGGAATCTCATCTTAAAACGTGGACAATGAGCACCAACAATATCAATAATATATCAATACATAAATATAAAATAAATCCACAACAGCACAAGTCCACAACCGGCCTATTGTACCCCAGGCCATAACTACATACATAAGTAATATGGTCTCTACTGAGTCCCATAATTAAATCAGAGCATTCTAAGAGTGCCAACAAAGTTTAGGAGTAAAATATAAGTAATAAACGAGTCCGGAAAGATAAAGGTAAGATAAAGAAAAGATAAATACTACTGCTATCATGGAAGAAGCAAAGTGATAAGTTGTGCGCGAGGTAAACTGGTACTAGCTGCCTGGGCCTGGGGGAACGAATTTAAACCAAAGAAAATGTGAGATAAAGAAATATCAGTGAGTGGAATAGTATAATTGAAAAATATTAATTTATTTCCATAAAAATCTTTCTCTCAAGACCTCTTGTTCCACTCATTTGAAAAGTTTCCCATTTAATAATCATTTCATAAAATCCGATCTTATACCCCAATTTAATATCATAAAATTTATGCTCAAAAGTATATTTAAAAAAATGAACGATCAATATAATATCACAAAATATCTTAAACACGATATAAATATTGAGCATAAAATCTTATAAATATATTTCCACGAAATAAATATGGAAATGCATAAATAACCACAATATTATAAACAAACAATATATTCAAACGTATACCATGTACCATTTGATGTACCAATCTGTAAACTGTGAGATACACCCATCTCATGATCCTTAATATCTAAAAGTTATCGTGGAAATAGAAAACTGTTAGGATGTACCCAACCTCACGGTCTATGGAAATAAATATCTTGTGGGCTAAACCGAACCTCAAGGTACCGTGGTAATAATAACCTGTGGGATAAAACGAACCTCACAGTCTGTGGCAATAATATCCTGTGGGCTGAACCCAAACTCACGGTACCATGGTAATAATAACCTGTGGGATAAACCTAATCTCACAATCTGTGGCAATAATATTTTGTGAGTTGAACCCAACCTCACGGTACTATGGCAATAATAACCTGTGGGATAAACTCAACCTCACAGTCCATGGCAATAATATCCTGTGGGCTGAACCTAACTTCATGGTACCATGGCAAAACCCGTGCGCTATAATATAATATTATATAATACTGATCCAAGATATTGGCACTACATGGTACATCAATTTACAAAAAAATGATACAGTATCCTCAAAACACCCTTGTAAAAGCATATGCATTGTTTTTTTCCAGTCGATACTATATCATAATTCAGAATAAATATTCAGATTCAATCATTTATTTAAATATTTCAAAAAAATTCAAATCATCATTTTATGTGAAAATCAGAAATACCACAATGAAATATATTCACCAATAACCAATTTTAAGCACTTAAAAATTATAAAATGTTTAAACATGCTTAAAATTATATAAATTTTCAATCTTCTCCTCATATCAAATATTTTCCAAATTGATCTAAACTCTCAATTCAAAGGCCAAAATATTTAATTAACGTAATTTTCAAGTTCACTATGAACTCATCAAAATTAGAAATCATTAACATCTTATTAAAATCCGCATAAAATGATAACTCGTGTAAGTGAAAGTAGATATTTTTATATATATAGAGCAACCATTTCAATCAATTTATATATATGTAAAATATCCAAAACACACATATATATTATTCTATATACCTAAAACATTTTAAAAATTATAACCACTCATAATACTGCAGATGCTCACTCCTGCTCCTCTACAAGATCGCCTCCAAGCTCAACTTGAGTGCCTATAATATAATAAAATATTTCTCAGGCTCCAAATAACTAAACCAAAGACACTTGTATGTCCCAACCCAAATGTCTTAAAATAATTTATGGTACTAAAAATTACATAAATTGGACATTGAACAATCCAATTATATCGTGTGCCTTTAGGATCCGGTACCTAAAATTGGGAATATTCACTCGAAGCCTAATCGTTCAAAATTGAACTTCCTAATAGATCCTAATAATATCCAATTTCATTAATCTGACTCCAATTTTAACCAATTTTATCCTAACACAGTCCAAAATAACCTGATAATTAACTAATTAATCCAAAAATGGAAAATTATTAAACAACCTCCAAATTTCACAAACCTTATATTGACAGAAAGCCTAAGAGACAAGGAACCTAACAGTATGCTCACCTCAGTCCAAAGGTTCCTCCAGTGGTCAAAAAACTCGATTGAAAGTTTGGCTGAACTTTCCGTTGTCGTATCTCTCAAATGGTCACAAATCTGGGAAAAATAACCACGTAAATGAGTTCAAAGGGTCCAAAATGATAGGAAAGGTCTATAGGTTGGCCTGGAAAGACAGAAAAATGTGCAATCCGGCTATCCACCTCGTCGGCCAGATCTTGGTGCGTTCAACCATCGTTCACCATGGAATTTCACCGCAAAGCATGTCTCAACGTGGGCTTCCTCTTTGGCTAGTGCATGTAAATGGTTGGTGGTCGGAATGGGTAAAAACGGAGATGACCTAGTTCACCGTTAAACTGGTCGAAATGATCCAGTTCGGACCCACAGGTCTTGGGGGAGAATTTCTTTGATTTTAGGGATGAAATGGGTATTTCGGGCTTTGATTTCCTATTTGGCACACTCATCGAAGCTTATATAGAGCCTTGGGTTACTAATAGACAAGAACTAGGGACTGATTTGGACACTGATGTAAAAGTTATACTTAAAACTTCTCAGAACCATAACTTTTTATCCGTAATCCGGAATTTGACATGCCGCCAGTCTATGAACTCGTATTGATGAGATTGAACAATGGTACCTAAGTTAACCAAAAATATTGACCGTTGAAAAAGTCAACTTGGACCAGATATTGTTCACTTGGTCAAACTTGTAAAACATGTGTATTTTGGTACTAGTTGTTACACTTTAAATAGGGTAAAGTCACAAAACAAAAGCCCTAATTTAGCTAGGTAGAATTCAACCAACAATAAGGAAACGAAAGAGTGGGCCGAAATTCTCACTTTCCTAATCTAATTTGGATTTATTAATTTCTTATTTTGATTTAGGAATTAATTAATTTACAATTGAAATAATAAAATATCAACTTTCAAGTTAATTTTTCTAGCAAATAATCAAGTAAAAATCAAATAAAAGACTATTTCTTAAAACAAAAGTCAAATGTTCAAATTAGGAAACTAGTTGACTAGTTGACAACTAAGCTGTTTTTATCCAATCAACAGCTAGTTTAGGCTCCAAATCAGCTCCCATATACCATGTAGGATGCCAAATAGGATTAACATTGATTCCCATACATTTCCCTTGATTGGAATAAGTCAAACTTGCTTGATCAACAAAATAAGTCAAGGTCACCGCCAAATTAGAGTATTTTCGGCTAAATGGAATCTTGTGTGCAAATGTGATGCTCGGTCTGGCTTGCTTCTACCTTGACATGATTTCATGGTTTCTTGGGGTGCTCAATCTCATTCATAAGTCAAAATATTCATTCCTTGCTGCCCGGAGTCCAAAAAAGCACCAAAACAGCTTGCTGGGTCCATTTCCGCCTTCATAACTTGGATGCATAAGATGGGCTTTAGATCTTCGGGTATTGTCATGCCCTCTTGAGATTGAATCACACCTCGTATGAAGCTAATCAGATTGTCCTTGAATCTTTTAGCTTGTGCCCTTGTGATAGGCCCCGTATTCATTTGTACAAGATCAGCACCTTAGTGGGTAGTTGGTTGTATGGGTACGGGAGAATTATATTAAAACAGGGATAGCACATGGACTCATGCTCTAGATTGCTTCTATATGCAGGCCTATTAGGAATTGTAGCTCCCGGCACAAAATCAAATTGATGTTCAATCCCTCTGATAGGTGGTAAAACCATTAGGAATTTCCTCTGGAAAGACATCTTCAAAATCCTGTAAAAAAGAAGAAATAGAACTTGGCAATTCAAGCTCTTCAAGGTTAGCTTGATCATTTTGGTAAATTCCTTTGTAAATCATGACCAGCAATGGTTTATTACTCAAAATTACCCTTTTAACCTCACCTAAACTAAGATAAAACTTTCTCTTTTTCTTTTCTTTCCTTTCTTTGTCTTTCCCACTCTCAGCCACCACTACTTTTCCCTCACTCTTGGCTTTTTCATTCTTTTTCACCTCACCATTGAATTTAGAAGACTTACCTTGAACATTAAGCTCGGTATTGCCCTCATGCACATTTATTGAAGCTGTGGGTGCCATACTTACTTTCTCCTTGAGCCACTCAGCCTCCCTCCTTTGTTGCATTTGAAGTTGGTCTTCTTTCCCTTAAATTCCTTTGGAGTTAATGGTTCCAGCTTAATCTTCTTTCTTTTAAATTTAAATACAATGGAATCATCTCTACCATAGTGTATAGTATCTTTATCAAATTTCCATGGTCTATTACATTAGTACAACTTCCACTCATCAAGTATGGAAGATGTTTTCTCTTTGGACTTAATCCTCATCTTTATACACGGTTAGAACCCTCCTTGCTACCAAGCTCAATTCGACTTTTGATGCTTTAAATGTCTCAGCTTCTTCTTGCTCTTCATCTCCAATTTCTTCATCAACAAATTCGGCCTCTCCCTTAAATTCTCCACTTGGAGGAAAGGAGATGGCTCATCAACATAATTTTACTAACATGACATATTCAAGAACGAGGAAAGGAGATGGCTCATTAAGAAATCTTGAAGAGGAATCCTTGGGATACAAAGGCGAATCAAGAGCAATGGAACTTGAAGGAGGACCTACTGACATGATGGCAGTTTTTGAACAACTTCAGAGGATGAAGGGTCGCTTTGAGTCAAAGAATGGATACAATTGAGAATTCCCAAGGTGGGGGCAAACCCAAGACATCAACACTAAGGAGGTTGAGGTCGAGATCGAGGAGGCTGCAGATGTTATAGGGAGAAATTCGAATGAGGTAATTATGGAGATGATTAGAGGAGTTTGAAGATGTTTTTGCACTCGAAGGAAGGAAAACCCGTGGGAGACAAGCTAGGGAGGAAGATGATGACCATGGAAATATTATGGTCAATATACCACCTTTTATGGGAAAGAGTGATCTAGAGGCTTATCTAGAGTGGGAGGAGCATATAAAGATATTCAACTGCCATAACTATTCTAAGGCAAAGAAAATTAAATTGGCCGCTTTGGAATCTGGACATTATGCACTCCAGTGGTGGAATAATGAGCAAGGTACACGAAGGAGGGTTGATGATACAAACCTAGGACGACCTGCTCCTAAACCCATATTATATTAGCCCGGATCTAATTATGTTCAAGTTTTAATAGTCACCTTGACCCCTTACCAACTTTTGATTAGAAACCTTGGTATATAATGAAGATGCCATAATAGGAGATGGAAGGCCTATTGATACGTTAAACTAAAACACTCATTCACTAATGGTGTTTTAGGTGTTCAAAAGAACAAAGAGAATTCAATCTCATAAATAATTTTATGTATAAAATTCAAGCTTGATTTCTCATTGAAAATAAGCCTTTAAATAGGCTTTGAATGAACAAAATAAAATCCTAAAAGGATTGGAAATTTCGGCCAACATAGACTACAATTAGAAAATTGCCTAATTTCACATCCTTTCCTAATCTAAGTTGGATTAATCAATTCCCTTATTTTGAATTAGAAATTAATTAATTTAAAATGAAAATAATAAATAATAACTTTCCTAAACTTATTTTTCTAGCAAATAAATAAATAAAAACCAAAAGTAAAGGTGATTTCCTAAAACAAAAAGTAGAAATCAAATTAGGAAACTAAAATACTAACTTTTTGACTAGGTTGACTTTGACCAATTTGAGCTCCAAATCATCTTCCATATGATTTTTAGGATGCCAAATAAGATTATTATGGAGTCTTACACGTTCCCCTTGCTTAGAAGAAAGAGAAAGAGCTAACTCAGCAAAATAGAGTAAAGCCAGTGGAAAATAGAGCAAAACCAAGCCAATTTCTCTCTCATGCGAACACTACTTAAATGACCAGCTTAGCTTCGGCCTTGACCAATTGCCATGACTTCTTAATGATATCAAGTGAATTCAAGAAGATTTGACCCCATTTCCCGCTGCCCAAAATCCATAAATGCACTAAAACTGCTACTCGGGTCTGTATCGGCTTTCACTACTTGTATGCTCAAAACAGGCCTTGTATCTTCGGGTATGGACAAGCCCTCTTAAGAATGAGTTACTCCCAGATTAAAAGCAGCAAGATTATGCTTAAATCTCTTAGTTTGAGCCCCAGTGATCGGCCCGGTCTTCATCCATATTGGGTTAGCACCCTAACGGGTTATCGGTTGAGTGGGCACAGGCAAATTTCCATCAGTTGGGGCCCGATCTTCATCCATATCTGGTTAGCACCCCAGCGGGTTGTCGATTGTGCGGGCACAGGCAGATTTGCATTAGTTGGCGATGAATTAATTACCACTTGGCAACAAATGAAAGGATCTATGACAAAGAGATTTGTGCCAACTCATTGTCGGAGTTTGGTGTGGTTTTGGGTTCACTTGGCCAAGAATGTTGTACATAAAGTGTTAGTCTTGTGCACAACTTTTGATCCGATTTTTGGTTTGATGTTTGGGGGATTTTTGTTTTTATTTTTGGTATGGTGATATTTAAGATTGTCAGGGTTTTTGTTTTGAAGGAAGAAGAAGAAGATGAAGAAGAAGAAAAGATGTTAGAGTAGGCCACACAAAACTAGACAGCACACTAATTTATTTTTGCTTTTCGTTCATTTGTTGCATATATAGATACAAAACTTGTCTCATATATGTGAGGTGTGTGTGGGACCAAATGAAAGTCTTTAAAACTCAAAATTTACACATTTCCCACTTAAAATTATGATACATGACCGTTCAACCACAACCTTCACATGTGAGTGCATAATCATGACAAGAGTTGGTGAGATTTTGAATTTCAAAAAACCATCTCCACCTAATCCTGTACCACTACTTTCACCAGATGGAAAGCTGGGATATCTTCATCAAAATTGCTTGAATTTTGTGATGTGGTATTTTGAAATATCAAGGATGAAATCTGGAGAAGACCAAGTCCAAAAGAATTAGGTAAGACCTCCAATTCATCTCAAACCCGTAGGCCATAACTGCTGGAAATCTCAGCAGTTATGTCAACTTGCAACCTACATATCTTGGGCTTCCCAAGGCCTTTTTGAGTCATTCTTTTTTCTATATTTTCATTTACATGTCTACTACAACATATCCAAAAATCATAAACTTGTTCTAAAAGCTTAACCTATAAAGAGAACTCCAACCCCAACAATTGACCTATATTGCTGAAAACATTGTTTCCATAATATAGCCATTTTACAAAATAAAATCAATGCCCAACAAAGAGACAATTCCTAAGCTAAATACAATAAAACTTAGGTATTCAAAAGATATTAAAAGGAACATAAAACATAGATATAAATATTGCATTAGGTCATTCAACAAAATATTTCCTTTAAAGAAAGAAAGAAGGTGCAAACCTTAGTGGATTTTGGTTTGCACAAGGTGGCAAGATTACCACCTTTTCAACACTCCTCCCTGGTAATCTTGCTAGAGGCATTAAGGAGAGTCCTTAATGCCTCAAATCTAGCCTTTCCAAGTGGCTTTGTGAAAACATCCGCAAGGTTGTCCTTCGAATTCAGATACTTCAAAGAGACTTCTCCAAGATCTTCAAACTCCCTCAAGGAATGATATTTCATCGGAATATGTTTTGTTCTTCCATATTGTACCGGGTTCATGGCTATTGAAATTGCTGAAGTGTTGTCACATTTGATGATGGTTGGACTTTCTTGAGTCTGACGAAGATCTCCCATCAACTTCCTTAACCAAATACATTGGTTTGCACAAGATGAGCAAGCAATGTATTCAGCTTCCGCAGTACTTTGAGCCATTGTGCTTTGCTTCTTTGCATTCCATGAGAAAGGACTACTCCCGAGTGAAAATAAGTAACCGGAAGTACTCCTTATATCATCAATGCAGCCTGCCCAATCACTATCCGAATAGCCAACAAGCTTCAACTCATCCTTTGTGATGAGGACATGACCAAGAGCCCTTCAAGATGGAGCCTAGATCTACTTCAAATGTCTACAGGACCCATAACCTGAGCACGAGCAAAGAGATTGAGAGAGGCACTAAATGGTTTAATCCAATAGGTGTTTTCAACCCAAGGAAGCAAGTTCATTAGTGAAGATGAACTAAAATTGGTCCATATGATTGGGATGGTTGATGCCAACGTGAAAGAGAGTTTAACGCATGGACTTCTATAACATGGTGACATGGCATCGTATGGTGACATGGCATCCAACTAAGCTTGGCCAAATTTTATAATTAGGAAAATATTAACTTTTACTTATGTTTTGATTGGATTTTGGCATGTTGCCTATTTACTTTCCTAATTTAGTTTTTAAATTACTTTCCTAATTTTATTAGAGTTGAATTGATTAAAGAATTAAAGGCCATTCAAATTAGGAAACTAGGAGCTAAATTAGGTTTCCTAAACCTAACCATTTTAGGTTCCCTAAACCTAACCACATTAGGTTCCCTAAACCTAACCACATTAGGTTTCCTAAACCTAACCAAATTAGGTTTCCTAAACCTAATCACATTAGGTTTCCTAAACCTATCAAAATTAGGTTTCTTAAACCTAATTTTTGTCAATTATTATTCCACCTTTACTTTTAGCAAATTTAGGAAAGCTTTGTAATTTATTTTGCCTATTTAAAGGCACATAAGTCATGAATAAAGGGGACATTACAATTTTGATTCAAAGTGAGAGTGATTCTCTTAGTTCTCTAAGAACTATATCGAACTTTTTCAAGCTTTGTTTGTAGAGTTCGAATTTGACTTATCAATAGGTTATTCTGCACCCTATTGTGGCGTCTTCACCACACCAAGGTTCTTACCTTAAATATAGGTAGCGGGTCGAGATCTTACATTGATAACTTGTAATTAGACGGTCCTAATTCAATCTTGGTTACGGGTTTAGAGGTAGGTCGCTCTAGGTTTGTATCACTTTGGTTCATACCAAACTCCATAATCACTAGTGCCTTTAAGATACCTAAGAGCTCTTTTGGCACCTTTAAGATGAGTTTGAGCGGGTGCTTGCATGTATCTTGAAAGCACACACACGGGATTCATAATATTTGGTCTAGATGAGCACACATAAAGTAAACTATCAATTAAGGATCGATAAAGAGTAGGATTTACCTTTGGTGTGCCATCCTCCTTTTGGTACTTCTCTCCTTGGATCATTGAAGTGCTCATTGGATTTCATTCTTCAAGATTAAATTTCTCCAAAAGATCCTTGATGTACTTTTCTTGTGATATAAATATTCCTCTTTGGCATTGCATTTCTTCCACACCAAGGAAGTAATTCATGAGACCCAAGCTAGACATCTCAAACTCCTTCTCAAGTTCATGTCTTAGCATATCCACATTCCTTGGGTCCTTACCGGTGACTAACAAGTCATCCACATACAAAGAAGCCACTATCATGCTTTCTTCAACCCTCACATACAAAGTGGGTTCAGTTTGGCTCCTCCTAAAGCCATGTCCAAGCAAGTAGCCATCTATCCTTCCATACCAAGCCCTAGGTGCTGGTTGCTTCACATACACTTCTTCTTGCAATACACCATTCAAGAATGCCGATTTCACATCCAAGTGAAACACACTCCATTGCTTGGTAGCCGAAAGAGCAAGGATGAGTCTAATGGTTTCCATCCTTGCTACAGGTGTAAACGTCTCCCCATAGTCAACTCCGGCTTGTTGTGCATAACCCTTGACCACCAATCTTGCCTTGTGTTTGCAAATGGTGCCATCCGGATTGTATTTAGTTCTAAAGATTCATTTTACACCAATTTCTTTCTTGCTTTTCGGTTTAGTTACCAAAGACCAAGTCTCATTCTTCTTAATCATCTCCATTTCCATATCCATTGCTTCCTTCCACTCTTTCTTCATTAAGGCCTCTTTCACACATGTAGGGTCACCAACTGCAACATTACACCTTTCATAAATCTCGGACAAAGATCTCTCCCCTCTAACACCATCACCAACCTCCAAATAAGCTCCAATGATTTCTTGGAATAGATCATCATCCTCCTCATTGTCTTCATCATTGTTGTTTTCAACATTTCTTTCTTCATTTTCTTCTTCCAACCATGGCTCGTCCTCATTTACCAATAGCTCCTCCTTACTCCAATCCCATTTTGCATTCTCGTCAATCTTCACATCTCTTATTACCACAAGCTTTTTAGTCTCTAGGTTATAGACCTTAAAACCTTTAGTAACCTCATTATATCCCATCAAGACACCAACATTAGCCTTTTTGTCAAGCTTATCTCTCATGTGTGAGTGAACATGGAGAAAGCACACACTACCAAACACTTTTAACATTCTCTAAAGATGGTTTCTCTCCAAACCACAACTCATAGGGTGTCTTGCCTTCAATGGATTTGGTGAAGCATCGATTTTGAATGTAGGAACTAGTATAGATAGCCTCGGCCCAAAATTTCTTTGGCATTTTCTTTTCATGTATCATACACCTAGCGACCTCCATCAATGTCCTATTCTTCCTCTCTCACACGCCATTTTGTTGTGGTGTGGTAAATTGATGAATAATTCCATTTTCTTTGCAAAAATCTTCAAGTGCTGGGCTAGTATATTCACCACCATTGTCGGTCCTCAAGCACTTCAAAGTGGACCTACTTTGATTTTCAACCAACTTCTTGAATTCCATAAATTTTTCTAGAACTTGTGACTTATGTGTGAGAAAATAAATCCAACACATCCTAGAGTAGTCATCAATAAAGGTGAGAAAGTATTTATGACCACTTAAGGAAGATACACTCATGGGACCACACACATCCGAATGAACAAGTTCTAACTTCTCCTTGGCTCTCCATGCACCAATTTTAGGAAATGGTAACCTAATGGACTTTCCAAGTTAACAAACTTCACACACATTTTTCACATCATCAATCAAGAGCATATCATTCAGCAAAGCATTAGTATTCTTCATTGCACCATAACTAGAGTGACCAAGCCTTTTATGCCAAAGTTGAGAAATTGACTCAACTTTGCCTTTCAAAGCTTGTTCACTATCTAGTAAATTCAACCTATAGCTTTTATCTTTTAAGGAAACTTTAAACACCTCATTTCCAAAAGCATCCAATATCAAACAACCATCACTACCAAAGTTCAAAACATATCCCTTTTCAACCAATTGTGCAACACTCAACAAATTTTCAAACAATGAAGGCATATATAGAACATTTTGGATAAGTCTTGTACCTTTATTGGTGTTCAATGAGATGTCTCCTTTTCCTTCTACATCCATGAAGCTTCCATTCCCAATCTTTATCCTTGTCTTGTAGGATCGATCAAGCTCCACAAAGTTGGTTTCTTCAAAAGTCATGTGGTGTGAACAACCACTATCTACTAACCAACCAAAACCACTACTTGTAGCTTTAAGGCATGTAGCCATAAATAAGGTCTCGACCTCCTCACTCACAACATTTGCTTGTTGCCTTCCTTGCTCGCGTACTTTGCCAACATGCCCTCTTTGCCCACATTTGTCACAAGTTGCATCCGGTCTTCAAAAGCACTTGTTTGGAGCATGTCCATACTTCTTGCAATGGGGGCATGGTGGATAACCCCCACGGTTTTGTTGTTGTCCTCCTTGTTGTTGCCTTGCATTGTTGTTGTTGTTGGAATTGTTGTTGTTGTTATTGTTGAAACCTCCATAACCGGTTCCTCCTTTATTCTTGTTGTTGTTCTTTTTATTCTTCTTTTTGCTTTGACTAGACATAAAAGCACTTTCCAAAGACTCCTCCTTTCTTATGGCTCTTCTTTGTTCGGTTGCTTGGAGGGCATTGATAAGCTCACTCAAAGTAATCTCACTAAGATTCCTTGATTCCTCAAGGGAAGAAATCTTAGCTTCAAATTTTTCCGGTAAGCTCACCAATACCTTCTCTACAACCTTTTGGTCGGTCAATGCCTCTCCAAGGACTCTAATTTAGTTCATAACCTTTTGTAGTCTATCGGTGAAGTCCTTAACCAACTCATTTTCTTTCATTCTAATTGTTTCAAACTCTCTTCTTAAGTTTAAAACTTGCATTTGTCTTGTTCTAGTGTTTCCTTGAAATTCTTCTTGCAACTTTAACCAAACTTCTAACACTTGTACAAGACATGATTCTAGTGAAGATGGAGTCACTCACCGAAGAATGAAGGGCTGTCAAGGCCTTGAATCCTTTAGCTATGTCGGTCTCATGTGCAAGTCTTTGTGCTTGTGTGGCATTTGTTCTCAACTCCTCAACTTCATAACCTTCTTCCATCACATCCCAAAGTCCAAAGGCTTATAGGTAGGCTTTCATCTTTATGCTCCAAATGGTGTAATTTTGGCCCTCAAATTTGGATGGAGTGGGATGTGCAAAACTTTGAGAAGCCATGACACAAAACTGGATTTTTGAAGAAAATGGCTCTTGGGTTGGATTTTTGGTGAGTTTTCTAGCTAGATTTCTATACCACTTCAAACCAAAAATGAAAGGAATGAAATGGGGGGTTCTCTCACAAGAAAATAGGCTAGAAAGAAAGCTCACAAGGTCCCTCAATGGTACAAACAAAGCTCTGATACCATGTTGGAGTTTGGTGTTGTTTTGGGTTCTCTTAGCTTCTTGTGTTGTACACAAAGTGTTAGTCTTGTGCACAACCTTTGATCCGATTTTTGGTTTGATGTTTGGGTGATTTTTATGTTTGTTTTTGGTATGGGGATATTTAAGATTTTTAGCATTTTTGTCTTGAAGGAAGAAGAAGAAGATTAAGAAGAAGAGAAGATGTTAGAGTAGGCCACACAAAATTGGACAGTACACTAATTCATTTTTGCTTTTTCTTCATTCGTTGCATATATAGATACAAAATTTGTCTCATACATGTGAGGTGTGTGTGGGACCAAATGAAAGTCTTTAAAATTCAAAATTTACACATTTCCCACTCAAAATTATGATACATGACCGTTCAACCACAACCTTCACATGTGAGTGCATAATCATGACAAGAGTTGGTGAGATTTTGAATTTCAAAAAACTGTCTCCACCTAATCATGTACCACTACTTTGACCAGATGGAAGGCTGGGATCTTCATCCAAATTGCTTGAATTTTGGCATGTGGTATTTTGAAATATCAAGGATAAAATCTGGAGAAGACCAAGTCCAAAAGAATTGGGTAAGGCCTTCAATTCATCTCAAACCCGTGGGCCATAACTGCTGGAAATCTCAGCAGTTATGTCAACTTCCAACCTGCATATCTTGGGCTTCCCAGCACATAGCCATTTTACAAAATAAAATCAATAAAACATAGGTATTCAAACGACATTAAAAGGAACATAAAACATGGACATAAATATTGCGTTAGGTCATTTAACAAAATATTTCTTTTAAACAAAGAAAGAGGGTGCAAACCTTGGTGGATTTTGGTTTGCACAAGGTGGCAAGATTACCACCTTTTCAACACTCATTATCCTAGGTTACTGCATCAAAGGCTTCAATCATTATCTCAAGGGAGTAGGATCATATAGGACTACTAGAAAGAGATGGAGATGCTCACGATGAGATTGAGCATGAATGAGGATCATGAGGCAACCATGGCACAATTTTTGGGAGGTTTAAATCTAGAAATAGCCAATTAAGTGGAGTTACAACAATATGCAGAATTGGAAGAGATGCTTCATGTGGCTATTAAAATTGAAAACCAATTCAAGAGGAGGGGTACAAGCTCACCATTTGAACGAGTTACAAGCTTAGGTTTGGAGCAGCAATCCCAAATATGACATACGACCAAAATCGAAGCAAGGAGAAGAAAGTTCCAATCGACCAAGGAATGATAGAAGGCCGGATTCAACTCAAGCACCCAAGTTGGAAGGTAAATCTGATCCTAAATCCTCAAGAACGACAGATATTGTTTGCTTTAAGTGCCAAGGATAAGGTCATATTGCCAACCAATGCCCGAATAGAAGAATTATGGCGCTGAAAGGTAATGGAGAGTTGAGGTTTGAAAGTATGGAATTTGAAGCTAAAACTGAATTTGTAGATGAAGCAATTGAAGATGAGGAATGATACGAATCTAAATCGATTCACGTTTAAACCCGTATTATAGTAGCCTGGAATCGAAAAATTAAGTTAAAGTCTTTATGGTCACCTCAACCCCTAATAAACCTATAACTAGAAACCTTGGTATATGATGAAGACACCACAATAGGTGATGGATGTCCTATTGATAAGTCAAACAAAAACACTCACTCTCTAATGGTGTTTTAGGTGTTCAAAGAAAATAAAGAGAATTCTTCTCACAAAAAATTTTCTGAATAATATTAAAGGTGAATTTCTCATTGAAAATAAACCCTAAAAAGCTAAGAGAAAACCAGCCATACAATGTCAATTTCCTAATGTCGCCGAAATTTCATTCCTTTTCTAATTCTAATTTTGATTAATTAATTCCTTTATTTTGAATTAGGAATGAATTAATTTACAATAAAAATAATAAAATAATAACTTTCCTAAGTTGATATGTCCAGCAAATAAATAACGAAGCTGTTTTTGACAAATTTAAGCTCCACATATGGTTGCTTCTCTTTCTTCATTCATGCTCATTCTCATCATGAGCATCTTCATCTACATGTAATAATCCTCCATGGACCTACTACCTTGTGATAATATGGAGTCTTTGATGCAGCAACCTATGGTAATGACTTGGTACAAACCTCATTCTCATGGCTCCTTTCATTTGTCACCAAGTAGTGATGGGTTTATCTCCAACTCTTCTACGGGTACTTTGCTCATTTGTCCACCATTGGAGTGCATTATGACGAAATTCCAAAGCTGCCAATTTTACCTTCTTAGCTTCCGAATAGTTATGACAATCGAATATCATCTCCCTTCGCTCCTCCCATTCTAGGTAAGCCTTCGGATAACTTTTTCCTGTAAAAGGTGGTATGTTGACCTTAATATTTCCAAGATCATCATCCTCATTCCTTACCGGTCTCCCACAGATAGGCCTTCCTTGATGTGCAAAAATATTATCAACTTCCTCTTCAAAATCATCTCCAAATTTACCTTCCCCGAATTCCTCTCTAGGTCAAACTTAGCCTTCTCGACCTCGACCTCGGTCTCCATGTACATCAAACCGTGGATTTGACCCACCTTGTGATGTTTCTAGATCACAAGTATGTTCTAATTAAATTTGTCAATAAAATAATAGCAAAAAGTAAGCAATACCGAGTGAATTAATAAAACCTAGTTCTCAGCTTTTCTAAGCAAAAATAGGGTAAATCAACAAGAAAATTTTTGGAATGAATAAAAAGCTGAAAAAATATTAATAAACCAATAATTCAAGGATAAAATATAAAAAAGAGATTCAAACAACGAACAAGAATCAATTCGAACAAAATATGGAATAGGTGTTGGTTGTTGTTCTTGCAATTTAAGTCTTTATATCAAATCCTTTAACTAATTTTAATTCAATTAATTTTAGAACTCAAAAATACAAATTTCCAGCAGGAATATAAAATTCCACCAACTCCAAATATCACAATTTTCCTGCTCAACAAAAACAGAACTTTTACAAATTTTTTTATTCTGCTTTTTTCTCCTTTTTATTTATTTATTCTCTTATAAAATTTTAAACGCAACTCCAGTAGCAAGAATCAACAACAAAAATTGCAATTCCAACACCAAAATTCCACCAAACCCGTGGCCAACAAAGTTCAAACTTGTAAATTTTGAAAATTTATATTTGTTGCCGCAAACCTCACTTTTTTTTCTTTTTTTTTTTGTTCTTTTTTTTTTTTGATCACAAATAGATTAAGGAAAACAAAAATCCCAGAAGTACCAAAAACAATAGTGTCCACAAACTTCAATGCCAAATTCAAGAAACCCAATTCTCCAACAAAAAGAAAAACAATTGCACAATCGTAGGTTTTTATGCAATATGTTTTCAAAACTCTTTTTTTTTTTTTTTTTTTGGAATATATGAATTCAAATAATTAAGATCAAAACAGCAAAGAAAGATCAACAATAAACTAAATTAGTAAGAATAAAGATGAGAAATAACCAACAAACTAGGAAGCAAAAATACGGTAAAATAAGGAACCTAATTTCGGCTATGAATGAATTTTTTTTCTTTTTTTAAGATGCAGAATGTGTAGGGGTATGAAACAACCTTAAACTAATGTTAAAATTGTAGAATAATAGAGCAAATAAAGATAGATCAAACCTAAACAAAATCTTTGCTCTGATACCAAATGATACGAACCTAGATCAACTCACATCTAAACCCTTATTATATTAGCCCGGAATCGAAAAACTAAGTTCAAGTTCTTATATATGATGAAGACACCACAAGAGGTGATGGATGTCCTATTGATAAGTCAAACTAAAACACCCGATTTCTATTAAGTGTTTTAGATGCTCAAAGAGAATAAAGAGAATTCTTTCTCGCAAATAATTTGTTTGAATAATATCTAAGCTGCTGTTCCACTGAAAAAGAAGCCCTTAAATAGGCTAAAGTTACAAAACAAAAGACCCTAAATTAACTAAGGGAATTCAGCCAACATGGATTAGGAAACAAAGGTGTGGCCGTATTTCCTAACATTTCTTAAACTAATTTGGATTAATTAATTCTTTAATTTTAAAATAGAAATTAATCAATTTAAAATCAAAATAAATAAAATCAACCTTCCTAAAGTTAATTTGACAACATGGTAAATTGGAGCTGATTTGGACCCTGAAGTAGCTGGTGATTGGACAAAAATAGCTTAGTTATAAAACTAGTCAACGAGTTTCCTAATCTGAAATTTGACTTTTGTTTTAGGAAATTAGTCTTTTTTATTTATTTATCTAATTTCTAGACAAATTACTTTAGGAAGGTTGATTTTATTTATTTTGATTTTAAATTGATTAATTTCTATTTTAAAATTAAAGAATTAATTAATCCAAATTAGTTTAAGAAAGGTTAGGAAATACTGCCACACCTTTGTTTCCTAATCCATGTTGGCCGAATTCCCTTAGTTAATTTAGGGTCTTTTGTTTTGTAACTTTAGCCTATTTAAGGGCTTCTTTTTCAGTGGAACAGCAGCTTAGATATTATTCAAACAAATTATTTGAGAGAAAGAATTCTCTTTATTCTCTTTGAGCATCTAAAACACTTAATAGAAATCAGGTGTTTTAGTTTGACTTATCAATAGGACATCCATTACCTATTGTGGTGTCTTCATCATATACTAAGGCTTCTAGTCACAAGTTGATTAAGGGTTAAGGTGACGATTAGAAGCTAAACTTAATTGTAATTCGGGCTAATATAATACGGGTTTAGGAGTAAGTCGATCTAGGTTCGTATCATATATGGTAATGAGATGGCATAAATCTCTTTCTCATGGCTCCTTTCATTTGTCACGAAGTAGTCCACCATTAGAGTTCATATTGTCTACCATTCATCACCAACTCTTCTTCGGGTACCTTACTCATTAGTCCACCATTAGAGTTCATATTGTCCAAATTCCAAAGCAGCCAATTAACCTTCTTTGCCTCGGAGTTGTTGTGGCAATTAAATATCATCGTCATGTGCTCATCCCACTCTAGGTAAGCTTCTGGATCACTCGTTACCATAAAAGGTGGTATATTGACCTTAATATTACCAAGGTCATCATCTTCCTTTCTAGCTTGCCTCCCACGGGTTTGCCTTCCTAGGACTGCATGCACATCTTCAATTTCCTCCTCAATATTATCACCAATGTTACCTCCTTTGAATTCCTCTCTAAAACATCCACGGCTTCCTCGACCTCCTTGGTGTTCATGTCTTGGATTTGGCCCACCTTGGAAATTCTCAATTCTGTCCATTCATTGTTCTAGGTGATCAACGAGAGCAATCATCCTTTAGAGTTGTTCCAAGATCACCATCATGTTGGTAGGTTCATCTTCAATTTCAGTTGCTCGAGATTCACCTTTGAATCCTACAGATTCCTCTTCTAGATTCTTTAATGAACCATCTCCTCTTCTTATCCTTGAATCCGTCATGTTAGCAAAAATAATACAAAAATCCTCACCAAATTCACTCCCTCATGTGTTTCACTCAAGCATGGTCTCAACACTCGTGTATGCACACTAGTTTCGGCTTTTAACTCTCTTTTAAGCTTACACTCTCTTGCCTTTTTCCACTTAAAGAATGATCTCAAGTTATAATTATAGCACATTCAAAATAGCAATTAGATCATAAGTATGCCCCAATTAAACTTATCAATAAAACAGCAACAGAAAGCAAGCAAATACCGAGTGAACTAATAAAACCTAGCCTTGGTAAAAATAATTTCAACATCCATAATTATTAAAAATAATAAGATTTACAATTAAAGAGAAAGGAAAAGATAATAAAAACTATTGAAGAAATTCTCCTCCAAGAGCTCTCAAAGTCGTAGCCTTCTTCTCCAAGCAAGCCCACGTCTCTCTGCCTCTTCCAAGCTCTCCCATTGATCTTCTAAAATTCTAAAACTTTAAAACCCTAAAACCCTTAAGAGAATCTTAGAAACTCCCAAAATTTGGTTTGTTTGTATTTAAGCCTCCTAAAAGCTCTTAAATAACTCTCTAAACTTGTATATCTTCCTTCAATGTGGTGGGGGCTATATATATAGGACCTTGGGAATATTTTTCTCTCCTTATTTTCAATGTGGGAGTCTTGGAAGATACTTTTTTTAGGGCATGAAAAGGGTTGGACGAATTTCATGTGTAAAAAGGAAACTGGATATTACTTGCTCTCTACTACTTTCCTTTTATCTAATTCCTCCTAAAAAAATAGTTAATTAGTCTAATTTACCCTTAATGAAGCATGTGACATGGCATGTGCCTCATTAATGATAAATTAACCAATTATTTGCCACTTGTTTTTATCTTGGCCCTCAAATTGCCTTGATTCCCTCTTTTGATTAATGGTGAAGATTTAACTAGAATATTATATTTTATAAATTCTAAACTTTAAATGATGATAACTCTTTGCTCACACCTCGAAATCCAAAAATAACAAGACATTTGAAATCCTCAGATCGTGATGATTCATATGACATCCACTTCCATCATGACATTCCCGATAGAATCTTTATGGAATCTTCAAGGTATCTTTTTGGAATCTTTTTAATGCTTAGTCCGTTCGAGCTCAAATCTTGCTTCCCACCATAATTCGACCCAAGGAATCCATTTTTATGGTTGTTTTCTTAAAATTCTTCCTCTTTTACCTAGATTAAGAAAAATACATAATTAAGTATCTTTCCATAACAAATTAACACAAACTAACAAATATTAAGCTATAAATATGGTATAAAATCATCAATATTTTAAACCTAACAAATACCCCCAAACTTAAGATTTGATTGTCCCTAGCAAAGAAAAAGAATAAGAAAATGAAATTTTATTTAAAGAACATAAGATACTTTAATGAGGTGCCTCAAAGATTGTATAACATATGACTTTTCAAATGGCTTCAAAGTAATTATGTAACTCAATACCTTATATTCTATCCAACATATATGATACTTCCAATGTGTGTGTGTGGAAATCAATTTATACACTTAATTATCATATGCTTGAATAAATTTACAAGAATTAGAGATTGATAATAACGTATGAACTACCATATGCTTGACTTAATTATCACTCTCCACTAATGTAGGTTAATGCACCACCTTAAATCATTAGGACTTCATGGTTTCTATTGTTAAGGCTAATGGATAAGGCTAAAGAACGAAAAGGATAGGATATAATAAATCAAAGATAGAAAGCTAAAATTAAATATCAATGAATAAATTACTTGTAAAATTTGTTTCTTTATTAGAACTTCTTTTCTTATTTTAACTTCAATTTCAATATCATTTTTCTCCTTTTTATTGTGCATACATTCTTCAAATCACACATATTCTTTCTTTATTTCTTTTTTTTTTCTTTTTTTCTTTCTTTTCCACTAAACCCCCAAACTTATTTTTCTTCTTATTGCACATTCAAACCTCCAATTTACACAAAAATGCATACTAGAGCCAAATTCACCAAATACTTAACCTCCAAACTTTTTTTTTTTTCTTTTTTCTCATTTTTTTCTTTTTCAACACTCAAACAAGCTCACAAGCATATATTCATATCAATTCAATTAAAGCTCTCTTTGTAGTATGTTCAAGGTAGGAAAAAGAAATTTAAGGCTCAAAAAGGGTAAGTAAATGTGCTTTAACGAAAAAAAGGCTCTAATACATCTTTATGCATCCTAAAGGCTCAAATAAGGTACTAGTGGAAGATAATGTATTAGGTTGGCTTGAAAGGCTCAAACTTAAACAAAGATGGCCTAAATCATATTCTTAGTAATGCATTCACCTAGGATTTCGCCTCAAGGAATAATCAAGCAAGTTCTAGAGTTCAATTAATAATAAAGTACTCTAATTCATGCAAACCTTCTTCAAAACACAATCTAAATTATGCATTATTGATAATGTGGTCAAAATTTATTGAAAGTAACAATATGTGAATATAAATTCAAGCATTTAGGCATACATGAAAACAAATCCACTACCTAAAAACCAATTTATTTTCAATCATAGTCTTATCATTGGCTCATTAAAGTACTTAAGAAAACACCACAAAAACAAATTTTTTTTTTTATATTGAAGGAAAATAAAAACTAAAACTAGCATGTTTGAAAACTAATAAAAACACTTAAAAGGACAAGATTTAAAAGATGCAAAGCATGCTTTTCACCCCCAAACTTAAAATGAACAATGTCCTCATTGTGAAAAACATAAAATAAAGCAAAAGTAAATAAAAGGTAAGGAATACTCCCCTTTGAAGACATGGAATGTTCCTCGCAATGTGAAAACTTGGGAAAAACCTACATGTTGCATTTTCCCTACACACCATGCGGCCAAAAAGAAGGGCATGTACCCATGCAATTTGATGTACTCTAATGCATATTCAAGGTGGTTATACTCCAAAAACCTAACTTTAGACTTGAAAGATTCTCAACATTCAACTTTTGCTCTTTTGCACCTAAACATCTTAAAACCTTGCAAGAATTCAAATAAAACACATCAAAACATCCTAAAACAAGAAAACAACTAAAAACAACTAAAATAAATAGATAAATATAAGGTAAAGAAAGAAACTTGGGTTGCCTCCCAAGAGCGCTTGTTTAAAGTCATTAGCTTGACTTCATCCTTTTGATGTTCAACCTGGATTAAATATATAAATGATGTCATCCTCATAATATTGTCCAAGCTTATGATATGGAAATTGTGCATGATGATAATCTTGTGGCCTTAGCAAACTTTTAACTCCTTGTCCTATATAAGTCTCAATTTGAACTAAAAGCATGAATTGAACTTTCTTTTCGGTAGATTGGATTTTTTTAGGTCCAAAAATGCTTTGTTTGTCTCCTTTTGGAATGCATTCAACCTCAATTGCATTTTTGGAGCATGGATATACATCTTGGGCTCTTGAAAATTCAATATTTGGTTTGAAAATTTAAGATTTAGTCTCTGTTGGTAAGCAATCTTCTTGAAGTGCGGCCATAACTTTATATTCATCGGATTTGGCCAACTTTTAGCTTGATTGATTCCTTGACTTATCCTCTTCATGATCCTTAAACCCTTTTTGCAATGAATTTGAAGGAAAATTAGAAAATTCCCATGAACTAGTGATAGTGCGTTGGGAAACTTCTTGTGGTGGGCAATCTTGGTCATGTGTGTGTACCTCATTAAAATTATCCAAAATTGAAGATTCTTGTTGCATTTCACTCCTTATAGACACCTCTTCATGTTCCTTAAATTTTTCGTCATTATGTGGCTCTTGAAAGGATTCAAATTCATCAACTTGCTTATTACAAGTAATCTCCATGTTAGTTTCCAAGTCTTTTTGAGATCCTTGTGAAAAAGTTGTCGTTGGTTGCTCCAATTGAACTTGAAAGTTTGTACTTGGAGAATATTGATTTTGCAACTTGCCAATCGCATCATAACATTTAGAAAATATTTCCCTATGCCTTTCCATACACTCAATCAAACATGTGCTCACTTGATAACTTGAAAGATATGAATTGTCATACCTTGAATAACTTTGTCGATCACTCCATCCAGAATTATATGTGTTGGGATAAAAATTATGCTTTGGAAAGTCTTTGAATGGCTCTTCCGAAGCAAAAGGATTTCCCACTTGACAATGTTTACTTAAATGATTGCCTCCACACCATTGACATCTTATAGCTTGAACTTCAAAATTTGCAACTTGATTATATTGTCTTGATAAGTCTTCAATTGAATCTTCCGAAGCAAAAGGATTCCCCACTTGACAATTTTCACTTAAGTGATTTACTCCACACCATTCACATGATACAGTTTGAACTCTAAAATTTGCAACGAGTTTAGACATGAGAGCAACATTCTTTTGTAACTCGATAAAATTTTCACTTGGAGAACTAGTTGGCACCCCATAATCTCAATAAGGTTGATGACCATAAGCTTGATATTCCATGATTTTCCTAAATAGAAAACACTAACAAAACAAAGGTTCAAATTAATTGCAAGTTTATAAATCAAACAATTAAAATTAAACCCTAATATACAAACTAAATTTGAAAATAACAAAGATAAACAAAACTTGAAAATAAGAAAAACCCCTAAGTATGCATAACTTTTAACCTAGACACCAATAAATTAAAAATACAATTTTGGTTTCAAAGCAAGTTGGCCAAACAAGCAAAGAATTAAAACCCTAGCATGCAACACTATGAAGGTTTAATTATTTTAATATATGTTGAGTTTTATTTAATTAGTAATATGTTTTGTTAATAAATCATTGGTATACTTAATGCTTTCATAGGCCGGAAGGAATGAATGATTTTAATAATATTTGAGCTTGGAAACGGATAATATTATGGATCTTCAATTATTTACAAGAATGCATAATTGATTGGAAAATAGTTATGTCTCATGCCATATTATTTGCTTAATCTATGCTTGATGAATTTGTATGATTTAATTTATAGGCTGGAAGGAATATATTAGGTTATGTGAATATTATCAATTGTGAGTGGAAACTACTTTTGATTAATTTTGTGATTAAGTTTGGTTAACAAAATTACTAGTTAATTAAATTCACATATTTAAGTAATTAAATTGGAATAGTTAGTGGTGAAATCAAATGCCCTAGTATTCATAACTATTCAATTCTCTCTCTTACTTGAAATTGATCTAATTTTAATTGATTGCTTTTGTTTAATTTAGTTTATTTAGTTTTCAATTGCCATCTTAAATTTTAGTTCAAATATTATCAAAACCTAATTATCTTTGGTACTTAATACTTAAGCCCTTGGGTACGACAACCCTATTTTTCCACTTTATTACTTGAAAACGATTCGTGCACTTGCGAGTTGATTTTACACATCACAAACAACCAACAAACTAAGAAGCAAAAAGTTGGGTAGAACAAGGAACAAATTCAGCTATGAAGAATTTTTTTTTTTTTTTTAATATGCAGAACGTTTATTGATAGGAAACAACCTTAACCTAATGTTAAAATTGCAAAATAATGCCAAATGAAATAAAGAAAATATGATAGATCAAACATGAATAAAATTCGGCTCTGATACCAAATGATACGAACCTAGGTCGATTTGCTCCTAAACCCCTCTTGTACTAGCCCGGATTGAAATTAAATTTAGATTCTAATAGTCATCTTGATCCCTAATCAACTTGTGATTAGAAACTTTGGTATATGATGAAGACGCCATAATAGGTGATGGATGTCCAATTGATAAGTCAAACTAAAACACTTGATCTCTATTAAGTGTTTTAGGTCTTCAAATAGAAAAAAGAGTTCTTCTCATAAATAATTTATGAATAATAATCTAAGCTGCTTTCTGATTGAAAAATAAGCCTTTAAATAAGCTAATATTATAAAACAACAACCTTAGAGTAGTAGGGTAAAAATTCGGCCAACATGGATTGGAATTAGGAAAGTGGTCGAATTTTCTAACCTTTCTTAAACTAAATGGGTTTAATTAATTCCTTAATTTTGGAAATGGGAACTAATTAATTTACAATCAAAATACTTAAATTCTAACTTTCCTAAAGTAATTTTTCCAGTAAATAAATAAATAAAAACCAAAATAAAGAGTATTTCCTAAACAAAAGTCAAATGTTTAAATTAGGAAACTAGTTGATTAGTTTGCCAACTAAGTTGTCTTTAACCAATCACCAGCCAGTTTAGGCTCCAAATCAGCTCCAATCTGACATGTAGGATGCCAAATAGGACTAATATTAATCAATAAAAGAAGTCAAAGCCAGCATCAAAATGAGCATTTTCGGCCACAAAGAAAGCTTAAGCGCACAAAATGAATTTGGATTCTTTTGCTTTTGCCTTGATATGATTTCATGGCTTCTTAGTGATATCAATTGAGTTCATAATGTGTTGAATCCATTCATTGCTGCCCGGAGTCCATAGAAACACCAAAACAGCTTACCAGGTCCATTTCAGCCCTCATAACTTGGATGCATAAAACAGGCTTTGGATCTTCTGGTATTGTCATGCTCTTTTGGGATTGAATCACTCCTTGGATGAAACTAACCAGGTTGTCCTTGAATCTCATAGTTTGTGCCCTTATGATTGGTCCCATCTTCATTTGTTCAATATCAGCACCCTAGTAGGTAGTCAGTTGTACGGGTACTAACGGATTCTCATCATTTTATAAGCAAATTCAACATGTGGCAAACATTCTTCCCATGTTCTTAAATTTCTTCTAATTAATCCCTTAACAATGTAGATAAAGTCATATTTATTACTTCGTTTTGTGGATGAAAAGTAATTGAAAATAAAAGATTTGTCCCTAACTTAGCCCACAAAGTTTTCCAAAAGTAACTTAAGAACTAGCATCTCTATCCAAAACAGTTGTCTTAGGCACTCCATGTATTCTCACAACTTCCCAAAAGAATAGATTAGCTACATTAGATGCATCATCAAATTATTTCATGCAATAAAATGTGCTATCTTAGAAAATCTATCCACAACAACAAATATTAAATCCTTACCTATCCTAAAACTAGGTAAACCAAGAAGAAAATCCATAGGTAAGTCTACCCAAGGAAAGGATGGGAACGATAAAGGCATGTAAAGTCCATGCAGTTTGAATTTGGATTTGGACTTTCGGCATTTAAGGCATAGCTCACATATTCTCTCCTCATGATAGGCCAATAAAAATGTTCTTGTAGGAAGGATTAAGTTTTTATAACATCAAAATGACCCATTAAACCTCCACCATGACCATCCCTAACCAATAATTTCCTAATGCTACAATTAGGCACACAAAGTTGATATTTCCTAAACAAATATCGCTTAAAAATATAAAATTTGTTATAACCATGCTTAGCACAATTTTAAAATATTTTTCCAAAGTCACTATCATGCTCATAAAGTTCTTTCAATTGTTCAAATCTAAGCAATCTAGCATTTAAGGTTAAAAATAATACATACATTCAGGATAATGCATCAGCTACCACATTTTGCTTACCTTTCTTGTAGCGGATGACATAAGAAAAAGTCTCAATGAACTCAATCTGCTTAGCAAGCCATTGGTTAATCTTCCCTTGGCCTTTGATGTGCTTTAATGATTCATGATCCATATGAATCACAAATTCCTTTGGCATCAAGTAATGTTGCCATGTCTGCAAAGCCATCACCAATGCATACATCTCTTTGTCATATGTCGGGTCCTTCAATGCCGTTCTATTCAACTACTCACTAAAGTATTCTATCGGTCTTCCTTCTTGAATCAAGGCAATTCCAATATCAACACCTGAAGCATCACATTCAATTTTAAAATTTTTATCAAAATTTGAAAATATCAATAAAGGAGCATTAGATCATTTTCTTTTAATAAATTGAAAGACTTCTCTTGTGCTTCACCCCATTTGAACCCAACATTCTTCTTGACAACCTCAGTCAAAGGTGTTGTGATGGTGCTAAAATCCTTGACAAATCTTTTATAGAAACTAGCCAAACCATGAAAACTTCTTACTTGGGTGACAGAAGTAGGTTTCGGCCAATCTTATATAGCTTTCACCTTGGATTGGTCAATCTTAATTCTTGCAGCATTTACAACAAATCCTAGAAAAACAAGTTCATTGTTGCAAAAATCACACTTTTTAAGGTTAGTAAATATTCTTTCCTTCCTAAGAATATTTAAAACTTGCCTAAGATGTCCTACATGATCATTAAGATTTTGGCTACACACTAAAATATCATCAAAATATACAACCGTAAGTTTTCTAATGAATGGAGCCTGACATGATTCTTAGAAAAGTACTAGGTGCATTAGTTAAACCAAAAGGCATTACTAACCATTCATACAATCCATATTTAGTTTTAAATGTGGTTTTCCATTCATCACCCTCTTTCATTCTAATTTGATGATACCCACTCCTAAGGTCCATTTTAGTAAACATGCATGCACCATGTAATTAATCAGGCATATCATCTAACCTTTTCAAGCAATTCACTTACCTGGCTTTGTAATTCCTTCATCTCTTTGAAATTACTTCTATATGCAGGCCTATTAGGAATTGTAACTCCAGGAACAAAATCAATTTGATGTTCAATCCCTCGGATAGGTGGTAAACCATTAGGAATTTCCTCCGGAACTACATCATTAAATTCCTGCATAAGAGAAAAAATAGAACTTTACAATTCAAGCTCTTCAAGGTTAACTTGATCATTTAGGTAAACATCTTTATAAACCATGACCAGCAATGGTTTATTACTCAAAATTGCCTTTTTAACCTCACCTAAACTAAGATAAAAAAAAATTTCTTTTTCATCTCTTGCCTCTCTTTTTCTTTTACCTCTCTCGGCCACCACTATTTTTCTCTCACTCTCAGCTTTCTCACCATTTTTCTCTCTCTTGGGTTCATCTATCTTTTTCCCCTCAAATTCAATTTTTGAAGACTTGCCTTTTGATGGATGATTTGACCTTACCTTCCTTCACAAATGGTGAAGCCGTGGGTGCCATGCTTGCTTTGTCCTTGAGACGTTCGATTTCCCTCATTTGTTGCATTTGAAGGTGGTATCTAAATACCTCCTTGGAGTGAATGGCTCCAGCTTTAACTTGTTTCCCTTAAATTTAAATACAATGGAATTCTCTCTACCATAGTGTATAGTATATCTTTATCAAATTGCCATGGCCTACCCAATAAAATATGGCCAGCATGCATGTGAACAACATCACATAAAACAATATCTACATATTTATCGATGTTGAATTTTACCTTGGCTTGTTTATTTAGTTTCATCTCACCACTATCATTAAGCCATTGTAATCTATATGGCTTGGGATGTTTAATGGTTGTTAACCTTAATTTCTCAACTATCACATTACTAATTACATTGGCACAACTTCCACTATTAAGTATCATGCTATAAATGTTACCTTGAATTTCACATCGGGTATGGAAGATGTTTTCTCTTTGGACTATATCCTCATCTTCACACATGGTCAAGAACTTCCTTGTTACCAAACTCAAATCGGCATTTGAAGCTTTGATAGTCTCAGCTTCTTCATGTTCTTCATCTCCAATTTGTTAATCAAAAAGTTTGGCCTCTTCCTCAGATTCTTCACTTTTAGACATTGATTGGCAACATGTCCTCATCCCTGGCACTTAAAACAAACAATGTCACAAGTTCTAGAAGGTCTAGAATTAAGGTTACCACTCGATTTAGGTGTTGGTGAGTGTTCAGCCAGATTGTCCTTCCTTGGTCGGTTGGAGCTCTCTTCACCATGTTTCGATTTTGCTTTTCTTCATAGGTGGGATTGCTTCTCCAAACACTTGAATTAGTCCTCATACTATTTAAAACACCTCCAAACCATGACTTGTACCCCTCCTCTTGAATTGGTTCTCAATTTTAATGGCCACGTAAAGCATCTATTCCATTTCCATATATTGTTGCAATTCCCCTTAGTTGCCTATCTCTCGGTTCAAACCTCCTAAGAACCTTGCCATGGTTGCCTCTCAGTCCTCATTCATATTTAACCTAATTATGAGCATCTCCATCTCTTTGTAGTAGTCCTCCATGGTCATACTTCCATGTTACAATGATTGAAGTTTTGATGCAGCAACCGATGGTAGTGAGTTGGCACAAATCTCTTTCTCATGACTCCTTTCATTTGTCACCAAGTAGTAATAGGTTCACCTCTAACTCTCCTTCGAGTACCTTGCTCATTATTCCATCATTAGAGTGCATAATGTCCAAAGTCCAAAGTAGCCAATTTAACCTTCTTTTCCTTGGAGTAGTTATGACAATCAAACATCATCCCCATACGGTCCTCCAACTCTAAATATGCCTCTGGATCACTTAATCCCAAAAATGGTGGGATGTTCACTTTAACATTACCAAGGTCATCATTCTCCTCTTTAGCTTACCTCCCACGGTTTTGCCTTCCTTGGAACGCAAAAATATCAATAAACTCCTCCTTTAAATTGCTTCCAAAATTACCTTCCTTAAATCCTTCCCTAGGACGTCCATGGCCTCCTCGAACACATCCTCTGCCTCCATGTAAATCCATCTTAAGATTCGGCCTACCTTGTGAGTTCTCAAATCTGTCCATTCTTTGATCTAGGTTATCAAAGTGAGCATTCATCCTTTAGAGTTGTTACAAGATCACCGTCATATTGGTAGGTTTACCTCTTGATGAGAATCCACCCGTGCCCACACAACCGACAACCTGCTAGGGTGTTGACCCGATATGAATGAAGATTGGGCTGATCACTAGAGCTCATGCCAAGAGATTTAAGGACAAACTGGCTGCTTTTATATGGGGAGCAATTAATTCTCAAAAGGTCTTATCAGTGCCCAAAGATACTAAGCTTGTTTTAAGCCTCCAAGTGGTGGAAGCCATTACAGATCCGGGTAGCTGTTTTAGTGCAAATATGGACTCAGAGCATAAACGAATGGATCCAACACTTCTTGGATTCAATGGATATCACCAAGAGGCCATAGATTCATGTCAAGGAAGAAACAAAAGCATCTAAAACTAGCTTGTACGGACAACATCTCAATTTGGTTGAAAATGTGCTATTTAGTCGCTGCATTTTACTTTTCTTCTTGTTCAAGCAAGTTTGACTTATTATAGTCAAGAGACAACATGTGGGAATCATTATTAATCATATTTGGTGTACTACATGGCATCTGAAAGCTGATTTGGAGCTCAAACAAGCTGAAAATTGGTCAAAGATACCTTAGTAGTTAAACTAGTCAACTAGGTTCCTAATTTAATTTTGACTTTTTGTTTTAGGAAATTAGTCTTATATTTGGTTTCTATTTATTTATTTGCGGGACAAATCAACTTAAGAAATTTATTATTTTATTATTTTCATTGTAAATTAATTAATTTCTAATTCAAAATAAAAGAATTAATTAATCCAAATTAGTTGAATAAAGTAGGTGAATTTCGGCCAACATATTTCCTTTTCTTTGTGGCAGCCAGTTTTACCTAAAGTTTCTAGGGTTTATTTTTTAGGAAGAACACACCTTTAATAATATTTAGAAATTATTTTGTGAGATCTATCTTTGCTCTCTTTTGAACACCTAAAACACCGTTAGAGAGTGTATTTCAGTTTTTACTCATCAATAGGATTTCCATCACTTATTATGGCATCTTCATTATACCAAGATTTCTAATCACAGGTTGGTTAGGGGTTTGGGTTTTTCCATAAGAAATTCGACTTAATTGAGATCTGGGCTAATATAATACAGGTTTAGGCGCGAGTTAACCTAGGTTCGTATCACCTCCACTTCCCGTCGCTCAAGATTCATCCTTGAACCCTACGAATTCCTCTTCTAGATTCCTTAATGAACCATCTCCTCTTCTCATCCTTGAATCGATCATGTTATAAAAAATAATGCAAAAATCCTCACCAAATTCATTCCCTCATGTGTTTTACTGAAGCAAGGTCTTGGCACTCGTTATAATGCAACAATCATCACCAAATTGTGGCATTTTCATTATATACCAAGGTAGAAAATTACAAGTTGGTTAGGGGTCAAGGTGAACATTAGAACTTGAACATAATTAGATCTGAACTAATATAATACGGGTTTGAGCGCTGGTTATCCTAGGTTCGTATCATTTGGTACCAGAGCCAAATTTTTTGTTGAAAGAAAAATTATGTAATGCACCTTTATTAGTTTTGCCAAATTTTTCTAAGACTTTTGAAATTAAATGTGATGATTCGGGTGTAGGTATTGGAGCTGTATTAATGCAAAAAGGAAGGCCCATAGCCTACTTTAGTGAGAAATTAAATGGAGCTGCACTAAACTACCCGGCATATGACAAGGAGATGTATGCTTTGGTGAGGGCTTTGGAAACATGGAAGCTTTATCTCATTACAAAAGAATTTGTGATTCATACGGATCATGAATCTTTAAAGCACATTAAAGGCCAAGGAAAGCTCAATCGAAGGCATGCCAAGTGGATTCAATTTATTGAGATCTTTCCATATGTGATCCGCTACAAAAAATGTAAGGAAAATGTGGTTGCCGATGCATTATCGCAAAGGTATGTTCTCTTTTCTACCTTAGATGCTAGATTGCTTGGTTTTGAACAATTAATGAAAATTTATGAGCATGATAGTGACTTTGGAGAAATATTTAGAACCTATTTGAAACATGGATTTAATAATTTTTACATATTTGAGGGGTATTTGTTTAAGGAAAACAAACTTTGTGTGCCTAATTGTAGTATTAGCGAATTGTTGGTTCACGAAGGTCATGGGAGTGGTTTAATGGGACATTTTGGTGTTTCTAAAACTTTATCCTTACTGCACGAACATTTTTATTGGCCTAACATGAAGAGAGGTGTTGAGAAAATATGTGAAAGGTGCTTGAAATGCTGAAAGACTAGTCCACATTGAAGTCGCACGGATTGTACCAACGTTTACCGATTCCTTTACATCCTTGGGTAAATTTGTCTATGGATTTTATTCTTGCTTTGCCTAGTTCAAGGATAGGTAAGGATTCAATTTTTGTTGTTGTGGATAGATTTTCTAAGATGACACATTTTATTACATGTAATAAAACTGATGATGCATCTAATGTTACTAATTTATTTTTCAAAGAATTTGTGAGGTTACGTGGAATGCCTAGGATATTGTTTTGGATAGGGATGCTAAGTACTTAAGTTATTTTTGGAAAACTTTATGGGCTAAGTTAGGTACTAAGCTTTTTATTTTTCAACTACTTGTCATCCACAAACTGATGGACAAACCAAAGTAGTGAATAGAACTGTGTCTGCATTGTTGAGAGCATTAATTAGTTAAAATTTGAGAACTCGGGAGGGTTGTTTGCCACATGTTGAATTTGTTTATAATAGGTCTTTGCATTCAGCAACTAAATTTACTCCTTTTGAAATTGTTTATGGGTTTAATCCTTTGACTCCATTAGATCTAACACCTTAACCTTAAAGTGAACGTGCTAATCTAGATGGGAAACAAAAAGCTGATTTATGAAGCAGATTCATGAAAAGACTACGGAAAATATTAAGAGGAGGACCAAGCAATATGCAAGGAATGCTAATCAAGGCTGAAAACAAGTTTTATTTGAACCTGGGGATTGGGTTTGGTTGTACCTAAGAAAGGAGAGGTTTCTCGAACAGCAGAAATCAAAATTGATGCCGAAAGGAGATGAACCTTTTCAAGTTTTGGAGCGGATAAACGACAATGCTTACAAACTTCATTTGCCAGGTGAGTATAATGTTAGTGCTACATTCAATGTTACTGATTTGTCTCCTTTTACTGCAGGTAATGGCTTTGATTTGAGGGCAAATCCTTTTCAAGAGGAGGGGAATGATGCGAATCCGGTCGAGCTCTCATAACCGACAACCTACTGGGGTACTGATCCGATACGGATGAAGATCGGGCCAATCACTAGGGCTCAAGTTAAGAGGTTTAAGGATAAACTTACTGCATTTATCCAGGGAGTAATTCCTTTTCAAAAGGGCTTGTCCATACCCGAAGGTACAAGGCTTGTTTTAAGCATTCAAGTGGTGGAGGTTGATATGGACCCTGGTAGCTGTCACCAAACATCATACATCGGACATTTTACCTTAGACACCCATACATCGGACATCTGACATTGGACTTCGGATTTCGAACATCAGACATAACTTAGTTCAAACATCAGGCAGACATAAGTTAGCTCGGACATCGAGCAGACATAAGTTAGCTCAGACATCAGGCAGACATAAGTTAGCTCGGACATCAGACATAAGTCCGCGTAGTTGTCAACTCGTTACCTAATTTGCATTTAAATTTTTGTTTTGTTTTTATTTATTTATTGGCTGGACAAATCAACTTAGGAAAGTTATTATTTTATTAGTTTTCATTCTAAATTAATTAATTCCTTATTCAAAATAAAGGAATTAATTAATACAAATTAGTTTAGAAAATTAATGTAAAATTCGGCCAATTTGTTTCCTTTTCTTTCGGTAGCCGGTTTTACCTAGTTAATTAGGGTTTTATTTTGTAACTTTTTAGCCTATTTTATCAATAACATTCAGTACTTTTTGATGTGATTCCGCTCGAGCCCACCCAACCGATAACCCGCTCGGGTGCTGACCCGACACGGATGAAGCCCAAACCAATCACAAGAGCTCAAATTAAGAGATTTAAGGAAAACCTGGGCGTTTTTACACAGGGGGTAATCAACTCTCAACATATCTTATCCATACTTGAAGATACAAAGCCTATTCTAAGCATCCAAGTGGTGGAGGCCGGTATGGACCCTGGTAGCAGTTTTGGTGCACAAATGGAGATCCGATAGCATGAAATGGTTCCAACTCTTTATGGATTCAATACATAGGTCTAAGAGGATATGGAATCAAGTCAAAAATTGGTCAAAGTCAACTTAGTCAAAAAGCTAGTATTATAGTTTCCTAATTTGATTCTACTTTTTGTTTTAGGAAATTACCATTACTTTTTGGTTTTTATTTATTTATTTTCTGGAACAATAAGTTTAGGAAAGTTATTATTTTATTATTTTCATTGTAAATTAATTAATTCCTAATTCAAAATAAAGGAATTAATTAATCCAAATTAGATTAGGAAAGGAGTGAGAGTTTCAGCCACCATAGGAAACTACTTTGTATTACCGATTTTCCCTTTGTTTTTAGGGTTTTATTTCATGGCTTTGTAGCCTATTTAAAAGCTTATTTTTCAAGAAGAAGGAAGTTTGAATTTTATACAGAAAATTATTTGTGAGATTGAATTCTCTTTGTTTTTTTGAACACCTAAAACACCATTAGTGAATGAGTGTTTTAGTTTTGACTTATGAATAGGACTTCCATCACCTATTGTGGCGTCTTCGATATACCAAGGTTTCTAATCACAGGTTGGTTAGGGGTTGAGGTGACCATTGAATCTTGAACACAATTAGATCCGGGCTAATATAATACGGGTTTAAGAGCAGGTCGTCCTAGGTTCGTATCACTTTTATTCATATAGAAAATTATTTATGAGATTGAATTCTCTTTGTTCTCTTTGAACACATAAAACATCATTAGTAAATGAGTATTTTTGTTTGATTTATTAATAGGCCTTCCATCACCTATTGTGGCATCTTCATTATATATCAAGGTTTCTAATCACAAGTTGGTTAGGGGTCAAGGTGACTATTAGAACTTAAACATAATTAGATTCGGGCTAATATAATATGGGTTCAGGCACAGGTAATCCTAGGTTCGAATCATAACAAGTCAAACTTGCTTGATCAACAAAATAAGTCAAAGCCAATGCCAAATTGGAGTATTTTCGGTTAAATGGAATCTTGTGCTCAAATGTGATGTTTGCAGGTTGCTTCTACCTTAACATGATTTCATGGTCTCATGGAGTGCTCGATTTCATTCACAAGTCAACAAATTCATTCGTTGCTTCTAGAAGTCCAAAGACGCACCAAAACAACTTGTTAGGTCCATTTCCGCCTTCATAACTTGGATGCATAAGATGAACTTTAGATCTTCGGGTATTATCATGCCCTCTTCAGATTGAATTACACCTTGTATGAAGCTAATAAGATTGCCTTGAATCTCTTTGTTTGTGCCCTTGTGATTGGCCCCATCTTCATTTGTACAGGATCAACACCCAGTGGATAGTCGATTACGGGTACGGGCAGATTCTCATCACCTAATCAACTTGTGATTAGAAATTGTGGTATATGATGAAGGCACCACAACAGGTAATGAATTTCATATTGATAAGTTAAACTAAAACACTCAATCTCTATTCGATATTTTAGATTCAAAGAGAACAAAGAAAATTCTTCTCACAAATAATTTTTTGAATAATAATCTAAGTTGATATTCTATTGAAAAATAAGTTCTTAAATAGGCAAAAGTTACAACAAATCAAATCCTAAAACAGTTAGGTTAATTTGTAGTAATTAATTCCTTAATTTTTAAAATAGAAATTAATTAATTTACAATCAAAATAAGAAAAGATCAACCTTCCTAAATTAATTTATCCAGCGAATAATTAAACAAAAGCCAAAATAAAAGACTATTTTCTAAAACAAAAAGTTGATTTTAGATTTGGAAAGTAGTTGACTAGTTTTGCAAACAAGCTCTCTTTGTCTAACTAATTACCAGCTAGTTTAGGCTCCAAATTAGCTTCAATATGCCATATAGGATTCTAAATAAGATTAGAACTGGTTCCCACACATTACCTTTGGTTGGAAAGATAAAAATTTCCTTGAAACGCAAGTAAAGTCCTTCTTAGTGCCTAAACCATCACAACTGGCCATGTTGAAGGCTTGTGCACAAATGATGATCTTGGATGCCTTTGCTTCTACCTTGACATAATTCCATGGCCTCTTGGTGAGCTCAATCATATTCATAGGCTAACATACTAGTCCTTTACTGCCTAGAGTCCATAGATTTACCAAAACATCATCCCGGATCCAGTTTTATCATCATAACTTAGATGCACAGTACGGTCTTTGAATCTTCAGATATTATTATGCCTTCTTGAGATTTAATAACACCTTGTGTGAAGCTAACCAACTTGTCCTTAAACCTCTTAGCTTGTGCCCTAGTAATTGGTCCCATCTTCAGTTGCACAGGATCAGCACCCCAGCATGTAGTTGACTGTATGGGTACATATGGATTCTCATCATTCTTCCCCTCTTGAAAAGGATTTGCCCTCAAATCAAAATCTTCACTTGCAGCAAATAGGGATAAATCAGTAACATTAAAGGTAGCATTCACATCATACTCACTTTGTAAGTCTACCTTGTAGGTGTTTTCATTAACCCTCTCCATCTCCTTGAGGCATAAGCTTTGACTTTCGTTATTTCAAAAATCTCTCCTTTCTTAAATGCAACCAAACCTAATCTCCCGGCTCAAACACTTCCGTTATTCAGCCTTCGTTAACAATCTTAGCATATTGCTCAGTCCTCCTCTCAATGTTTGCTTTTGTCTTCTCATCAATCTGCTTAACAAATTCAGCTTTTTGTTTCCCATCTAGATTAGCACGTTCACTTGAAGGCAAAAGTGTTAGATCTAACGGAGTTAAAGCATTAAAACCATAAACAATTTTAAAAGGTGAATATTTAGTAGCCGAATATATGGTTCTATTATAAGCAAATTTCACATGTGGCAAACATTCCTTTAGAGTTCTCAAATTTCTATTAATTAATGCTCTTAATAATGCAGACAAAGTTCTATTTACTACTTCAGTTTGACCATCAGTTTGTGGATAACAAGTAGTAGAAAATAATATTTTTGTGCCTAACTTAGCTCACAATAATTTCCAAAAATAGCTTAAGAAGTTAACATCCCTATCGAAAACAATTGTCCTTGGCATACCATGAGGTCTCACCACTTTTTTAAAGACCAAGTTAGCTACATGAGATGTATCATCAATTTTATTATATGCAATGAAGTGTGCCACCTTAGAAAATCTATCAATTACCACAAAAATTGAATCTTTACCCATCCTAGACCTAGGTAAACCAAGTGCAAAATCCATAGATAAATATACCAATAGATGAGAAGGAATTGGCAAATGGCGTGTACAAACCATGCAGCTTAAACTTGGATTTTGAATTCTGACACTTCAAATGCCTCTCACATATTCTTTCCACATCTCTCCTTATATTTGGCTAGTAAAAATGTTCTTGTAATATGGATAAAGTTTTTTTACAACACCAAAGTGTCCTATTAAGCCCCCGCCATCACCTTCCCTAACTAACAATTCTCTAATGCTTCAATTAGGTACACAAATTTGACTTTCTTGAAACAAATATCCCTTAAAAATGTAAAATTTATTATAGCCATGCTTAGCACAACTTCTATATATTTCACCAAAGTCACTATCATGCTCATAAATTTCTTTTAATTATTTAAAACCAAGCAATCTAGCATCTAAGGTTGAAAACAGTCCATACCATCGAGGATAATGCATCGGCAACCATGTTTTCTTTACCTTTATTGTAGCGAATAACATAAGGAAAAGTCTCAATGAATTCAATCCATCGTCCATGCCTTCCGGTTAAGCTTCCCTCGGCCTTTAATGTGCTTCGATGATTTATGATATGTGTGAATCACAAACTCCTGCATTATTAAATAATATTGCCATCTCTCCAAAGCTCCAATCAAAGCATACATCTCTTTGTCATAGGTTGGATACTTCAAGTGGCTCCATTCAACTTCTCACTAAAGTAGGCTATAGGTCTTCCCTCTTGCATTAATATAGCTCCAATACCTACCCTTTAACCATCACATTCAATTTCAAAAGTTTTAGAAAAATTTGGTAAAACCAATAAAGGAGCATTAGTTAATTTTTCTTTCAACAAATTAAAAGACTTCTCTTGTGCTTCTCTCCATTGGAATCCAACATTCTTTTTGGCAATTTTGGTCAAAGGTGCTACAATGGTGCTAAAATCTTTGACAAATCTCCTGTAAAAGCTAGCCAAATGAAACGAACCTAGTTCGACTTGCTCTTAAACCTTTATTTTATTAGCTTGGATCTTAATTATGTTCATATTCTAATGGAAACCTTAACCCCTAATCAACTTCTGATTAGAAATCTTGGTATATGATGAAGACGTCACAATAGGTGATGGATGTCATATTGATAAGTCAAACTAAAACACTCGATCTCTATACGATATTTTAGGCGTTCGACGAGAACAAAGATAATTCTTCTCACAAATAATTTTTTGAATAATAATCTAAGCTACCATTCCATTGAAAAATGAGCCCTTAAATAGGCTAAAGTTATAAGAATCAAACCCTATAACAATTAGGTTAAATTCGGGTAACATAGAAACAGATTAGGAAAGTGCTGAATTTTTCCAAGTTTTCTAAACTAATTTGTGTTAATTAATTTCTTAATTTTTGAAATAGAAATTAATTAATTTACAATCAAAATAATAAAATATCAACCTTGCTAATTTAATTTATTCCGAAAATAATTAAATAAATGACTATTTCATAAAACAAAAAGTCAATTTCAGATTTGGAAAATAGTTAGCTAGTTTTTTGTACAACCTGTTTTTGTCTAATCATCAGGTAGGTTAGGCTCCAAATTAGCACCAATATGCCATGTAGGATGCCAAATAGGATTAGAACCGGTTCCTATATGTTGTATTTGATTGGAAAGATCAAATCTTGCTTGAAATGCAAGGAAAGTCCTTCTCAGTGACTAAACCACCAAAACTGCCCATGTTGGAGGTTTGTGCACAAATGATGATCTTGGATGCATTTGCTTCTGCCTTACATAATCCCATGGCCTCTTGGTGAGCTTAATCACATTCTTGTACCAAAATAGCATCCTGGTCCATTTCTACCTCCATAACTTAGATGCACAATAATGTATTTGAATCTTCTGCTATTATCATGCCTTTAGATTAATAACACCTTTTATGAAACTCACCAAATTGTCCTTAAACTTCTTAGCTTGTGCCCTAGTAATTGATCCCATCTTCGATTGCATAGGATCAGCACCCTAACACATAGTTGATTATACGGATACAGGTGGATTCTCATCAGGGTCTTCACTAGAAAGTTCTCCAAATTAGTTTTATTTAACCATTTGCATCAAGCCTAAATCAACTCAAAACTAGGTGCATAATAAGTTGTTTCTAAATACTTGAAATATGTTCAAAGATGTACACCTAAGATAATCCCTTATATACGTATGTTGACTATTAGTTTCCATAACTACCTATAAAAACAACTTCAATACCATTACCTTAGGATGTTGCATCAATGACTTAAATCTTTATCACAAGGAAGTAAGACCCTGGAGAACTACTACAAGGAGATGGAGATGCTCATGATGAAGTTAAGCATGAATGAGGAGGATGAGGCAACCATGGCAAGATTTTTGGGAGGTTTAAATCGAGAAATAGCCAACCAAGTAAAATTACAACAATATGTTAAATTGGAGGAGATGTTGCATGTGGCCATCAAAATTGAGAATCAATTCAAGAGAGGGGTACAAGCTCACGGTTTGGAAGGGTTTCTAACAGTGACAAGTTAAGTTCAAATGATCGGAGAAGTAATCCCACCTTCGATTCAAGCCAAAAATCGAAGCTAGAAGGTGAAAGCTCCTATCGGCCAACAAGAGATACAAGGTCGGATCTCACTTAAGCACCCAAGTTAAAGGGTAACTCCGATCCTAAATCCTCAAGAACTCAAGATATTGTTTATTTTAAGTGCCAGGGTTAAGGAAATGTTGCCAACAAATGCCCAAATTAAAGAATCATGGTGCTGAAATTAAATGGAGTTGCACTAAACTAGCCGACATATGACAGGGAGATGTATGCTTTGGTGAGAGCTTTGGAAACGTGGCAGCACTATCTCATGCTAAAAGAATTTGTGATTTATTTGGAATCTAAATCTTTGAAGCACATTAAAGGCCAAGGGAAGCTTAACCGAAGACATGCTAGGTGGATTGAGTTCATTGAAACATTTTCCTATGTCATCCACTACCAAAAAGGTAAGGAAAATGTGGTCGCCAACGCATTATCCTGAATGTATGTACTATTTTCTACCTTAGATGCTAGATTGCTTGGATTTGAACAATTGAAAGAATTTTATGAGTATGATAGTGACTTTGGAGAAATATTTAAAACTTGTTTGAAACATGGATTCAATAAATTTTACATAGTCACCACTTGCACATCAAAATCAAAATTCTACTCAAACTCAAACTCAATTTTCTTCACTTTAACTATCCTTGAAAAAGTTATCTAATAATACTAATTCTTTCATGTAGAGAATTGAGCAACAATTGAGAAGCCATGGTCTAATGTTCAACAACCAAATGGCTGCAATCAAAAGCTTGGAGAACCAAATAGGTCAATGAGCAACTCAATTCCAAAGAAGTCAAGGAACTTTGCCAAGCCAAATGGAGAAGATCCCAAAGGAGCAGGTTCAAGCCATTACATTAAGAAGTGGAAAGCAAGTAGTCAGGCCTAAAAAAAGTGATGAATGGATGGTGATTCTTGATGAGGAAGATGAGGAGGGCCCCATAGACTTAACATCACACTTGGCCATGCATGACAACTCAAAATAAAATGTGGAGCATAATGAGGCTGATAGGAAAAAAGATGAAGGTTCAAATGATGCCATTAAGTCTCCACCAACAAAGTACATTTCATCCCATGCAAGAGAGGCCGAGAGCTCACCAATTGGACCAAAGAAAGTTGAACCCGCATCTTACCTAAGGAAACCTATAGACAAGCATGACAAAGATGAGAGCAAGAATCAAGCCTACAAGAAGACCTTACCTCCACCTTTTCCATCTAGGCTTAGGAATTCCAAGTTAGATAATCAATTTAAAAAGTTTCTTGATGTATTTAAGTAATTACATGTAAATATTCCTTTCATAGATGGCTTAGAACAAATGCCTTCCTATGTTAAGTTTTTGAAGAAAATATTGTCAAATAAGACGAGCTGGGAGAATTATGAATTAGTAGCTTTGAGTGAGGAAAGTAGTGCTAGGTTGCACCATAAGATTCCACCCAGCTTAAAGGATCTAGGAAGCTTTGATATCCCGTGTAACATTAGACATTACAATTTTATGGCTCTTTGTGATTTAGGTGCTAGTATTGATTTAATGCCCTTAGCATTTACAAGAAGCTTGGAGTTGGAAATGTGAAGCCTACCACAGTGACTCTTCAAATGCGGATCGAAGCATCAAAAGGCCAGGGGGAATATTGGAGGATATACTTGTAAAAGTAAACAAGTTCATATTCCCTGCGAACTTTGTGATACTTGATATGGAGGAAGATGACAACATTCCAATCGTTCTTGGAAGACCATTTCTAGCAACCAGGCATAACCTCATTAATGTACAACAAAGGTAAGTAACACTTAGAGTACTCAATGAGGAGGCAAGTAACCCTTAGAGTACTAAGAATATGTGCGATTTGAAGAAAATAACACAATAAAAGGGTGAAAAAGGATATTGAAATTGAAGTTAAAAAAAGGAAAGAAGTTCTAAGAAAGAGACAAACATTATAAGTAATCTATTCATTGATATTTAATTTTAGCTTTCTTTGTTTTATTTATTATATCTTATCCTTTTTTTCTTTTAAGCCATACCCTTTAGCCTTAACAATAGAAGCCATAAATTTCTAATGATTTAAGGTGGTTCATTAGCCTACATTAATGGAGAGTGATAATTAAGTTAAGCATATAGTAGTTCATACTTTATTATCAATCTCTAATTCCTGTAAATTTATTCAAATGCATGATATTGAGTGTATAAATTTATTTCCACACACACACATACACATATTGGAAGTATCATATATGTTGGATGGAAGATAAGGTATTGAGTTACATAATTACTTTTCATATGTTATACAATCTTTGAGGCACCCCAGTAAACTATCTTATGTTCTTTAAAAAGTTTCATTTTCTTATTCTTCTTCTTTACTAGGGACTAGCAAATCTTAAGTTTCGAGGTATTTGTTAGGTCTAAAATATTAATGATTTTATGCCATATTTATAGCTTAATATTTGTTAGTTTGCATTAATTTGTTACGAAAAGATACTTAATTATATATTTTTCTTAATCTCGATTAAGGAGAAAAAATTTCAAGAAAATGACTAAAAATTGATTTCTTGGGTCGAATTATGGTAGGAAGCAAGATTTGACCTCAAATGGACTAAGCATTTAAAAGATTCCAATGAGATTCCTTAAAGATTTTATAAAGATTCTATCGGGAATTTTATGCTGGAAGTAGATGTCATATGAATCCTCATGATGTGATGATTTCAAATACCACATTATTTTCAAATTCAGAGGTATGAGTAAAAAGTTATCGTCATTTAAAGTTTGTAATTTATAAAAGGAATATATTAATTAAATCTTCACCATTGATTAAAAGAGTGAATTAAGGCAATCCAAGGGCTAAGATTAGGACAAGTGGCGATAATTGGTTAATTTATCATTAATGAGGCACATGTCGTGTCACATGCTTCATTAAAGGTAAATTAGACAAATTAACTATTTTTTTAGAAGGAATTAGAGAAAAGGAAAATAGTGGAGAGCAAGTAATATCAAGTTTCCTTTCTACACATGAACTTCGTTCAACCCTCTTGATCGCTTAAAAAAGATATCTTCCAAAACTTCCACATTGAAAATAAAGAGAGAGAGAGAATTTCAAGGTCCTATACATATAGTCCCCACCACATTACAAGAAAATATACAAGTTTAGAGAGTTATTTATGAGCTTTTAGGAGGCTTAAATAGAAACAAACCAAATTTTGGGAGTTTCTTAAGTTATCTTAAGGGTTTTAAGGTTTTAAATTTTAGGGTTTTGGGAAATCAATTGGAGCGTTTGAAGGAGGCATAGAGATGTGGGCTTGCTTGGAGAAGAAGGCTTCGATTTGGAGAGCTTTTGGAGGAGAATTTCTTCAATAGTTTTTATTCTCTTATCGTTTCTCTTTAATTGTGAACCTTATTATTAATAATTATGGATGTTAAATTTATTTTTTTCCATGAACTAATTTTTATAGCTAGGACTATGATGTAGACCTAACTATGAATGTTTAATTACTTTAATATATATTGAGTTTTACTTAATTATTAATATATTTTGTTAATAAATCATTGGTATGCTTAATGCTTTCATAGAAAAAGATAATATTATGGAACTATAATGATTTACATGCATGCATAAATGATTGGAAAATAGTTATGTCTCATGCTATATATCATTTGCTTAATCTATGCTTAATGAATTTCCATGAATATTATCAATTGTGAGTGGAAACTACTTTTGATTAATTTTGTGATTAAGTGTGGTTAACAAAATTACTAGTTAATTAAATTAACATATTTAAGTAATTAAATTAGAATATTTAGTGGTGAAATCAAATGCCCTAATAATCATAATTATTAAATTTACTAAATTGATTTTGTGTGAACTACTTACTTTTATTTAATTTTGTTAATTTAATTTTCAATTGTCATCATAATTGTTAGTTTAAATATTACCAAAATCTAATTATCTTTAGTACTTAATTCTTAATCCCTTGGGTACAACATCCCTATTTTTCCACTTTATTACTTGAAAACGATTCGTGCACTTGTGAGTTGATTTTACACATCAAGGGGATGGACCTTTTCAAGTCTTGGAGAGAATCAATGAAAATGCTTATAAACTTGACCTACCAGGTGAGTATAATGTGAGTGCTGCATTTAATATTACTAATTTATCTCCATTTACTACAGGTGATGATTTTTATTTGAGGACAAATCATTTTCAAGAGGAGGGGAATGATGAGAATCCACATATACCCATATAATTGAAGATGGGGCTAATGCGAATCTGCCCAAACCCGCACAACCGGTACAACCCGTTGGAATGCTGACCTGATATGAATGAAGATCAGGTCAATCACTAGAGCTTCAGCCAAGAGATTTACGGACAACTTAGTTGCTTTTATAAGGGATTAATTAATTCTCAAAAGGTCTTGTCAATACCCAAACATACAAAGCCCATTTTAAGCATCCAAGTGGTGGAAGCCGTTACGGACCCGGGTAGCTGTTTTAGTGCAAATATGGACTCCAGGCAACCACGAATGGATCCAACACTTATTGGATTCAATGAATATCACCAAGAGGCCATGGAATCATGACAAGGTAGAATCAAAATCACCTAAAACCAGCTTGTATAAATAGCATCTCAATTTAGCCGAAAATGTGCTGTTTAGCCGCTAACTTTTACTTTTCTTCTTAATTAAGCAAGTTTGACTTAATCCAATCAAGGGAAACATGTGGGAATCATTATTAATCATATTTGGCATCCTATATGGCATATGGTAGCTAATTTGGAGCCTAAGCAAGCTGGAGATTGGTCAAAGTTAGCTTAGTAATCAAACTAGTCAACTAGTTTCCTAATTTGATTTTGACTTTTTTATTTTAGGAAACTAGCTTTTTATTTTGGTTTTATTTAATTATTTTGCTGGAAAAATTAACTTAGGAAAGTTATTATTTTATTATTTTAATTGTAAATTAATTAATTCCTAATTGAAAATAAGGGAATTAATTAATACAAATTAAATTGGGAAAGGGTATAAAATTAGGCAATTTCTTAATTATTTCTATGTTGGCCGAAATTTCCTAATCCTTTTAGGATTTTATTTTGTTCATTCAAAGCCTATTTAAAGGCTTATTTTCAATAAAAAATTAGCTTACATATTATTCAGAAAATTATTTGTGGGAAAAAATTCTCCTTATTCTCTTTGAACACCTAAAACACAATTGGAGAGTGAGTGTTTTAATTTGACTTATCAATAGGACATCCATCACTTATTATGGTGTGTTCATCATATACCAAGGTTTCTAATTACAGGTTGATTAGGGATTGAGGCGACCATAGGAACTTGAACTTAATTTTTTGATCTGGACTAACATATTTTTTGTTGTCTAGTTTGTTAGTTGTTTTCATCTTTGTTCTTAGTAATTTTGTTTATTGTTGGTTTTCCTTTACTGTTTTTTATCTTAAATATTTGCATTCATATATTCAAAAAAAAAAAAAAAAAGGGGGAGAGTGTTTGCAGCAACATATATAAATTTACAAAAAAAAAAAAATTACAAATTTGTATTTTTGTTGTTGGCAGTCACGGGTTTGATATTTGCAACTAGAGTTTTTTTACATTCTATGAGTTTATATTAAAGGAAGAAGAAAAGCCAAATGTATGAAAAAAAAAATGCAATTTGTTGAATTTGGAGTTTCATTTGTTTACTGGAAAAATGTTGGAGCTGCTAAATTGTTTTGTATTTATTCATTATTTGGAGTTGTCGGAGCTTTATTTGCTGCTTGAAATTTGTATGTGTGAGTGCTAAAATTATTTGGACTAAAATTAGTTAAAGGATTTGATAGAAAAACTTGAATTACAAAGAACAACTACCAACAACTATCCTATATTTTTGTTCGATTTGATTCTTGTTCGTGTTTGAATTTATTTTTCTAAATTTTGTTCTTGAATTCTTAATTTCTTACCATTTGGTCTAGTACTTGTTGATTTTGAAAATTCCTTTGTTAAATTGCCTTAATTTTGCTTAGAAAAGCTGAGAATTAGGTGTGGTATTGCTTACTTTTTTGCTTCTGTTTTGTTAATAAGTTTAATTAAAACATATTTGTGATCTAATTTCTATTTTTTAGGTGTTTTAATTAGAACTTTGAGATAATTCTTTGAGTGAAAAAAAGGCAAGAGTGTGAGAGCTTAAAAGAGGGTCAAAAGCCGAAACTAGTGTGTAAACACGAGTGCTGAGACCTTGTTTGAGTGAAACACGTAAGGGAGTGATTTTGGTGAGGTTCTATTTTATTTTTGTATTACTCATAATAACATGGCAGATTTAAGGGTGAGAAGAGGAGATGGTAGGATTCAAGGGTGATTCCCGAGTTTCGAGAAGTGGAGGTGAGCACACATATATGATGGCGGTCTTAGAGCAATTACAATGGATGAATGCTCGTTTTGATCATATAGATCGAAGGATGGACAGGTTAGAAACTTCACTAGGTGGATCGAATTTAAGGTAAGAATTCCATGGAGGCCAAGGTCGAGGTCGAGAGGAATTTGGGGAAGGTAATTTTGGAGATAATTTGGAGGAGGAATTTGATGAAATTTTTTCTTACCAAGGAAGGCAAAACCGTGGGAGACCGGCAGGGGAAGAGGATGATGATCTTGGGAATATTAAGGTCAACATACCACCTTTCATGGGAAAATGTGATCCGAAAGCATACCTAAAATGGGAGGAGAGTATGGAAATGTTCTTCGATTGTCACAACTATTCAGAGACCAAGAAGGTAAAAGTGGCAACAATGTAATTTGGACATTATGCACTTCAATGGTGGACTAACGAAAAAAATACCCGAAGGAGAATTGGAGATTAAGCCATCATTACTTGGCGACAAATGAAAGGAGCCATAAGAAAGAGGTTTGTACCAAGTCATTGCCATAGGTTACTGCATCAAAGACTCCAATCATTATCATAAGGTAGTAGGTTCATGGAGGATTATTACAAGGAGATGGAGATGCTCATGATGAGATTGAGTATGAATGAGGATAGAGAAGCAACCATGGCACAGTTTCTAGGTGGGTTGAATCGTGAGATAACTAATCAATTGGAGTTGCAACAATATGTGGAACTGGAAGAGATGTTGCATGTGGCTATCAAACTTGAGAATCAATTCAAGAGGAGAGGCATGAGTACATGGTTTGGAGGAGTATCAAGCAACGGAAGGTCAAATCCAAGTGCTTGGAGAAGCAATCCTACTGTTCAAGCAAGACAAAAGCCGAAACTTGGAGAAGAAAGCACCATTCGGCCAAAAAGAGAGTCCAAAATCGAATCTGTCCAAGCACACAAAATGAAGATAAATCTGATCCTAAACCTTCTAGAACTCATGAAATTATGTGTTTGAAGTGCCAAGAATGAGGACACATTGCGAGCCAATGCTTGAATAGGAGGATCATAGTGTTGAAAGGTAATATTGAGCTAGAATCCAAAGGTGAAGAAAGTGAGGGAGACGCCGAATTTGATGATGAAGAAGTTGGAGATGAAGGGCATGATGAATCCAAAACTCTCAAGGCATCTAGGCCTGAATTGAGCATGGTAACAAGGAGGGTTCTAACCGTATACAAAGACGAAGGCCAAATTCAAAGAGAGCACATCTTCCACATCCGATGTGAAATTCAAGGTAACATTTGTAGTACGATAGTTGATAATGGAAGTTATGCAAACGCAATTAGTAATTTAGTAGTTGATAAATTGGGGTTAGCGGCCATTAAACATGATGAGAATCTACCCGAGCTTGCACAACTGACAACCAGTTGGGGTACCGACCCGATACGGATGAAGACCGGGCCAATCACTAGAGCTCAAGCTAAGAGGTTTAGGGATCACCTTGATACCTTTATCCAGGGCATAATCCATTTGCAAGAGGGCATGTCTATTCCCGAAGAACCAGGACCTGTTTTGAGCATACAAGTGGTGGAAGCTGAAACAGGCCCGGGTAGCGATTTTGGTAATTTTAAGGAGTCTGGACAGCATGAAATGGTTTCAATGCTTCATGGATTCAATACATATGTCTAAGAGGATATGGAATCAATTCAAGGCAGCTTCAAAACCATTCAAAAGAGGGGTATGTGCATAAGGAGAAATTTGGCTGGATTTTTACTGTTTTCTTGCTGGCTTTACTGTATTTTACTGAGTTAGCTTTTTCTCTCTCTTTCAAGTAAGGGCAACGTGTGGGACTTCATGGTAAGCTTATTTGGCATCCTAAAAAGCATATTGAAGCTAATTTGGAGTTCAAATTGGTCAATTTGGAGTCAAAAAACTAGTATTTTAGTTTCCTAATTTGATTCTACTTTTTGTTTTAGGAAATTATCATTACTTTTTGTTTTATTTATTTATTTTTCTAGACAAATAAGTTTAGGAAAGTTAATATTTTAATGTTTTCATTGTAAATTAATTAATTCCTAATTCAAAAATAAAGGACTTAATTAATCCAAATTAGTTTATGAATGGAGTGGGAAATTCGGTCACTTTAGGAAACCACATGTATGGCCAGTTTTTCTCTTTAGTTTTAGGGTTTTATTTTGTTTTTCTTTAGCCTATATAAGGGCTTGTTTTTTAGGAAGAACACACCATTAATAATATTCAAAATTTATTTTGTGAGATTGAATCTCTCTTTGTTCTTTTGAACACCTAAAGCAGCATTACAGAGTGAGTGTTTTAGCTTGACTTATCAATAGGACTTCCATCACCTATTGTGGTGTCTTCACTATATACCAAGGTTTCTAATCACAGGTTGGTTAGGGGTTAAGGTGACCATTAGAACTTGAACATAATTAGATCTGGGCTAATATCATACAGATTTAGGAGCAGGTCGTCCTAGGTTCATATCATTTGGTATCAAAGCCAAATTTTGTTCAGGTTTGATCTATCTTTATTGGCTTTATTTGTTTTTGTATTATTCTACAATTTTAGCATTAGGTTAAGGTTGCATCCATCCCATACACATTCTGCATAAAAAAATATATATATACATTCCTAGTTGAATTAGGATTTCTTAATTTTATCATATCTTTGTTCCCTAGTTTGTTGGTTGTTTTTCATCATTGTTCTTATTAATTTTTGTTTTTCTTGATTTTTCATTGCTGTTTTAGTCTAAAATATTTGATTCATATATTCAAAAAAAAAAAAAAAAGAGAGAAGGGTTTGTGGCAACATATAAAAAAAAAAAAAAAAAAACTGCACTTTTGTTTTTGTTGAAGGCCATTGGGTTTGATGGATTTTTGGTGTGGAATTGCAATTTTTAGTGTTGATCTTTGCTACTGTAGTTGTTTTATGTTCTGTGAGTGAAAAAAAAAAAGGAAGAAAAAGCCGAATAAAAAAAAATTCCGGTTTGTTGAATTCGGTGTTTGCTGGAAATTTCTTTGAACTACTACATTGTTGACTATTTGTTTCATATTTGGAATTGCTGGAGAATTATTTTTCTTGCTGGATATTTGGATTAAATTGGACAAAGGAATTGATACAAAACTAGAATTATGAGAACAACAACCAACACTATTCCTTATTTTTGTTCGAATTGATTCTTGTTAGTGTTTGAAATTCTTTTTCCTAAATTTTATTTTTGAATCCTTAATCACTTACCATCTAGTGCAATTCTTAAAAATTTCAAAATTTTCTCATTGATTTGCCTTATTTTGCCTAGAAAAGCCGAAAACTAAGTTTTGTTAAATTCATCGGTATTGCTTTCTTTTAATACTGTTTTGTTGATAAGTTTAATTAAAACATACTTATGATCTAATTGCTGTTTTGTGGGTGTTTTAATTACAACTTTGAGATAATTCATTGAGTGGAAAAAAGAAAGAGTGTGTGAGCTTAAAAGGGGATTAAAGCCGAAACTAGTGTGAAAACACGTGTCGAGACCTTGATTGAGTGAAACACGTAAGGGAGTGATTTTTGGTGAGAATTTATTTTATTTTGCATTATTTATATTAACATGGCAGATTCAAGGGTGAGAAAAGGAGATCCACATTTGAGAATTAATCAAGAGTAGTCCGTAGGATTTAAAGGTAATTCCCAAGCTACGGGGAGTTGTGAGCAAATAGACATGAGGGCTATATTGAAGCAATTACAACAGATGAATGCCTGATTTGACAACATAGATCAAAGGATGGATATGATAGAAACATCAAAAAGAGGGGCAAACATAAGGTTAGATGCTCATGGAGGTCGAAGTCGAGGTCGAGGAGGCCGAAGGCGACCAAGAGAGGAATTTGGGGGAAGTAACTTTGGAGATGACTTGGATGAGGGGTCTGATGAAATTTTTGAACCTCAAGAAAGGCCAATCCATGGAAGACCAGCAAGGAATGCAGATCATCTAGGGAATATCAAGGTGTTTGGAGGCATGGGAAAAAGTGATCTGGAGGCATATTTTGAATGGGAGGAGAGAATGGAGATGATTTTTTATTGTCATAATTATTCGGAAGCCAAGAAGGTGAAGTTGACAGCAATGGAGTTTGGTTATTATGCACTCCAATGGTGGACCAATGAGCAAAACACCGGAAGGAGAGTTGGTGATGACTTGATCATTATATGGCGACAAATGAAAGGAGCCATGAGGAAGCGGTTCATACCATCACATTATCATAGGTTACTGCATCAAAGGCTGAAATATTTATCTCAAGAAAGTAAGTCCGTGGAGGATTATTACAAGGAGATGGAGATGCTTATGATGAGGTTAAGCATGAATGAGGATAGAGAAGCAACCATGGAAAAATTCCTTGGTGATTTGAACTATAAAAAAGCCAATCAACTAGAATTGCAACAGTATGTGGAATTGGAGGAGATGTTGCATGTGGCTATTAAATTGGAGCATCAATTCAAGAGGAGGGGTGTAGGCTCATGGTTTGGAAGAGTTTGCAACAGCGGAAGATCAAATCAGAGTGGCTAAAGAAACAATCCAACCAATGAAAGCAAGCCAAAGCCGAATGTGGGAGAAGAAAACATCAATCAGTCAATAAAAGAGCTTAAAGCTGAATATGTCCAAGCACATAAAAATGAGGTAAACTCTGATCCTAAACCTTCAAGATCAAGAGAAATTATTTGTTTTAATTCCCAGGGACGAGGACACATCGCTAGCCAATGCCCGAATAGAAGGATCATGGTGAGCTAGAATCAGAAAGTTAAGAAAGTGGTGATGAAACCGAGCAAGAAGAGGAGGAAGAGCTTGAAGGTGAGGCTAAAACTTTGAATGCTTCCCATGCTGAATTGAGCTTGGTTTCTGGGAGAGTGTTAGCTGCATACAAAGATGAGGATGAGATTCAAAGAGAGAACATCTTCCACACCCGGTGTGAGATCCAAGGTAAGATTTATAACATGATTATTGATAGTGGGAGTTTTACTAATGTAATTAGTAATCTTATGGCAAATAAATTAGGCTTGGAAACAATTAAACATTCAGAACCATATAGGTTACAATGGCTTAATGATAGTGGTGAGATGAAAGTTAATAAACTAGCCAAAGTAAAATTCAGCGTTGATAAATATGTGAATGTGGTTTTGTGTGATGTGCCTATGCATGCGGGACATATTGTACTTGGTAGACCTTGGCAATTTGATAGAGATGCTATTCATTATGGTAGAGGGAATAGTATTGTTTTTATGTTTAAAGGTAGGAAGGTCAAGCTTGAGGCATTAACTCCTAAAGAGGTGGTGTACAAAGATCAAATACAAATACAATAAAGAAGGGCGCCGAACAACTCAAGGAGAGAGCTAGCATGGCCCCCATGGCAACAACACCCATCGAAGGAGTTCAAGCCATGCAAGACCAACCAGGTAAGTGTTCTAAAACCCAACGGGAGTGGAACAATCAAGATGATGTGTAAAATCAACTTGCAAGTGCACGAATCGTTTTCAAGTAATAAAGTGGAAAAATAGGGTTGTCCTACCCAAGGGATTAAGTATTAAGTACCAAAGATAATTAGGTTTTGATAATATTTGAACTAAAATTTAAGATGGCAATTGAAAACTAAATAAACTAAATTAAACAAAAGCAATCAATTAAAATTAGATCAATTTCAAGTAAGAGAATTGAATAATTATGAATATTAGGGTATTTGATTTCACCACTAACTATTCCAATTTAATTACTTAAATATGTGAATTTAATTAACTAGTAATTTTGTTAACCACACTTAATCACAAAATTAATCAAAAGTAGTTTCCACTCACAATTGATAATATTCACATAACCTAATTTATTCCTTCCGGCCTATAAATTAAATCATGCAAATTCATCAAGCATAGATTAACCAAATAATATGGCATGAGACATAACTATTTTCCAATCAATTATGCATTCATGTAAATCATTGGAGATCCATAATATTATCCTTTTCCAAGCTCAAATATTATTAAAATCATTCATTCCTTCCGGCCTATGAAGCATTAAGTATACCAATGATTTATTAACAAAACATATTACTAATTAAATAAAACTCAACATATATTAAAATAATTAATCCTTCATAGTTAGGGCTACATCATAGCCCTAGCTATGAAAATTAGTTCATGGTAAAAATAATTTCAACATCCATAATTATTAAAAATAATAAGATTCACAATTAAAGAGAAAGGAAAAGAGAATAAAAACTATTGAAGAAATTCTCCTCCAAGAGCTCTCAAAGTCGTAGCCTTCTTCTCCAAGCAAGCCCACGTCTCTCTGCCTCCTCCAAGCTCTCCAATTGATCTTCTAAAACTCTAAAACTTTAAAACCCTAGAACCCTTAAGAGAATCTTAGAAACTCCCAAAATTTGGTTTGTTTCTATTTAAGCCTCCTAAAAGCTCTTAAATAACTCTCTAAACTTGTATATCTTCCTTCAATGTGGTGGGGGCTATATATATAGGACCTTGGGAATCTTTTTCTCTCTTTATTTTCAATGTGGGGGTCTTGGAAGATACCTTTTTTAGGCCATGAAAAGGGTTGGACGAATTTCACGTGTAAAAAGGAAACTGTATATTACTTGCTCTCTACTACTTTCCTTTTATCTAATTCCTCCTAAAAAAATAGTTAATTAGTCTAATTTACCCTTAATGAAGCATGTGACATGACATGTGCCTCATTAATGATAAATTAACCAATTATTGCCACTCGTTTTTATTTTGGCCCTCAAATTGCCTTGATTCCCTCTTTTGATCAATGGTGGAGATTTAACTAGAATATTATTTTTTATAAATTCTAAACTTTAAATGATGATAACTCTTTTCTCGCACCTCAAAATCCAAAAATAACGAGACATTTGAAATCCTCAGATCTTGATGATTCATATGACATCCACTTCCATCACGAAATTCCCGATAGAATCTTTATGGAATCTTTAAGGTATCTTTTTGGAATCTTTTTAATGCTTAGTCCGTTCGAGCTCAAATCTTGCTTCCCTCCATAATTCGACCCAAGGAATCCATTTTTATGGTTGTTTTCTTAAAATTCTTCCTCTTTCACCTAGATTAAGAAAAATACATAATTAAGTATCTTTCCATAACAAAGTAACACAAACTAACAAATATTAAGCTATAAATATGGCATAAAATCATCAATATTTTAGACCTAACACAAGAGAAAGCTGAAAGTGATGTGAGAAGGGGAGAGAAACCCAAGAGTGTGAGAAAAGCCGAAAGTGAGGGAAATTGTGTGGTGGCTGAGAGAGAGAGAGAGAGGGAAAGAAAGGAAAGAAAAAAAGAATAAAAAATTTTATTTGAGTTTTGGAGATGTAAATAAAGCTATATTGAGTAAGAAACCATTGCTGGTCATGATTTATAAAGATAATTATTTTAATGATCAAGCTAACCTTGAAGAACTTGAATTGCCAAGTTCAATTCTTTTCTCTTTTGCAACATTTGGAAGATGTCTTTCCAGATGAAATTCCAAAGGGATTACCACCAATTAGAGGGATTGAACATCAAAATGACTTTGTTCCGGGGGCTTCCATACCAAACAGACCTACATATAAAAGCAATCCCGAATAAACAAAAGAGTTACAAAAACAGGTAATTGAGTTGCTTGATAAAGGTTATATTCGAGAGAGTATAAGTTCATATGCTGTTTCTGTTTTATTAGTGCCTAAAAAAGATGGTTCTTGGAGAATGTGCGTTGATTGTAGGGCTATAAATAACATCACCATTAAATATAGAGATCCAATTCCTATATTAGATTATATGCTTTGCATGGTGCTTGCATGTTCACTAAAATTAATCTTAGGAGCGGATACCATCAAATTAGGATGAAAGAAGATGATGAATGGAAGACCACATTTAAAACTAAATATGGGCTTTATGAATGGTTAGTCATGTCTTTTGGTTTAACTAATGCACCTAGTACGTTTATGAGGCTTATGAATCATGTTATGTGTCCATTTATTGGTAAATTTGTGGTTGTTTACTTTAATGACATTTTAGTGTATAGCCGAAACTTAGATGAACATGTAGACCATCTTAGGCAAGTTTTAAATGTCCTTAGGAAAAAAAGGTTGTTTGCTAACATGAAAAAGTGTGACTTTTACAAAGATAAGCGTGTTTTCCTAGGATTTGTAGTAAGTGCTGCAAGAATCAAAGTTGATCAATCTAAAGTTCAAGCAATCAAGGAGTGGCCGACACCAACCTCTATCACCTAAGTGAGAAGGTTTCATGGTTTGGCAAGCTTTTAATCAAAGATTTGTCAAGGACTTTAGCACCATCGCAGCACCTTTGAATGAAATTGTAAAGAAGAATGCTGGCTTTAAATGGGGGAAAGTACAAGAAAATCTTTTAATTTGTTGAAAGAAAAATTATGTAATGCACCTTTATTAGTTTTGCCAAATATTTTTAAGACTTTTGAAATTGAATCTGATGCTTCAGGTGTAGGTATTGGAGCTGTGTTAATGTAAGAATGAAGGCCCATAGCCTATTTTAGTGAGAAATTAAATGGAGCTGCACTAAACTACCTGACATATGACAGGGAGATGTATGCTTTGGTGAGGGATGTGGAAACATGGCAGGACTACCTCATGCCAAAAGAATTTGTGATTCATACGGATTATGAATCCTTGAAGCATATTAAAGGTCAAGGAAAGCTCAACCGAGGGCATGCCAAGTGGATTGAATTTATTAAAACATTTCCATATGTGATCCACTACAAAAAAGGTAAGGAAAATGTGGTTGCCGATGCATTATCCCAAAGGTATATTCTCTTTTCTACCTTGCATGCTAGGTTGTTGGGTTTTGAACAATTAAAGGAACTTTATAAGCATGATAGTGACTTTGGAGAAATATTTAGAACCTGTTTGAAATATGGATTTAATAAATTTTACGTATTTGAGGGGTATTTATTTGTTAAGGAAAACAAACTTTGTGTGCTTAATTGTAGCATTAGGGAGTTGTTAGTTCGGGAAGCTCATGGGGGTGGTTTAATGGGACATTTTGGTGTTTTTAAAACTTTATCCTTGCTGCAAGAACATTTTTATTGGCCTAACATGAAGAGAGATGTTAAGAAAATATGTGAAAGGTGCTTGAAATGCCAAAAGACCAAGTCCATGTTGAAGCCGCACAGATTGTTCCATCCTTTGCAGATTCCTTCTCATCCTTGGGTAGATTTATCTATGGATTTTATTCTTGGTTTGTCTAGGTCAAGGACAGGTAAGGATTCAATTTTTCTTGTTGTGGATAGATTTTCTAAGATGGCATATTTTATTGCATGTAATAAAACTGATGATGCATCTAATGTTGCTAATTTATTTTTCAAAGAAATTGTAAGATTACATGGAATGCCTAGGACTATTGTTTCGGATAGGGATGTTAAGTTCTTAATTTATTTTTGGAAAACTTTGTGGGCTAATTTAGGTACTAAGCTGTTATTTTCAACTACTTGTCATCCACAAACTTATGGACAAACTGAAGTAGTGAATAGAACTTTGTCTGCATTGTTGAGAGCATTAATTTGTAGAAATTTGAGAACTTGGGAAGATTGTTTGCCACATGTTGAATTTGCTTATAATTGGTCTTCTCACTCAGCAACTAAATTTACTCATTTTGAAATTGTTTATGGTTTTAATCCTTTGACTCCATTAGATATAACACCTTTACCTTTAAGTGAACGTGCTAATCTAGATGAAAGACAAAAAGTTGATTTTGTAAAGCAGATTTATGAGAAGACTAAGGCAAATATTGAAAGGAAGCCTAAGCAATATGTAAGGAATGTGAACCAATGCCAAAAACAGGTTGTCTTTGAACTTGGGGATTGCGTTTGGTTGCACTTGAGAAAGGAGAGGTTTCCCGAACAGCGGAAATCAAAATTAATGCTGAAAGGCGATGGACCTTTTCAAGTTTTGGGGTGGATAATGTTAGTGCTACATTCAATGTTGCTGATTTGTCTCCTTTTCCTGCAGGTGATGACTTTGATTTCAGGGCAAATTCTTTTCAAAAGGAGGGAAAAGATGAGAATCCGCCCAAGCTTGCACAACCAACAACCCGCTAGGGTATCGACCCGATATGGATGAAGACCAGGCCAATCACTAGTTCTCAAGCTAAGAGGTTTAGAGATCACCTTGCTTCCTTTATCTAGGGCATAATTCATTCTCAAGAGGGTGTGTCTATTCCCGAAGTGCCAAGACCTATTATGAGCATACAAGTGGTGGAAGCTGAAACGAACCCGAGTAGCGATTTTGGTACTTTTAAGGAGTCCGGGCAGCATGAAATGACTCCAGTGCTTCATGGATTCAATACATATGTCTAAGGGGATATGGAATCAAGTCAAGGCAGCTTCAAAACCATTCAAAAGAGGGGTGTTCGCATAAGGAGAAATTTGGTCGGATTTTTGATGTTATCTTGCTGACTTTATCGTATTTTGCTAAGTTGGCTTTTTCTCTTCCTTCCAAGTAAGGGCAACATGTGGGACTTCATGGTCAGCTTATTTGACATCCTACAAAGCATATTAAAGCTGATTTAGAGTTCAAATTGGTCAAAGAATGGTCAAAATCAACTTAGTCAAAAAGCTATTATTTTAGTTTCCTAATTTGATTCTACTTTTTATTTTAGAAAATTACCATTACTTGTTGGTTTTTATTTATTTATTTTTCTGGACAAATAAGTTTAGGAAAGTTATTATTTTTATATTTTCATTGTAAATTAATTAATTACTAATTCAAAAATAAAGGAATTAATTAATCCAAATTAAATTAGGAAAGGGGTGAGAAATTCGGTCACTTTAGGAAACCACATGTGTGGCCAGTTTTTCTCTTTAGTTTTATGGTTTTATTTTGTTTTTCTTTAGCCTATATAAGGGCTTGTTTTTGAGGAAGAACACGGCATTAATAATATTCAAAATTTATTTTGTGAGATTGAATCTCTCTTTTTCTTTTGAACACCTAAAAAAATACCATTAGAGAGTGAGTGTTTTAGCTTGACTTATCAATAGGACTTCCATCACCTATTATGGCATCTTCACTATATACTAAGGTTTCTAATCACAGGTTGGTTAGGGGTCATGGTGACCATTAGAACTTGAACATAATTAGATCCGGGCTAATATAATACAGGTTTAGCAGCAGGTCATCCTAGGTTCGTATTAAAACATCCAGAACCATATAGATTACAATGACTTAATGATAGCGATGAGATGAAAGTAAATAAACAAGCTAATGTAAATTTCAGCATTGATAAATATGTGGATGTTGTATTGTGTGATGTTGTTCCTCTGCATGCGGGTCATATTGTTAGGTAGGCCATGGCAATTTGATAAGGATGCCATACATTATGGGAGAGAGAACTCCATTGTATTTAAATTTAAAGGGAAAAAGGTTAAGCTGGAGCCATCAACTCCAAAGGAAGTATTTAGAGATCAACTTCAAATGCAACAAAGGAGGGAGGCTAAAAAGCTTAAAGAAAAGGCTAGTATGGCACCCGCGACTTCAACAATAATTCAAGGGGACAATGCCATGCAAGACCAACCAGGTAAGTATCCTAAACTTAAGATTGATAGGGAGAAAGAGAGGACAAAACTCAAGAGTGTAAGGAAAATTAAAAAAGCCAAAAGTGATAGCGAACCCGTGAGTGGGAAAGAAAACGAAAGAAAAAAGAAGAATAAAATTTTTTATCTTAGTTTTGGGGATGTTAATAAAGCAACTTTGGGTAAGAAACTTGATGTGATTCTGCCCGAGCCCGCACAACCGACAACCCGCCGGGGTGCTAACTCGATACGGATGAAGACCGGGCCAATCATTAGGGCTCAAGCTAAGATTTTTAGGGACAAATTTGCTTCTTTTATCCAGGGGGTAATTCATTCTCAAGAACACTTGTCCATACCTGAAGATCCAAGACCTGTTTTGGGCATACAAGTAATGGAAGCCGATACGGACCCGAGTAGCGGTTTTGGTGCATTTATGGAGTTCGGGCAGCAAGGAATGGTTCTCACACTTCATGAACTCAAATAATATCATTAAAAGGACATGGAATCAATTCAATCCATCTTCAAAAGCATTCAAAAAGTGGTTGTACGGACAGCTTCAAATTTGGCCTGTTTTTACTGTATTTTGTGCTGTCTTTACTGTATTTTGCTGAGTTGACTTTTTCTCTTTCCTCCAGTCAAGGGAAACGTGTGGGACTCCATAATAAGCTTATTTGGCATCCTAAAAAGCATATAGAAGCTAATTTGGAGCTCAAAGAGGTTGAAGATTGGACAAAGTCAACTTAGTCAAAAAGCTAGTATTGTAGTTTCCTAATTTGATTCTACTTTTGTTTTAGGAAATTGTCTTTTATTTTGATTTTTATTTATTTATTTTCTGGAAAAATAAGTTTAGAAAAGTTATTATTTTAGTATTTCAATTGTAAATTAATTAATTCCTAATTCAAAATAAAGGAATTAATTAATCCAAATTAGTTTAGGAAACTAGGAAAAAGTAAGCACTTTCCTTTTCTCTACTTTCTTTTTCTCCACACTTTGAGTCCGATTTTGAATTAATTTTTTTAGGGTTTTTGGTTTGTAATCTTAGCCTATTTAAAGGCTTATTTTCGATGAGAAATCAAGCTTGAATTTTATACAAAAAATTATTTGTGAGATTGAATTCTCTTTGTTCTTTTGAACACCTAAAACACCATTAGTGAATGAGTGTTTTAGTTTTGACTTATCAATAGGACTTCCATCACCTATTGTGCCGTCTTCACTATATACCAAGGTTTCTAATCACAGGTTGGTTAGGGGTCAAGGTGACCATTAGAACTTGAACATAATTAGATCCGGGTTAATATAATACGGGTTTAGGAGCAGGTCGTCCTAGGTTCGTATCAAAACCATTGCTGGTCATGATTTATAGAGATCCTTATTGTTGAGGTTGTATAGAACTTTATCTGCATTGTTGAGAGCTTTATTTAGTGGAAATTTGAAAATTTGGGAGAGATTATTTGCTAACTTTTAACTTTAAAAAGTGTGATTTCTGTAAAGATAAATTGGTATTTCTAGGATTTTTTTTTATTTTTTTTTTGTGATAGTGTTTGGCCCAGAAGGTTTGGTTTCATAGCACTTAAGGAAGGAGAGGTTTTCCGAACAATGAAAGTCCAAGCTTATGCCGTGTGGAGATGGACCCTTTCAAGTTCTGGAGCTGATTAATGAAAATGCTTGTAAACTTGAATGACCAAGTGAGTATAATGTTAATGCCACATTTAATGTTGCTGACTTATCTCCTTTTGTTGTAGGTGATAATTTTGATTTGAGGGCAAATCCTTTTTAAGAGAAGGGGAATGATACGAATCCATCCGAACCCGCACAACCGACAACCTGTTGGGGTGCTGACCCGATATGGATGAAGATCAACCTGATCACTAGAGCTCAAGTTAAGAGATTTAAGGACAACCTGGCTGCTTTTATATGGGCAGTAAGTAATTCTTAAAAAGGCTTGCCAATACCCAGAGATACAAAGCCTGTTTTAAGCATCCAAGTGCGTTACGGACCCGGGTAGCTGTTTTAGTGCAAATATGGACTTCGAGCATCCTCGAATGGATCCAACACTTTTTGGATTCAATGGATATCAAAAGAGGCCATGGAATCATGATAAGGTAGAATCATAAGCACCTAAAACCAGCTTGTATGGACAGCATCTCAAATTGGCTGAAAATGTGTTGTTTAGCCGCTAGCTTTGACTTTTCTTCTTATTCAAGCAAGTTTGACTTATTCTAATCAAAAGGCAACATTTGAGAATCATTATTAATCATATTTAGCATCTTATATGGCATATGGAAGCTGATTTGGAGCCCAAGCAAGCTGGAGATCGGCCAAAGTTAGCTTAGTAGTCAAACTAGTCAACTAGTTTAATAATTTGATTTTGACTTTTTTGTTTTAGGAAACTAGCTTTTATTTTGGTTTTATTTAATTATTTTTCTGGAAAAATTAACTTAGGAAAGTTATTATTTTATTATTATTCATTCAAAGCCTATTTAATAGCTTATTTTCAATGAGAAATCAGCTTACATATTATTCAAAAAATTATTTTTGAGGAAGAATTTTCCTTTTTCTCTTTGAACAACTAAAACACCATAGGAAAGTAAGTGTTTTAGTTTGACTTATCAATAGGACATCCATCACCTATTGTGGTGTCTTCATCATATACCAAGGTTTCTAATCACAAGTTGATCAGGGGTTGAGGTGATCATAAGAACTTGAACTTAATTTTTCGATTTGGGCTAATATAATACTGCTTTAGGCACGAGTCGTTCTAGGTTCGTATCAGGGACTAATCACACGGGCACAAGCTAAGGGATTTAAGAAAACTTGATTAGTTTCATAAAAGGTGTTATTAATTCTTAAGAGGGCATGAAAATACCTAAATATCCAAAGCTCATTTTATGCATCCAAGTTATGAATGTAGAAATGGACCCGGGAAGCTGTTTTAGTGCATCTATGGGTTTTGGGCAGCAAAGAATGAATTTTTTGGCCTATGAACGTGATTGAGAACTCTAAGGGGCCATAAAATCATGTCAAGGTAGAAGCAAAAGCATTCAAACACATCATTTTTGCGTGGAGTTCCATTTGGCCAAAAATGCATGGTAGGCGATGGCTTTGCTCTTCCATGTTGTTCAAGCAAGCTTTTCTTATTCCAATCAGGGACAACATATGGGAATCAATATTAATCCTATTTGGCATCCTACATGTTATATTGGAGTTGGTTAGGAGACTAAACTAGCTGGTAATTGGACAAAGACAGCTTAGTTGTAAAACTAGTCAACTAGTTTCCTAATCTGAAATTTGACTTTTGTTTTAGGAAATTAGTCTTTTATTTTTATTTTTATTTATCTAATTGCTGGAAAAATTACTTTAGGAAGGTTGATATTTTATTATTTTATTATTTGTGAGAAAAATTCTCTTTGTTCCCTTTGAACACCTAAAACCTCGAATAGAGATCAAGTGTTTTAGTTTGACTTGTAAAATAGGACATCCACTAACTATTGTGGCATCTTCATCACATACCAAGATTTCTAAGTACAAGTTGATTAGGGATTAAGGTTACCATTAGAATCTGAACTTCATTTTGATCCGGGCGAGTATAATACAGGTTTAGGAGCAAGTCGACCTAGGTTCGTATCAGATAAGATAATTTTATCAGTAAAATGCTCTCAAACCAATAAGTAAAATTTATTTTCCAAATTTTATTGGAAGATTTTTGGACAAATAATTTATTTTTGAATTAATAAGGTTAAGTTTATGTCATCTTTATTTGGAAGACTAGTGGTACTAAATTGTTTAAATTTTCATGTTAAGATTTGTCTCCTTTTAAACTAACGATTTTGGACTTATCTTTTAAATTATGGGAGTTATAAAGTTATTTTGGACTTATAAATTTATTTTGATAAGGTTTATATATATATATATATCTATATATCTTATCTTTAGATTTTACTTAGTTCTTTAAAGGTTATGATTTCCTCTCTTAAGTTCAAAGTTAATTGATTAAAAATTGTTGGACTTTATGGTTTTATTTGAGTTGTATAACTGTACTGTATTTGAATGCTAGATAATTTTTTTGTGCTTGTTGATGGTGGATTGATGTTGGTTGTAAGGTACTAAGCTTAATAATTTCAAAAATTTGTAGAAAGAGTAACTATAAATGAATGGTGTGCTATGTGAGCTGGACTACATAACTTGTAATGGAAGAAATGGTTTGTATGGTTCACTTCTCTATCTTACAAGTGTGTGTTTTGCATGAAGAAATTTTGGATTGGACATTAATTAAAGTACTAGCACCATGATAGATAAGGAAGCATTAGCTCATAATTGGTTGAAAGGTCCTCTCATTGAATAGGAGTCTTTAGAGTTATACTATGAGTGGGAATTTTCCTAAACTTTATTTACATTGTAGAATATAGTTATACCGGAATATGGATTGCATTCATGAGCATGACATATAGGAAATTTTATGTGAATTCATTTGGTGATAAGGAACATTCTAATTTACTATTTATATGATTATGATTTTTATGTTCATATTATTTTGGAAATGTTAAGTTAAATATATATATATATATATGTGTGTGTGTGTGTGTGTGTGTGAATGCATAGTATTAAATAAATGCATTTTGTATCATGCATAAGCATTTGTTTAAGCATATCATATTTATTGAACTGATGATGAGAATTCGTCCGTACCCGTACAACCAACTACCCACTAGGATGTTGATCCTATACAAATGAAGATAGGACCAATCACTAGGGCACAAGCTAGGAAATTCAAAGATAATCTGGTTAGCTTCATCCAAAGAGTAATTCAATCTTAAAAGGGCATGACATTATACAAAGATCCCAAGCCCGTCTTGTGTATCTAAGTTGTGAAGGTGGAAATGGACCCAATGAGCTATTTTGGTATATTTTTGGACCTTGAGCAGCAAGGAACAGATTCACCACTTCATGAATTTAATTTATATCACCAAGAGGCCATGAAATCATGTCAAGGTAGAAGCAAATGCCATCAAAGACCACATTTGCGCATAGACTTCTTTTTGGTCGAAATTGCTCACTTTTGGCTCTTGCTTTTTCTATTTTGTTGATTGCTTCTCTTTGTTCCAATCAAGGGCAACGTATGAGAATCATTATTAATCCTATTTGGTATCCTACATGGCATATGGGAGCTGATTTAGAGTCAAAACTAGTTGGAGATTGGATAAATACGGCTTAATTGTCAAGTAGTCAACTAATTTCCTAATTTGAGTTTGACTTTTTGTTTTAGGAAACTATCTTTTGTTTTTATTTGTTTATATGCTGGAAAAATTAACTTTGGAAAGTTGATATTTTATTATTTCAAGTGTAAATTAATTAATTTTTAATTCAAAATAAAAGAATTAATTAATCCAAAATTAAATTAAGAAAGGAGGAGAATTCAGCCACATCTAGTTTCCTAAACCTATGGCCAGTTTCTCTATGATGTTTTGTCTTTCGGACCTATTTAAAGGTTTACTTTCTTAATAAAATTTAGAACATTATTTATATAGAAAAATACTTGTGAGAAAGTATTCTCTTTATTCTCTTTGAACACCTAAAACATTGAATAGAAATAAAGTGTTTTAGTTTGACTTATCAATAGGACATCTATCACTTGTGAGGAAAAATTCTCTTTGAAGACCTAAAACATTGAATAGAAATCAAGTGTTTTAGTTTGAGTTATCAACAGGACATCCATTACATATTGTGGCATCTTCATCATATACCTAGGTTTCTAATCACAAATTGATTAAGGGTTAAGATTTCCATTAGAATCTGAACATATTTAAGATTCAAGCTAATATAATACTGGTTTAGGAGCAAGTTGACCTAGGTTCATATCAACTGATTTCAAAACTATTTTAGCAAACGTTCATTGACCTTAGTTTTCAAAACTTGTTTTAAAAGGATATTGTACTATGGTGGATGATTGAAGATTCTTGATATGTATGTAGATGGTTATGGTTATGGTTAGATTATGATGACATTATGTTTTGTTTATATATGAATTTGTTTATTATTCATAAACTTATTCTACTGAACGTAAGGACTACAGACAAGGGTATCATGTGGCCTCAAAATGATCACCTAGGAAGACAGGCAGGGATGTTCTTTCGCTATAACGTTGATCAGTGCTTGTACATAGACAAGCTAACATCCAGATTTAGTTTTGTAACCAAAGGCTAGAGTAAGTGTAATGGCTATTGATAAGGATTTCCTATGTTTTTTATTTAGATGATATTATGATTGTTTACCTACCTTAGATACCTTTCAGAGTTCATTGTATGTTTAGCAGCTTATGTTTTCCTAACCATTCTTTGATTTGTTCTTAGCATGTGTTAGTTGAATGATTCACAGATGGCCAATGTACAATGATATGTTCTTTATATGTGTTAGTTACCAAGTAGTTAGGACTTATGATTATTTTATTGAAAAGATGAACCATATATCATATGCTTTCAATGAACCATATAACATATGCTTTGCACTAATTTTGTATATATTATACAATTTTATATTACTTAGATATGTCAGGACAACAATAAATTTGACGTGAGTACTTAAAACCTACTCACAGAATGCTATAATCACCCATTTGTTTCCAACATTAATAGGATTTTGGATGAGGTCTAGTGGGAGGTTGAGTTTTGAAGTCGAGTAGACGAAGTTGGGCTTTCGGAGGTTTAGTTGGAGTTATGAAGACTTTATTTATGTGATTAAGAAATCATGCATATTTTGGCTATCATTTGTAAAGTTATATTAATTACGAGTCGTATTAGAAATACAGGTTGTATTACACTTTGGATATTTTCAGACATTTTTTGTGTTATTAAGTTTATTTTAATGATTTTTGGAAAGTATTGTTTTCACGAATGTTGCTAAATTGAAGCATTTCACTGAGAATTGATCGCTTAATGGCATTAGGGCAACTAATGACCCCAAAGGCAAGGCCTTAGGAAGGATGGTCGTGATAGTGTTCTTCTTTATTCAAACTTATTTTCCTTTTTCCTTGTTTCAATCATTTCATCACTTTACAGCTTCCATTACAACATTTTACTACCTTTGATATAACACATTCCTTTGAATTCAAAACAAGAAAAAGCAAAAGTTTATTTTTAGATGATCATTTATTTGTTATTCAAATCACCATCATTCAATTTTTTTCTTCTTCTTTTTTTCTCTTTTTTTTTTTTCCTTTTTTCTTCTCTTTTTCCACAGCTTGTTTCTTTTTTTTCAATTTTTTTTCTTTCTTTCAATGAATGATGAAGTATGATGACCAATAGTACTTTAAACTTGATTCTCGAACACGTCTCATTAAAATTTTGAAATACATATGGAAACCCGGCAACTCAATAAAGCCATTCATAAGTCGTAACCCCGAACTTTATTTCTAACATTATACCTCGTAATATATTAAAAAGCATATATTCATATCAATTCAAATTTATGACCTCTTTTAATATGTAAAGGGTAGGAAAAATAAACATTTACGATCATGGAAAAGGTATTTAATTGTGATTAAAATAAAAAGCTCTAAACATGTATATTCTATGCATCCTAATAAGCTCAAATGGACAAAGGATATAATAATAATTTCGGGAGGTTAGAAAGGCACAATCTCATATAATAATGGTCCAAATTATATTCTTAGTAATGCAATACTTTAGAATTTCACCTCAAGCATCAATTATGTAAGTTTTAGAGTTCAACATAATTAAAATATTCTAATTCTTGCAAATCTTCTCCAAAACACAATCTAAACCATACTAAATTGCAAATAACTTTGGAAGTATTAGCATATAAATGTATCTTAGGCATATTAGCATATATAACAATAATTCTACTAAAAAATCAATTTTATATCAACCATATTCTAATCATTTACGACAATATCACCTAATTAAAAAAAATTTGAAAAATTTTACCCATATTCCACTAAAAAGAGATTTGGAAACTAAAACGAGAAACAAACAAAACCAATAAAAATATATAATTTTGGATTAAAATTTATCAAAGTTAATAAAAACTAAATGTAACATGCATAACAAAACTAAGCTTAACATCTCATTTATGCTTAAAGAAACAACTTCAAAACATTGAAGTGCACCACCCAACTAATGATGAACATAGTTCTAAGTATTAGAAACATATAAATTCAAGAAAATAAAATATAAAAGTCAAGAATACTCCCTTAAATTGAAGATTTAGCTTGAAGATGCAAGAAAACCATGTGAAACCATTACCGAAACCCAAATTTGCTTAGGCATGATAGCAGAGTAATGGGTAGGAGGTGGCACATGTTTTATGGCTTTTGTACTCCTTCAAATGCTCTTTCCAATGAACAAAACTGTTTAAATTAGAAGGTGTCCTTTCTCAAGTTTTTTACAATGCAAGATAACTAGTTATATAGCCTCCAAACATATACAAACACAACAAAAAAGTCTAAAATAAACTAAAACTATTAAAAGAAATTAAACTTACAAAGTTTTGAACGTGTAAAAGGAAACAAACAAGCTGAAAAGATTAAAGCCTGAAATACTTCTTTGAAGCATGAAATCCCTCGAAAATCACCAAGGTCGTGTTGGAAAGTAACCAATTCAGCAAGCCTGAATCCCTTTGTGTGGGTTATGGCAAGTGCTGGGAAAACTTCCTTGGATTCTTCACATATTAAACTAGCTCTCCAAAATATTTTAAGTGATTAGAAAGTGGTATAGTATTTTTCCTTAATGGTTGAACTTCAAAGTTGTTCGAACAAAAATTGCATTTATGTACTTAAAGATCTTAGAAACCTTACAAAACTAACAAACACATTAAACAAAACTAATAATTAACAAATAACTAAAATCAAAGAAAGAAGAATTCAAAAATAGAATAAAGGAAAATATAATAAAAGTAAAGAAATACTCCATTTTCGATTAATTGGATCCAAGAGGTAGAAAACTTCATATGCAACTTTTGATTGAACAATTTTCATCATGTTATGAGTCCACTTCATGTGCTACATTGTAAGTCACCATTTATACATCCATGTCTAATGGTATGCCAACAATGCTTCCAGTTGAAAAATACACTCAAAATTTATAACCAAGTTTAATTTCATACCACCCATCTTTACTTCTTTTTTTCATGTCCAATACAGTTTTCCTTCTTTTGATTGCCTAACTATAAATTAATTAAAAAAAAGTAAAAAAAAAAAAAAAAGAAACTTGGGTTACGTTCTAAGAGCACTTGCTTTAAGTCATTAACTTGTCCTCTTTTGTAACCTATATCCAAGACCAATTTGATGGCTACTTTCACCTGCAAAGCAACTTTTGAAGAATATCTTTATTTGCTACCTTTTACATGGATTTCCTTTATCTACCAATATCTCATTCATGGCTTCAACATGGTAGGCTTTTTTACATTAGAAGATGAAGTACATTTGAACATATGAAAGACCACTTCCTCTTTCTGGTTTTCAATTTAATCTTTCCCTTTGGGACGTCTATTTTAGCTTGACCTGTAGCAAGAAAAGGTCTTCCCAATATTAATTATACATCTTAAACTTCATCCATCTTAATGACTCTAAATCACTATGAAATAAAAATTTATCAATTTTTATGTTCGCATTTTCTAGAACTCTTGCTAGAAGGATCCACCATTTGTAATATAGCATTTATAAGATTGAGATCTCCAATTTTTAATTTCACATAAACATTGTAAAGCATTAAATTTATACTAGCTCCTAAATCACATAAACAATTATCAAATTTAATGTAATTAATAGAATAACTCTCTGAATCTTTAAAGTTAGATGATAAGTTGTGATCAATCATTAGACCACATTTTTCTTCAAAGCTACCTTTTCTTTCAACAAATTTTGATTTGCATTTTCTTTAGTCTTGGCACTCTTAGGATTGGATTTTCCTTGCTCCAACACACTTTGACATAATTTACATTCTTTTCTATGTTGAGGTATATATTTTTAAACTTTGCACACATTAGATCCATGGATTCCTTAGAACTATACATTTTGGTTTCAACATTTGAAATTGGTCCATGAATTTCAGTCAGTATGCTTGTTTCTTTGGTGGCTATAGTTTTTGCTTTTTTATATTCAATTGGTGAGCTCTTGGCCTATCGTAATGGTAATGAAACAATGTGTTGCTGGTACAAACCTAGGTCGACTTACTCTTAAACCCATATTAAATTAGCCCAAATCAAAAGTAAGTTCAGATTCTAATGGCCACATTGACCCCTAATCAACTTGTAGTTAGAAATCTTGATATATGTCGAAGATGTCACAATAGGTTATGGAAAGTCCCATTGATAAGTTAAGCTAAAACACTCATTCTCTATTTGGTGTTTTAGTTATTCTAGAAGAACGAAAAGAAATCTCTTTCACGAATATTTTTCTATATAAATAATGATATGTCTACTATTAAGAAATAAAGCCTTTAAATAGGCTTGAGTTACAAAAATCAAATCCCTAAAACATTAGGTAAAAACCAGCCAATAAGGCTAAACAATGTAGTTGCTAATTTTCCTAGGACTTTCCTAATCTAATTTGCATTAATTAATTCCTTAATTTTGAACGAGGAATTAATTAATTTATAACCAGTAAAATTAAAAATGAACCTTCCTAAATTAATTTGTCGAGCGAATAATTAAACAAAACTAAAAGTAAAAGGTTATTTCCTAATATAAAAAGTCAAATTACAGATTTAGAAAGTAGTTTACTACCTTTTCAAATACGCGTCCTTGTCCAATCTCCAGCTAATTTTGTCTCCAAATCTGATCCAATATACCATAGGATTAGAATTGGTTCCCACATAGATTAGAATTATCAAGTTTGCTTGGAATGCAAGAAAAACCACATCCGGCTAATGTGGAAGCTTGGATGCTAATGACATACTTGGACACCCTTGCTTTAGCCTTGGCATGATTTCATGGCCGCTTGATGAGCTCAAACACATTCATAGGCCAACAAACTCGCCCTTTACTACAGGAGTCCTTAAATGCACTAAAATAGCTTCTTGGGTCCATTTTTGTCTTCACAACTTGGATGCTCAGCAGAGGCTTAGAATCTTCTACTATTAATACACCTTCTTGAGATTTAATTACTCTTCATATGAAGCTAACAAGATTGTCCTTAAACCTCTTAGCTTGAGCTCTAGTAATTTGCCCGGTCTTTAGTTGCATAAGATTAGCACCCCAGCAAGTAGTTGGTTGTATGGATACAGGCGAGTTCTCATCATTCCCCTCTTCTTGAGAGTGATTTGTCCTTCAATCGAAATCATCACCTGCAGAAAAAAGAGATAAATCAGAAACGTTAAAAATAGCATTCACATTATACTCACCTGGCAAATCAAGCTTGTAAGCATTCTCATTAACTTTTTCCAAAACTTGAAAGGGTCCATCTCCTTGTGGCAAAAGCTTTGGCTTGCATTGTTTAGAAAACTTTTCTTTTCTCAAGTGCAACCCAATCTCCTGGTTAGAACACTACCTTAATTTCAGCCTTGATGAGCTGCTTTAACACACTGCTTAGTCCTCCTTTCAATGCTTGCTTTAGTCTTCTCATGAATCTACTTAACAAACTCAGCTTTTTGTTTACCATCTAGATTAGCACATTCACTTAAAGACCAATGTGTTAAATCAAAGGGAGTTAAAGGATTAACACCATAAACAATTTTGAATGGTGCATATTTAGTAGTAGAATGTATGGTTATATTATACGCAAACTCAACATGTGGAAAACATTATTCCCAAGCTCTCAAATTTCTACTAGTTAATTCTATTAATAATGCAAACAAAGTTTTATTCACTACTTCAGTTTGACCATCAGTTTGTGGATGACAAGTAGTTGAAAATAAAAGTTTAGTGCCTAACTTAGCCCAAAATCTGAATGACAATTTGGGTAAGCCTAATTTAATAAATTACGCAATCTGAGGGCCTATTTAAGCTTGTATGTCTTAGGCGACCTTAACATAGGCTTAAATTGAGCTTGTGAAAACAATTTGGCTTGATTAATTGGAAGGGGAATTAACTATATGGTTAATTAGTAAAATGAGGAAGAGATTCCAATTTGAGTCAATTTTCCAAACACCTTGCTTGATGTGATTTCGCCCGAGCGCACTCAACCGATAACTCGCTGGGGTGCTGACCCGACACGGATGAAGACTAGACCAATCACAAGAGCTCAAATTAAGAGATTCAACAGAGCTTGTCCATACTTGAAGATACAAAGCCTATTCTAAGCATCCAAGTGGTGAAAGCCGATACAGACTTGGGTAGCAGTTTTTGTGCAAATATGGACAACGGGCAGCATGAAATGGTTCCAACTCTTTATGGATTCAATACATATGTATAAGAGGATATGGAATCAAGTTAAGGAAGCTTCCAAGGCATTCAAAAAGGGGTTGTACGGACAGTTTCAAATTTGGCCTGTTTTTTACTGTATTTTGTGCTGGCTTTACTGTATTTTGCTGAGTTGGCTTTTTCTTCCTCATCCAAGCATGGGCAACGTGTGGGACTTCATATTCAGCTTATTTGGCATCCTACAAAGCACATTAAAGCTGATTTGGAGCTCAATTTGGTCAAAAATTGGTCAAAGTCAACTTAGTCAAAAAGCTAGTATTATAGTTTCCTAATTTGATTCTACTTTTTGTTTTAGGAAATTACCATTACTTTTTAGTTTTTATTTATTTATTTTCTAGAACAATAAGTTGAAGAAAGTTATTATTTTATTATTTTCATTGTAAATTAATTAATTCCTAATTCAAAATAAAGAAATTAATTAATCCAAATTAGATTAGGAAAGAAGTGATAATTTCGATCACCATAGAACTCTTCATTGTGTGGCCGGTTTTTCCTAGGGTGTTTAGGGTTTATTTTGTTTCTTTCAAAGCCTATTTAAAGGCTTATTTTTCAACAAGAATACAACTTTGATTTGATACAGAAAATTATTTGTGAGATTGAATTATCTTTGTTCTTTTGAACACATAAAACACCATTAGAGAGTGAGTGTTTTAGTTTTGACTTAGCAATAGGACATCGATCACCTATTGTGGCATCTTCATTATATACCAAGGTTTCTAATCACAGGTTGGTTAGGGGTCAAGGTAACCATTAGAACTTGAACATAATTAGATCCAGGCTAATATAATACAAGTTTAGGAGTAGGTTGTCCTAGGTTCGTATCATTGCTTATGTCAAGAGAGGGAGCAAGTGAACTTAGAAGTCCATTGTTAATAATTGGAGTGGAATTGGTCATAGTTAACGAAATTAAGTAGTAATATGATATGTTTAAGTGAAATCAAGGTTTGAAAGCTTTTAATCCATAGTTTTCAAAAGTATTTATGCAGTGATGATTTTATTTCTTTAGATTTCTTTAGATACTCTTAATTACTTACTTTATTACTTGAACAATTTGTACACCTGTGGAAATTAAAGCAAGCAAGTTCAATTGTGCTAATACAACCATAAACTCATGTACTTAAATAAATAAATGAAATGAACCATAGGAAAAATAAATAGTTTCCTAACCACAGCCCACATGATACCAAAACCTATGGGTTATTCCCAATACCAAATCCTACCATACAACCTTTAGTGTCCGAATACATTGTGTAACACCTCTGATACGAACCTAGGATGACCTGCTCCTAAATCCATATTATATTAGCTCGGATCTAATTATGTTGAAGTTTTAGTGGTCACCTCAACCCCTAACCAACCTGTGATTAGAAACCTTGGTATATAATGAAAGTGCCACAATAGGTGATGGAAGTCCTATTGATAAGCCAAACTAAAACACTCACTCTCTAATGGTGTTTTAGGTGTTCAAAGAGAACAAAGAGAATTCAATCTCACAAATTAGTTTCTGTATAAAATTCAAGCTTAATTCTTATTGCAAAATAATCCTTTAAATAGACTATAAAGTCACAAAATAAAATCCTAAAATCAAAAGGGAAAACCGGCAATACAAAGTGGTTTCCTATGGTGGCCAAAATTCTCACTCGTTTCCTAATCTAATTTGGATTAATTAATTTATTTATTTTGAATTAGGAATTAATTAATTTACAATTAAAAAAATAACTTTCCTAAACTTATTTGTCCAGAAAATAAATAAATAAAAACCAAAAAGTAATGGTAATTTCCTAAAACAACAAGTAGAATCAAATTAGGAAACTAAAATACTAGCTTTTTGACTAAGTTGACTTTGATCTTTTTTTTACCACTTTAAGCTCCAAATCAGCTTTAATATGCTTTGTAGGATGCCAAATAAGCTGACCAAACTTCTCCTTATGCGCACACCCCTTTTTTGAATGGTTTTGAAGCTGTTTTGACTTGATTCTATATCCTCTTAGACATATTAATTGAATCCATGAAGCATTGGATCCATTTCATGCTGCCTGGACTCCTTAAAATTACCAAAATCGCTATCCGGACTATATCGGCTTCCACCACTTGTATGGTCAAAACAGGTCTTGGTTATTCGGGAATAGACACACCCTCTTGAGAATGAATTATGCCCTAGATAAATACAGCAAGGTGATCCCTAAACCTCTTAGCTTGAGCTCTAGTGATTGACCCAATCTTCATCCGTATCGGGTCAGTACCCCAGCGGGTTGTCGGTTGTGTAGGCTCAGATGGATTCACGTCATTCCCTTAATTACTAATTACATTAGTACAACTTCCACTATCAATAATCATGCTAGAAATCTTACCTTGAATTTTGCATCGGGTGTGGAAGATGTTTTCTCTTTGAACTTGGTCCTCATCCTTGTATACAGAAAATACTCTCCTAGAAAACAAGCTTAATTCAGCATGGGAAGCATTCAAAGTTTCGGCCTTACCTTCAAGCTCTTCCACCTCCTCTTGCTCGGTTTCACACTCACTTTCTTCACTTTTTGACTCTAGCTCACCATTGCCTTTTAACACCATGATCCTTCTATTTGGGCATTAGCTAGCGATGTGTCCTCATCCCTGTCACTTAAAACAAATAATTTCTCTTGATCTTGAAGGTTTAGGATCAGATTTTACCTCATTTTTATGTGCTTGGACAGATTCGACTTTAAGCTCCTTTTTTGGCCGATTGGTGCTTTCTTCTCCCATCTTCAGCTTTGGCTTGCTTTCATAGGTTGGATTGTTTCTCCAGCCACTTGGAATTTATCTTCTGCTGTTGGAAACTTCTCCAAACTGTGAGCCTACACCCCTCCTCTTGAATTGATGCTCCAATTTAATAGCCACATGCAACATCTCCTCCAATTCCACATATTGTTGCAATTCTAGTTGGTTGGCTATCTCACGATTCAAACCACCAAGGAATCTTGCCATGTTGCCTCTCTATCTTCATTCATGCTCAACCTCATCATAAGCATCTCATCTCCTTGTAATAATCCTCCACGGACCTACTTCCTGGAGATAAGGATTGAAGCCTTTGATGCAGCAACCTATGATAATGTGATGGTACGAACTGCCTCCTCATGGCTCCTTTCATTTGTTGCCATATAGTGATCAAGTCATTACCAACTCTCCTTCGGGTGTTTTGCTCATTGGCCCACCTTGAAGTGCATTATGAACAAACTCCATTCCTGCCAACTTCACCTTCTTGGCCTCCGAATAATTATGACAATCAAAAATCATCTCCATTCTCTCCTCCCATTCCAAATATGCCTCCGAATCACTTTTTCCCATGAAAGGTGAATGTTTACATTGATGTTCCCTAGATCATCATCTTCATTCCTTGATGGTCTCCCACGGATTGGCCTTTCTTGAGGTTCAAAAATTTCATCAAACCCCTCATCCAAGTCATCTCCATAAGTTACTTCCCCCAAATTCCTCTGTTGGTCACCCTCGGCCTCCTTGACCTCGACCTCGTCCTCCATGAGCATCTAACCTTATATTCAGCACTCCTTGGGATGAACCTATCCATCCTTGGATTTAAATGGTCAAATTGAGTATTCATCCGCTGTAGTTGCTCCAAGACAGCCCCCATGTCTATTTTCTCACCAGTCCCTGAAGCTCGGGAACCGCTATGGAATCCTACGGACTCTTCTTCATTAATTCTTAAAGGTGGATCTCCTCTTCTCACCCTTGAATCTGCCATATTAGTATAAATAATGCAAAAATAAAATAAGACCTCACCAAATTCACTCATGTAAACTACTCAAACAAAGTCTCGACACGTGTTTTCACACTAGTTTCAGCTTTTACCCTCTTTTAAGCTCACATACTCTTGCCTTTTTCCACTCAATGAATTACCTTAAAGTTCTAATTAAAACACCCACAAAACAGCTATTAGATCACAAGTATTTTTTTAATTAAACTTATCAACAAAACAATAGCAAAAAGCAAGCAATACCGATGAATTTAAAAAATCCTAGTTTTCGACTTTTCTAGGCAAAATTAGGCAAATCAATGGGAAAATTTTGGAATTTTTAAGAATTGGACCAGATGGTAAGAGATTAAGGACTCAAGAATAAAATTTAGGAAAAAGAATTTCAAACACGAGCAAGAATCAATTCAAACAAAATAAGAAATAGTATTAGTTGTTGTTCTGGTAATTCAAGTTTTGTATCAATTCCTTTGTCTAATTTTAATCCATGTAATTAAAGCACCCAAAATCCAAATATCCAGCAGCAAAAATAATTCTCCAGCAACTCCACATATGTAACAAATAGTTAACAATGCAGCAGTTCAAAGAAATTTCCAGCAAACACCAAATTCAACAAACCGAAATTATTTTTTTATTCGGTTTTTTTTTTTTTTCACTCACAGAACATAGAACAACTGTAGTAGAAAAAAATAACACCAAAAATTACAATTCCACACCAAAAAATCCTCCAAACCTATGACCACCAACAAAATAAAATGTGCAAATTTTTTTTTTTTTTTATATTGCCGCAAACCCTTCTCTTTTTTCTTTTTCTTTTTCCCTTAATATATGAATGCAAATTTCAAGACTAAAACAACAAAGAAAAATCAACAAAAACCAAAATTAACAAGAACAATAATAAAAGACAACCAACAAACTAGGAAACAAAAAAAATGGTAAAACTAGGAAATCCTAATTCAACTAGGAATGAATTTTTTTTTTTTAAATGCAGAACATGTAGGGATGGATGCAACCTTAACCTAATGCTAAAATTGTAGAATAATATAAAACAAATAAAGCAAATAAAGATAGATCAAATTTGAACAAAATTTGGCTCTGATACCAAATGATACAAACCTAGGCCACCCTGCTCCTAAACCGGTATTATATTAGCTCGGATCTAATTATGTTTAAATTTTAGTGGTCACCCCAACGCTTAACTAACCTGTGATTAGAAACCTTATTATATAATAAAAATGCTCACCCCGAGAAAATGCTCTGAATTTAAATTTTTGACTAACTTTGACTAGGTTGACCAAGTGGATCCCATGGTTGACTTTTTGCTACATGAAAATTTTCACTTTGACAAAGGTACTGTGGTGAAGTACACAACACCCCAATTTGTAGAGTAATAGCACATTGAAATCGGAGCTGATAATAGAAAGTTATTATTATAACAAGGTAAAGTTCGAATTGATCGAGCAAGTTTGAGGTTAACATTTTATTCGTATGGATTTTAGCTTTAACTTGTGTACCATTGTATAATACTCGTCAATACAAGTCCATGGACTAGTGGCACACTTTAGTTAAATCTACGGTTGAAAAGTTACAGATTTGTAAACTTATAATTATTTTTCTAATACTAACTTTACTAGGTATTTTTGAAGACATGTAAAATTGAGAATTGAAAGCACCAACTAACACGTGCCACATGTGAACACTTGGATGATCCATGTGGGTGAATAGTATGATACGAATTCGCTCGTGCCCACACAACCAACAACCCACTGAGGTGCTGACCCAATACGAATGAAAACCAGGCCGATCACTAGGGCTCAAGCTAAGAGGTTTAAAGAAAACCTTGCTGCCTTTATCCAGTAGGTAATTCATTCTCAAAAGGGCTTGTCCACACCCGAAGATACAAGGCCTGTTTTAAGCATACAAATGGTGGAAGCTGATACAAACCCGGAAAGCGGTTTTGGTGCATTTATGGATTCCGGATAGCAAGAAATTGGGTCCAATCTTCTTGAATTCACTTGATATCACTAAGAAGTAATGGGAACTGGTCAAGTTCGAAGCTAAGCTGGTCATTTAAGTGGTGTTCGCATGAGAGAGAAATTGGTCGGGTTTTGCTATCATTTCCACTGGCTTTACTGTATTTTGTTGAGCTGGCTCTTTCTCTTTCCTCCAAGAAAGGATAACGTGTGGGACTCCATAATAATCTTATTTGGCATCCCACAAAGCATATAGAAGCTGATTTGGAGCTCAAATTGGTCAAAGATCGGTCAAAGTCAATTTAGTCAAAAAGCTAGTATTTTAGTTTCCTAATTTGATTTCTACTTTCTGTTTTAGGAAATTACTTTTACTTTTGGTTTTTATATATTTATTTGTTGGGAAAATAAGTTTAGGAAAGTTATTATTTTATTATTTTCATTGTAAATTAATTAATTTCTATTTCAAAATAAGAGAATTAATGAATCCAAATAAGATTAGGAAAGGGTGTGAAATTTGACAATTTCCTAATTGGATTCTATGTTGGCCGAAATTTCCTAATCCTTTTAGGATTTTATGTTGTTCATTCAAAGCCTATTCAAAAGCTTATTTTCAATGAGAAATGAAGCTTGAATTTTATACAGAAATTTATTTGTGAGATTGAATTCTCTTTGTTCCCTTTGAACACCTAAAACACCATTAGTGAATGAGTGTTTTCGTTTTGAATTATCAATAGGATTTCCATCACCTATTGTGGCGTCCTCATTATATACCAAGGTTTCTAATCATAGGTTGGTTAGGGGTTAAAGTGACCATTAGAACTTAAACATAATTAGATCCGAGCTAATATAATACGGGTCTAGGCATAGGTCGTCCTAGGTTCGTATCACAGTGGCTTAGTGGTACATTTTTATTCTAGCCTTTGGGTAAGTGTATTAACCTTTAGACATGTGTATTACCCTTCGAGTATGAATGTTAGCCTATAGGTAGGTTACTCACATCTTTCAATAAATTGTATACATGTTTATATTAATGTAGAAAGTATATATATTTACGTTGGTTTTGGATAGTGGTGATGTTATTGAAGTAATCGTTAAGATGTAAACCATTCAATTTAAAGTATTGTTTCTGTATGTGTATTTTAATATAATTGATTTTATTTAATGATATCTTGCAATTTATTGTTTTTTGACGACATAACCTTGTATCTACACTTTTCCTAAATGTTGAAATATGGATTGTATGGTTTAGGGTCTACGACCCCTATTGTCTTATTTATTGTTTTAATATTATTACAAATATGACTATTGTTGTATCCTTTATCATTACATGTATTAGGACCCGAGATCATTTGTATTATTGTTCTTATGCTTTTATTTATGTTTGTGTGCTAGTATATTTACGCAATGCTATAAAATTGTGGAATTATAGTAAGTGGGAAGTGTAGGGGACCATGAGTTTATAGAAATACATATTTCATGTGCTTAGTATTGGGGAGATTTGAGGCAATCTTGGGGTATAGGTAGAAAACTTCAAGAGGCGTCCTAACAAATAAAAAGGTACTTACGATTTATTATTTATTACTTATACATACATTTTTACATTACTATTATTGAAGTCCTACAAATTCGTGGGAACTTGTTGTAAGGTGGGGAGAAATAAGGTAGACGTATACTTAGGGAGTGAGTTCTATGTGTAGGAATATTTGAAAGAGTCCAATTTATAGTGGAAATGCTGCTGAATTTTCTATAGAAGTTCTAGTGAAGTGTCCCCTAATTAGAACTATCCTAAGATTCTGATAGATAACTCTAGATGGGTCCTAAAAATACGGTAGCATACCACAAACTATTATCCATTATCATATAGTTATGCTCAGAAGTGGTTTGTACTCCTTTTGGTCGATTCAAGAATAATGTTACCAGGTGGTCCAAGTAGTGAGTACAAGTTTTTACAATTTTGCTCCTAGTGGAATTTTGAGGATGAAATTTCATATAAGAGTATATTGCAACACCTAAACCTGAGAAATCTCTCCGAATTTGAATTCTTTACTAATTTAATCAAGGTTGATCGGGTTGACCAAATGAATCCCAAGGTTTACTTTTTGCTATGAAAGGAATTTGGCTTTGACCAAGGCTCTTTAGTGAAGTACGCATTGACCTGAGTTTATAAACTAGTAGCATGCCAAAATTAGAAATGAGATTAGAAAGTTATGATCATAACAAGGTACAATCAAACCTGATCAAGCAAGTCCGACGTTAACTTTTTATTTGTATTGATTTTAGCTTTGACTTGTCTTATGTTGTATAATACTCATCAATATGAGTCCATGGATTAATAGCATGATTAATTTGGATTTATGGTTGAAAAGTTATGGATCCATAAATTTATTATTATTTTTTTGGGATTGACTTTATCGGTTATTTTTTAATATGTGTAAAATGGAGAATTGAAAACACCAGCTAACATGTTGCATGTGTTAGCACCTAGATGATCTATATGGGTGAATAGTGGCACAGTGGCACATTTTTATCGATCCCCTAGGACCAATTCAATGGGGGAGGAGAAAGAAAGGAGAGAGAGAGAGAGAGAGAGAGAGAGAGAGAGAGGTCAGCTCCTTTCTCCAACCGGATCTCTCAACTCTAGCTACCATTCGACCATCTTTCATGGCAAGCTGGTCACCAATGCGTCGTGATCGAATCAGTTTCCAACGTCGGTAGTTGTTGGCCTTGCAGATCGATTTCTCCAGACACTATTGCCACCATCGTGTTTTCCACCAAAACATCAACCCTCTCCTAAATTTTCACGGTTGGTCGACTACCGATGCCTTAGCGTGGGAGATTTTTTTTAGTGACGGCAGTCGCTCACTAGTTTTCTCAACTTTGACAAGTTCTCAGCCTACCCACCACTTTTTTTCACCAATTTTGACCCTCCTAAATCCAAATCCAAAATCAGTTTGGCTCAATTCGATCCAAAAATAGTAAGTTGATCGACCCTTCCAAATGAGAATCGACGGGCGAATTTGGTTAATTTGAGATAAGTATTCTTAATCCTTGTCTCATAAGTTTTCATTTGTTATATTATTTGCCAGTTATGGATGAGTATTAAAAAAATGGCCCTTTTATGCTAATTTAATAATTACTGTGAAAATTAAACTATATTTAGGTACCTGGATGAAACCTGAAGATGACCTTGTAGTATGGCAAAGGTGCATGTCATCATTATTGTATGTGGTTTACTTGCTTTAAATATTTTTGAGGCTTTATTAAATATTTACCATTTATTTATTGAATTTGTGATCTCTATGCTACAAAGAAAAGGGTTATTCCTATAAATGTGAACCTTTATATACATATGTATATATATATATATATTGTGTGTGTATATTTGTTAAAGGACTTGGATATATACATATATGTATATACATAAGCAGCAACAAAGTTGCAAATATATAAATATTTTTTACCGAAGGTCATATTAGAATGTTTTAGGAGTTATGACCTATTTTTAGAAATTAATTTAATAGGGTATTTACATCATTAGAATCTGTCAGGACCCTCCCAGAATTATCTATTGGAAACCCTAGGATAGCTCCGACTAGCAGAAATCCCACGAGATATTCTACAAAAATATGCCAGCATCACCCCTCTAAACTGGACTTCCCAAAATGTGCCATACACAAAAAACTCACTCCAAATATATATGTCGCCTTATTCCTCCCACCTTATTACAAGTTCCCACAAATTCGCAGGACTTCAATAACAAACACATAGGATTATAGATACATGAAGTAATTAATAACATATAAATACCTCATTAGGTGTCAAGATCCTTTCTGGAGTTCACCATCTGATCCTGACTTTTCCTAAGTCTTTACATAACACTAAAATTACAGACTTTACAACTCATGGCTCTCCATACCATCCCTTAATACAATCTCACATTTCTATAACACTTCATGAACACACCAAACGTATAAATGTGGATAGACGGATAATAAAAACAATAATAATAGTACAACCTCTTGAGAAATTTGGATAACCTACCCGAAGGCTACCATACCTGCCTGAAGGCTACTGTTCTTGCTCGAAGAGTACAATACCTACTTGAAGGCTACCATACATTCCTGAAGGCTACTATACATGCCCAAAGGGTACAATACCTACCTGAACGCTACCATACTTGCCAGAAGACGACCATACCATACCTACCTTAAGCCTATCATACTTGCCCGAAGGCTATCATACATGATCGAATGCTACAATACTTGTCCAAAGGCTACCATGCCTGTTTAAAAGCTACAATACTTGCCCGAATGCTACGACACTTCCAAATCCATTAACTCATTCAATCGGACAAATACGGTAATTGTGTAGTGACAATACTAATAATAATAATAATGACAACAACAACAACAATAACAATAATAATAATAATTATAATTATAATAATAATAACAATAACAATAATAATAATAATAATAATAACAATAATAATAATAATAACAATAATAATAATAATAAATAATAACAACAAATAATAATAATAATAATAATAAATAGGCATAATAAAACGAAGATTGATAGATACAATACATAGCTTGCACACATATAATGAAGGTACACTCGATGTACCATATTGTATACTAATGCACGGTCCCATGATATTAGCTATCATAGATACACTGCTACCAATACGACTAGGGGTGGTTGCCTATAATGGTCGCCAACCTACTGGACTTGTAGGCAGCAGAAAAACGATGCTAGGCTGTTCATGAGCTGATTCAGGTTGTTTCTTCATATGGTATAGTACACACTAACATAACATTACATGTATACATAAACATTGAAAGGACAACTGATGCACCGTACGATATACTGATGTTGCCAAGCAATGCACACTATTCGACATATAGGGAAAAGAGAAAGAGAACTTGCATGTGGCCCTATCAGCGTGCCAATGATTCCGATGCTAAACAACCTGTCATCCTACGGCCAAGGTAGGGTGGCTGATACTTACTGTGCAAAATACCTACCAACCCTCTCACCCTTAGCTCCCATTGGAATGGCTAAACCCATCATCCTTCCTTTGAAGAAAGAGTGGTTGATGTTATCACCGCAAAATATCTACTATCCTCGCTCACCACAGCTCAAGAAGGATAGCTTAATATATCATGTGTGCTAATCTATAAAATAACAGTATAGAAAACCAATACTGTATGGTGCATCTATAAACTAATTAGTCACATAAAATATATAATCTCAAAAATTAATTCCTTATAATTACATTTTAAAAACCATAAATTAATTATTTAAAACAAATAAATAAATAAATAAATAGATAAGTAAACAAATAAACATTCACCAAACCCAAAATATAATTTTTAGGGAAATATACTATGGTAACATCATTTTAATATTTAGTATTTTTACAACTTTAATTCTTTTAGGTCAGCATAGATAAATAAATAATAATTAGATGAACCAGAAATATTTCTCATAAAATATCCACCACAAAAATTTATATACCTTGAGTATAAATCAGTATTTAAAATAATAACATAAGACTAGCTAAAATCAAATACAACATTTTAAACATTTTGGCATAATTTAATAATATGAATGTAGATAACACGATAAATCTAAATTCAACAAGTAATCACAATTGAACATTACAAATATACCCATAAAATCCATGACAAAATATTACACAAATAGTCAAATATTCGAATATATGTGCGCATACACCTATATATATGCATGTATTTATATAAACATAATCCCGAAAATAATATATAACTCACAAAATTCAAAGTGGATAATAAATATTTAATAACACACATGCTAACTGGTTTGCCTAAATTTAAACAATCATAAATAGATAAATAAATTAATAAATAGATAAATCAATATAAAAATGAATAAATAAATAAATTAACTATATCATTAAGTAAACAAATAGGTAAACAAAATATTATTTTATTCTTTATTCAACATAAGCATCTAATTCCTTTTGGAATTTTATAAAATCCTCAATTAACAACGGTTGGTTAACTGACTCCTTTAAATCTAACTTTTAATAAAAATAATTTAAATGAATATATATACTTTTATATATATATATATATATATATATGAAAATTTAATTAAACTACTCACGTAATATATATATTCATATATATATATATACACAAGTGCGTATATATATTCACATATTCATAGTATATATATACAAAATATATGTATTTACACACACACACACACACACATATATATATATATATATCTAAAACATGTACATATACAATTCTACACAATTTTCACATTAAATACAAAAAAATTTGCTTGAAAATGGAAAAACATCAAATATCCAACCACAATTAACAAACTATATATCAAATGAAAGCTTGAGAGATGAGGACCAAAGATGCTTAGCTTAAACTTGCATATCCCATCGCCAGTGACCGAAAAATGGTCGGGAAGTTTCAGGTAAATTTCAAATTAATATATTTCTTCAACCACTTGGAATTTGAAAAAATGGAAGCCATTTATGAGCTCAAAAGGTCAAAAATTAGGGGGAGGAACCAAGATTGTGGCGGGAAACTACCAAAAAATTGGCAAATGGGGTTGATGCCAGCAGCAAGAATGGGAGGGCTAATCCCCGTGCTTTCACTGTAGGGAAGTGGTAGCCGAGGTCATATGGCCATGGGCCACCACAGTTGCCACCTCACAGCTAGATTGCAGCCAATTGGCCGATCAACAAAGACATAGGGAGATGGAGGGAGGGAGGGAGGGAGGGGGGGGGGGGGGGGGGGTGGGAAGGGAAGAGAGAAGGAAAAAGAAAAGAAATAAGAAAAAAAAAATATATATATATATATATATTTTTCATTTTTTTGTGGTGACACATGGCACTACCAATTGGTGACATGTGGCACCCATCAGTTGGTAACACATGGCACTTATCAGAAGCCCCTCAAAATATTCCAGTACCCTATAAAGTTAGTTATAGAAAAATAGACACAACTTTATAGATCTATAACTTTTCAACTGTAAGTTCAAATTATATGTATCATTAGTCTACTTGCTCATATCAATGAGCACTATCACACGGTAGAAAGTCAAAATCAAAATCCTCACAAAGAAAAATCAACCTCTAGCTTGCTGATCAATTCGAACCACACTTTGTTATGATCGTAACTTTCTAATCTCAACTTCAATTTTAGCATACTACTAATCTACGAACTTGGATCAATGAGTATTTCGACATGGTGCCTAGATCAAAGTGAAATTTCTCTCATAGTAAAAAGTCAACCATGGAATTCACATGGTCAACTTCAATCAACCTTGGTCAAACTTAGTCAAAAATTCACTGAGCATTTTTCTCGGACTGGGGTGTGATGAAATATATATATATATATATATATATGTCTTTATATATATATATAGTTTTGATTTTATTCAAATTAATATGGTACAAAAATATATGGTTAGATTATGTTCAAATATTTGTTTACATACGTGTATGTATATTTATATATAATTATGATTCTACAAGATTATTTGTTTGTGTTTAGTTGTATTTATTTTAAATGTTGTTTTTTATATGACATTTAATTAAGTATCTGTATATTGAATTATATTTCACTTATTTATTTATTTGGTTATATTCATTGATTTATTTTTGTTCATTTAAAAGAATTAAGAGTTATAAAAATAGTTCATAATAAATTGTGGTCTATTTGTCCTCAAAATTACATTAGGGTTTTCAAAAAAATTTTTATTATTGGTTGTTGATTTTTGGGGAAAATTTAGATAGTTAGAGTTACGTTTGATTTTGTGAAGATTATAAGATTATTTGTTATGTTTAAATCTTACTACTTTTCTTATATGAAATTGCATCACCACATTTCAACAATAGCGTATGCATGATTCATATTAAAACATGTAAGGTTTGTAATGCATATAATATATATTTCATAGTATGTACATCAAAACTTATACATATTAACAAAAAAACTATCAAATAAATCATATAATATGTAATCTTATTGGGTGTCATATCATAAAGTATAGGAAATTCAAAGTTGGATTTTTCATAAGGTGTGTAAACCCCATTTATTATATCATACCATAAGGCACAAAACACACATTTATCATAGTGCATGCTACTTTTCATACTTAGGTGCAAAGCACCACCACTGTTCATAACCAAATAAGACAATGATATAAGAACTTTGTGTCATGTGCTCTATTTATTTTAACTTATTAACATAACATAATACCATATCATACACTTAAAAATGATAACAATAGATAAGGAAATCAACCATACGTATTTCTTACCATTGTCATATCATATTTCATACATATTCATGTCAACTTTTTAATGATCATAGTTTATAACAAAATAAAATCACTAGGCAAAACATAATATTGTTCAATGAAACTTTCAGATTTGAATAAATGTAATAGAGGGCCTGTAAATAAATTATTAAACCAAGAAAAGTACAAAAACATAGTCAACTCATTTTTTCAAAATATAAGTTAGAATCTAGAAATCAATTTTCAACATTGAATATGCTTCAATCAAAATTGAATTACTCATAAAATAGAAATGATCTATTCTTAAAAACTTAACAAGAATTGATAGACATATATACAAGAAGCAACTATGGAATTTCATAAATTTTGAAGTTCATTCGACCCACTAAAAAAAAGAAAAAAAAAAAGATTGCTGATCCAATTCTAAGTTTCCAGCAAACAAACTCAAACTTGTAAATTTTATTTTTGAATGAATAGAAGTCCAAATGGCATAAAATAAAATTATAAATCTTTTTAAGTCATTGAGCTCATGAAATTACAATATTAGATCAAAACTAAAAGTATAACTATAACAAAGAGATCATTCAACTCATGCACTCATGTAAAAACAATATCTTTCAGATTATCCAGCAATTCAGTAAAGTTTCAAAAATAACAAATAAATCTAAACAATCCTAAATTAATGAGTCATAAATTAAAAGAAAGATAATACGAGTTTACTTTTCAAAAATAATATATTCCGAAGGCCAATAATCAAGTAAATTAATCTGACATCTCAAATTCATAAAACTGGTCCAAATTTGCATACAGAAGGTTCAAATTTGACAAATCATAACTATATGTTAAAAAAATCGTTTCACAGTGATTAAAATTGGAAAATGTTCAACAATGAGTATAGTTTCTAGAATAAATATTTTTTTTAGAAATAATTTCGTTAAATGATAGAAATAGGGGTCGAAACAGGTTATGTTCAGGTGAGACAATAAGTTTTTTTTTTCATGTAAAAGATTTAAAACCCTAACCCACTAAGAAGTATCTAACATAAATATCATATATAGTATAAAGAAAACATAGTATATACAGTATCAATTGTAAAACCATTTCGATACATCTAAAATAAAGATTAAAGATATGCTTATCAACAAAAAGATGCTAAATCAAGGATACACATAAAATAAAATCATAATTATTCTTCATAACTAGGAAAATTACCTTGGTTTTTAAGAAATCAAAATCTCTTGATCTTAATTCCCAAAAAAACCAAAACAAAATAATGTAGCTTCTAGACTAGTTTAAAGCATCTATAACTTCAAATACATTGTTAAGAAATAAATGCTTAACTCAATTCTCTATAAACCTTCAAGCTTCTCTAACATTCCCTTTGAAACCCTCGAGAGCTATTGATCTTTTCCTTGTTTTCTCATCTCTGCAGCCTCCCTCTCTTCATCCCTAGGTTTGTAATGTGAAACAAATCAAGAGAACACAATCATAACCTTTAAATACTACCTAATGTTTCTAAATACCTATTTCAACCAACATTAGGAAATCATATTCAATTCAAATGCACAAACCCATCTAAAATTGGGGCAAACCAGTTAGCTCAAATATATAGCAACTAAAACCATCATAATTTTTTCAAGCAAACTCGAAAAATCAATCTATAAAATTATTTAAAAGGCTTACTTTTAGGGCTTTCTGTGTATGTATAAAGTCCACTTGTAGCCTTTCAAACAAAAATTGTAAGTTGACCCATGTACATAGGCTTGAACTAACTCTACTCTTAGCTTCCAAGTCACCAAACCACCTACAAAACTTAGCCACTTGTACACTCTTTTTCATCTCAATAAGTCTAATTTATATTGTCATAAAAAGAAACACGACTAAATAAATAAAAAATTAAAAAAAAAAACCATTATACCTGTATAGTGTATCGAATAAGCAAAGGCAAATTTGTCTAGTCACTTAATTATAAATAATAACATACAAAAACCTTTTCATAGTAAATCATACCATAAACATTCAAATAAAATACTAAAAGATTTTATTCTTCCTATTATAAGACCTACAAAAATAGTGGGTCTTATAATTGTCCCCTCAAAATGAATTTCATCCCTGGAATTACAACAACAGTAATAATTAAGCATATAAAACTTAAACAAAACAAATATAGTATCTTGTAGATGCAGAGGTTAACTTGGGCACGTTAAGAACTCTTGGAATTTTCTTATTTTCCTTCGAAATGAAAATAACCTTTTAACACAACATAAATCTCTAACCAAACCTCTAAAAATAAAGTTATAACATCATAGGTCCACAACCTAATTCCACTAGTATGATATTTTCCATTTTGGGTCCAACTTGTACAGCTTTTTTTTTAGCCCGAGCCATACTTGACTTGCCCAAAAGGCATTAGTGGGAAAAATGCCCATAGATTTATTCCACTTAGCCATCTCCTTACAAAAAAAAAAAAAAATACAGAATTGTTCACTCATTTTATCCATTCTTACCTTGCATCCTTCAACGCTTATAGGTCTTAGATTGATAACTTAAAGCAAAAACTAGAATAAAAGCACTTATGTAGTGTGACTTATGTGCTAAACTAAAAAAAGCGAACACAACCTATTGTTCTCCAAAGGTGCAGCTAGGACTCTAAGTGATGCAAAAATCTACTTGAAAATAAAAGTAAGGTAAAATTAAAAAAATTATATGTGGCAAGAGTGAAGATAATGTAAGTAGTATGCAAAATAAAATAAAACAATAAAAAAAATTTAAATCTAAATTAAAGTAAAACACAATTCCTAGATGCAGCAAGGACAAGGATAATAACATAAACTTTAAAAATAAAATTTCTAGACCTAATCCTAATTTCCAAACAAAAACTAGAAAGTAAAATATAAACAAAAATGAAAAAGAAAACTAGGAACCAAAATAGAACAAACTTGAATCCAAATTCAAACAAGGTGATCAATCAAGTTTAAAAATAAATCATACTATGCAACTAAATCAATTTCAAAACAAAGATAAAGAAAGGAGTAAATTAATCAATTCTATATAAAATCAAATAAACAAAAACCTAATCCCTAATAATAGTGCCAAAATCTTATTGTGATGTTTCTCAACTAGCAAGTATACAAATCAAGTAGTAAAATATTTGGTGTAAGTAACCAAGTATCCTATCCAAGGGAAGATGGCCTTAATTTAATTATTATTGTTGTATTTATTAAATTGGAGATCAAGTTCGTTATTGTAGGCAATTTGTTGCAAAACAAAATTAAAAATAATAATAATAATAAAGACAATGATATGGAAAACCTAGAACTTAATTAATCAAGAAACTGATTTTAAGCATATGCATGATTTGAATTCAAACACATATAAGTTCACCACACCTAATCCATATGCATCTATGAATAGATTTCACATAAAAATACAAGTAATTACACAGATTGTAAGCAGCTTCCACATACTCATTGACCTAATTATGATTAATCATGCAATCCCTAAATAACAAGATTAGGCATCACATGGTGTATTGCTCACTCAATGGTGGCTAATGACTTGCTACCCTTAAGATTTAATTCATCAAACTTGATCTACCTAATAACCTAGCTTTCATATAGAATTAAAAGGCATAAATCAAAAATCCAAAAGGTTATGAATAAAGCATTAAACTTATTGACAAATTATAAACTTGCATAAATCAAATAAAAATAAATTCCAATATAATATCAAATCCTTTGTAATTGAGGCTACAATCTAGCCTTGGTTATAAAATTTAGTCCATAATTAAACAAAAAATAACATCCATAATCATAAACATCATTGAATTCACACGAAATAAAGAGAAACTAAGAAGAAGAAAATGAAAGCAAGTATGAAAATCCCAATAGCTTGAACTCCTATAGTCGATGGTTTTGATGATCTTGTGTAGCCCAAAATTGCTTCTTGTTCTCCTTCTTCAAGCACTTTCAATGATTAGCTAAATCTTTCTAGAATGGCGGCTGTAGAAGATGGAATGAAAAAAAAAGGTGTAAATAATGTCAGAGAAGATGAATATGAGAGGCTTTATATAGTCTAAAGGTTTTGTAGATTTCTACTCCAATTAGACTTCAAAAACTTAATCCTATTGAATAATAAATGTGTGGCCAACTCCTTTAGATAATCGAGGATTAATTTTAGGCTTTAATTATCAAATTAATGTGATGAAATTCATTGTCCATGTCATCCTTTAAGTTGCCACGCATATTTAGACATCTTAAGAGCTTTGTTTGCAACAAACTTTACTCATCCAAAAATTATTGACAATTTGTTTTGAACCACTTTTTGAACATTCAAATTTACTTACCTTGCCCTAATTCTACTTGGAAAAGCTAGATGTAAATGCATAAATATTAATAAGGATTGGGACACTAAGAAGGCATTGCAATTTGCCTTCCTAGTGTTCCAATTCAAAACTCCATTTTCCTAAAGGAATGAAATCTGCCAAAACTGTGAGTTAGAGCTAAGGTCGAAATCAAACTAGTATTAGTTTGCTAATTGAAATACAATTAAATTTTCAATATATGATCCAAATTGTGTTAAGGAAATTCTCCAATAAGAATCACTTTAAAATTCCACCTATAGCTCTACATATGACCAAAAGAGTGATTATTGTGCAGAATTCAGCTTCCTTGTAACATGACTTTGAAATAATGGTAAAGATCTTGTCTTCAAACCCTTAAAATAATTCTTCAAGCTTTTGGAAAATGATATCTAGAGTTGATCTCCATAAACTTAACCCAATTAAGCTTCAAAGAATGCACCTCTTTAAAAATTAACTTAATGAATCCAAATTCTCCACGTTTTAGTCTTTTTAAGTAAAAATGAGAAAAACACTGAATAAATAGATTTTCATCCGACCTAATAACAAATTACCAGGAAATTAAAATATCATAAGAATAAAAATAAGATATAATGTAGAGATAATAAAAAAGCACTAAATGCAACAATTGAAGACTTAACCTCCTACAATAGATATATATGTATAAAGTAGTAAATACAGAAATTTAAATGGCAGAAAAATAAAAGTTCAACTCACAAACTTTTATGCGGAAATCCTATATAAGAAAAATCACGGATGTTAGTTACCAACTCTAGTATAAAAAACCACTAAGTAAAAAAATTGATAGGATACATAACAAGATTTAAAGTGTAAGAGATGTACCAACATCTTAAGCCATTATGGTAGTGGGCAACTTAACGCTCCGGCCTTAGACTTCACAAACTTTATACAACTCTATTATCATAAGGGTCCTGCATGTGAGAGCACAACTCCACCACCAATGCAATGAGTCTCCTCACAAGGTGATAGGACCACTCCCTTGGCCCTTTTCAATCACTGAAGATGGCCCAGATAGGGAAACCCTACTGAACCAAAAGTGAGAGTTCAGTGGGACCTCCCCATAATTTGGATATAACTCAATAGCATAAAAGAGAAAAATAACTATTTTTAGAAATAATTATGGAAACATAGTCATACCCATCAAAGGTTCCAACCCAACAAAAAAAAAAAAAAAAAAAAAAGAAATAAGCATACATATTAAGTCAATCCACTTGAGCATACTAAAAGAAAGTAAATGAGTAGAAAGATAAGTAAAACAAATTGTACAATAGTCTCATAACAAAGTAGAAAAGGGACAATACATTAGTAGTGGAAAGGTATCAAATGTGAAGATGCAATAATGACATAATATACGAATATAATGATGATGGAACAGAGCCTAGCTGTAGTACACAACAATTGCTAACCAAGGCCTAGAGGAAATAGTTTAAAAAAAATGCAAAACTATTAGACAAGCACTATGAGTGATAAAGTATTGTATTATGAAAATAAATATTATTCTTAAAAATCATTTCTTTTAAGATCTCATTTTCACTCACTAAAAGTTCCCTTGTTTTGTCAAACAGTTTTCACAATACCCTTAATTATCCACAATATAATAATTTCATAAATCAAAGGATAAGAAAATTAAAATTAGACAATATCCTCCAAGTTATAACAAAATAATATTTTTATGAGTTATAAATTATAACTAAGGAAATTCAAAAATATAAATAAATATATATTAACCATAATGCAACAACAATAACCTTGTGTACCATATCCATTACCATAACCTATAGCCCGAACACTAGTCTCCCACGATGTCGTCCATTACCGGAGGAAGGGAAAACTGTCAATGCGACCCTCGACATTCCATAAGCATCACAAACTAGGACCTCCCATCAAATCTGCACGTAATTATAATCCAACAATACTATAGTATAGTACACAATAATCCACAACCTCATATCCAACTCATAACCCAATATATATATATAATTTATCTAAAAATACCCATATTCATCATATGAAAACATTCTCTCCAATATCCACAAACACATATAGATTAATATAGTAGTATATCCAAATTTATTTATGCCAACCGATTCCTTTTAATATGCCGTGATATAACAAATCAATATAATTCTTTCATAGCATGAAATAAAGCTTATGACTTAACTAATTCTAGAAATAATAAATAATAAGATAATATATATAATAAATATAATCAAGTACATAATTCTAAAAGTCGTGTTAGAAAATAAAGTTTATTCACGATTACGACTTAAACTGACTCTTCTACTGGATCGCCTCCAATATTAGTCCTAGTGCCCAAAATAATAATAAAATATTCTTTAAACTCTAAAAATTAAACTTGAGACACTAGGAGCATACCAATGTCCAAAAATAACTTTAATAACTTTAAAATTTCTAAAATTTGACATCGAACAATCCAATTATATTGTGAGTTCTAAATACTCGATGCCCAAAATTGAAGTTTTTCACCCAGAAGCCAATTTATTGAAATTAAACTTTCTATTATGTCCCACTAACACTTAATTACAATAATCCAATTTCAATTTTGTTCAGTTATGGTCAAACACAATCCAATTTTCTCGATATTAAATTAATTGACCAAAATATAAAAAAATCATCAAAAGTCAACTAAAATTAATGGTGTTGGATCTAAGAAACAGTGAGGAATCTTTAAAATGGAGGCTATGAATGAGCTCATAGCATCCAAAGTAGGGGAGGGGTAAACGGTGTAACCTAGAATGGCCTAAAGAAGACCAAACTAGGGTGAAACCTATAGGCGCGTTGTCATAGCATTGGAAGGCCGATCTCTGTGCATCCAACGGCAACTAGCCTTGGAACTTGGAGGTTTTGGTCACTAGGACGTAGGCTATTCTAATGGCCAATGCATGTGCAGTTTTGACATTGAAAAATAGGTAAAACTAGCATGACCCTATTCATCGTCAAAATGGGTATTGAGTGGGTAGGGTTGGGTTCAAATGGTTTGGAGGGGTTTTAGGAATTTTTGGATTTTTTTTTTATTTGTAAACTATTGAGCATGCTCCCCATTGCATATATATAGAGTTAGGATCTATTAAGTGACAAAACCCAAGGCTAGTTTGCACACAAATAAATACTAATATTTAAATTTTTTTGGAAACCATAACTTTTAAACCGCAATAAAAAATTAGATGTACTATCAATCTACGAAGCTCTACGCTACATTGTATCAACCCAAAATCATTGACTAATAAAAAGTTAAATAAAATTATTGACCAATAAAAAGTTAAACTTAGAGCCTACTAACAATCACTACTAAAAAAATCACTTTCATTAGACCACTCTTTTTGGTCGATAAAAATGGATTTTTGGTTGTTAAAGAATATCAACGACCAAAAAAACATGATCATTGCATGGTCGCTAAAACCT